>NW_027175159.1:346568-693137 GCF_028021215.1 Eschrichtius robustus | reverse complement strand
CAACAGCCACTCTGGAGAAGTGTACGGTGTGTCCTGAAACATCGAAAAAACACAGCTTAGGGAGCATAGGGCACGTCCACTCATGGGCGTATAAATTGGGAAAACTAAAAATCAGCAAGACACAGGCACCCCAAAGTTTAGGGCTGCTCTGTTGACAAGAACCTCCACTTCATGACACCTTAAATATCCCAGGAAAGAGAAAAATGGATAAAGAAGTTGTGGTCCTTATGTACAATGGAATATCACTCAGACATGTAATCAATGTCATAAGGCTAGTAGAAGCAAGATGAGTGGACTTAGGTACGACGATTCTAAGTGAAATAAGTCACACAGAAAAAGACACTTATCATAAGCTATCACTTATAGAGGGAATGTAAAAACCGCTACACTTGAACTGAATTACAAAACAGAACAGAGTCACACGTTTAGAAAACACACTATGGCTGCTTAACGGGAAAGGTGAGGTGGGGTGATGCATAAAACAAGGGTTTCAAATTCGCTCAGATACCGTTCCATACACCCAATATGTAATAGACAAGACCTACTCCTTGCTCAGTGAACTGGACTCAACAACCCCTATTCACCGCACAAGAATATATGTGACTAGTAAGAATCTTAAAACCTATGTATTGATATCTGTCTGGAAGTGAGTCAAGTGGGTGTAAAGCCGCATAAACACAGCCGTGAAAAGCAGCTAAACCCCATTATAAAAATAAATTACTTTTAAAAACCCGTAAAACAAAGACAGTGAAAGAGAGAGAAATTCTTACAAAATTCGTTCAGAGGCTGTGATGCAACCTGGATTGACCATATCTACACGCACAGCTGGATGAGACATAAGGGTTGACACTCTTGGGGCTGAAAGGTTGGGTTAGGTTGGGTGAGCAAACGCAGACCCTTTAAAGTAATACTGCGTGGTACCCATCCCATGGGTCCCAAGTCTCCAGGTTCAAGGGAATCTTCCTACATCGAAAACATGCATGAGAAACTCAGAAGATGGTACACCGTGTGATTTTGAAAGGTTCCTAAAACGCACCTCATTTCTCATTTCCTTGTGCTCGGGTTCGCCATTCCAGCTACTTTACTAGCAATCTCCCTACTTGGAGAATCAGCACCTTTAACCTCCTGTTCCCTACAGGTTGCAATTTGTCCTGAGGATGAACGGGAAGAGGGGGAACCAATGAGAGACTAGATCTAGGTGTTGGGACAGGCACAGGTCACTCTATTTTCCCATCAGGAAGAAGAATTAACCACAGGCTCAGCCTGCTGCCAGGAACCAGAATAGGGCCTGAGGCAATCCCGTGCTTTTGCGGCCAGCTCTCAAAAAAGACTGTTGAAAAATGGAGCTCAGGGACACTGCAATTCACAAACCCGCAGAGTTATAAGTGATAACTCTCATCCACAGATATATTGAGGGAAGGCAACGAAGAGGATTTGAAAGCAAGGCAGAATTGCAGGAAACAGATTTCAGGAGGTAGATTAGAATCGCCTTTAAAGCACATGAAAAGCGGCAAAACGTCGACAATGATGCCCTTGGCCAAAAAGGGCGTATGCGTTTTTTCCTGAATATATTCAGGAAAAAACGCATACGCCCTTTTTGGCCAACCAAGCAACCTGGAAAGGCAAATCAACGCTACAAAGAAGTCTCGCTTCCCATCGGCCAAAAGGGACATGCTGCAAAAGTGTCAAAACCAGAAATGCAGGACAGGCCATGGAGAAATGGCAGCCTTGCTACGCTGATGGGCGGGATGTAAATTGCCAACAGCCACTCTGGAGAAGTGTACGGTGTGTCCTGAAACATCGAAAAAACACAGCTTAGGGAGCATAGGGCACGTCCACTCATGGGCGTATAAATTGGGAAAACTAAAAATGAGCAAGACACAGGCACCCCAAAGTTTGGGGCTGCTCTGTTGACAAGAACCTCCACTTCATGACACCTTAAATATCCCAGGAAAGAGAAAAATGGATAAAAAAGTTGTGGTCCTTATGTACAATGGAATATCACTCAGACATGAAATCAATGTCATAAGGCTAGTAGAAGCAAGATGAGTGGACTTAGGTACGACGATTCTAAGTGAAATAAGTCACACAGAAAAAGACACTTATCATAAGCTATCACTTATAGAGGGAATGCAAAAACCGCTACACTTGAACTGAATTACAAAACAGAACAGAGTCACACGTTTAGAAAACACACTATGGCTGCTTAACGGGAAAGGTGAGGTGGGGTGATGCATAAAACAAGGGGTACAAATTCGCTCAGATACCGTTCCATACACCCAATATGTAATACACAAGACCTACTCCTTGCTCAGTGAACTGGACTCAACACCCCCTATTCACCGCACAAGAATATATGTGACTAGTAACAATCTTAAAACCTATGTATTGATATCTGTCTGGAAGTGAGTCAAGTGGGTGTAAAGCCGCATAAACACAGCCGTGAAAAGCAGCTAAACCCCATTATAAAAATAAATTACTTTTAAAAACCCGTAAAACAAAGACAGTGAAAGAGAGAGAAATTCTTACAAAATTCGTTCAGGGGCTGTGATGCAACCTGGATTGACCATATCTAGACCCACAGCTGGATGAGACATAAGGGTGGACACTCTTGGGGCTGAGAGGTTGGGTGAGGTTGGGTGAGCAAACGCAGACCCTTTAAAGTAATACTGCATGGTACCCATCCCATGGGTCCCAAATCTCCAGATTCAAGGGCATCTTCCTACATCGAAAACTTGCATGAGGAACCCAGAAGAAGGTACACCGTGTGATTTTGAAAGGTTTCTAAAACGCACCTCATTTCTCATCTCCTTGTGCTCGGGTTCGCCATTCCAGCTACTTCACTAGCAATCTCCCTACTTGGAGAATCAGCACCTTTAACCTCCTGTTCCCTACAGGTTGCAATTTGTCCTGAGGATGAACGGGAAGAGGGGAAACCAATGAGAGATTAGATCTAGGTGTTGGGACAGGCACAGGTCACTCTATTTTCCCATCAGGAAGAAGAATTAACCACAGGCTCAGCCTGCCGCCGGGAACCAGAATAGGGCCTGAGGCAATCCCGTGCTTTTGCGGCCAGCTCCCAAAAAAGACAGTTGAAAAATGGAGCGCAGGGGGACTGCCATTCACAAACCTGCTGAGTTATAAATGATAACTCTCGTCCACAAATATATTGAGGGAAGGCAACAAAGAGGATTTGAAAGCAAGGCAGAATTGGAGGAAACAGGTTTCAGGAGGTAGATTCGAATCGCCTTTAAAGCACATGAAAAGCGGCAAAACGTCGACAATGATGCCCTTGGCCAAAAAGGGCGTATGCGTTTTTTCCTGAATATATTCAGGAAAAAACGCATACGCCCTTTTTGGCCAACCAAGCAACCTGGAAAGGCAAATCAGTGCTACAATGAAGTCTCGCTTCCCATCGGTCAAAAGGGTCATGCTGCAAAAAGTGTCAAAACCAGAAATGCAGGACAGGCCATGGAGAAATGGCAGCCTTGCTACGCTGATGGCCGGGATGTTAATTGCCAACAGCCACTCTGGAGAAGTGTACGGTGTGTCCTGAAACATCGAAAAAACACAGCTTAGGGAGCATAGGGCACGTCCACTCATGGGCGTATAAATTGGGAAAACTAAAAATCAGCAAGACACAGGCACCCCAAAGTTTAGGGCTGCTCTGTTGACAAGAACCTCCACTTCATGACAACTTAAATATCCAAGGAAAGAGAAAAATGGATAAAGAAGTTGTTTTCCTTATGTACAATGCAATATCACTCAGACATGAAATCAATGTCATAAGGCTAGTAAAAGCAAGATGAGTGGACTTAGGTACGACGAATCTAAGTGAAATAAGTCACACAGAAAAAGACACTTATCATAAGCTATCACTTATAGAGGGAATGTAAAAACCGCTACACTTGAACTGAATTACAGAACAGAACAGAATCACACGTTTAGAAAACACACTATGGCTGCTTAACGGGAAAGGTGAGGTGGGGTGATGCATAAAACAAGGGTTTCAAATTCGCTCAGATACCGTTCCATACACCCAATATGTAATAGACAAGACCTACTCCTTGCTCCGTGAACTGGACTCAACACCCCCTATTCACCGCACAAGAATATATGTGACTAGTAACAATCTTAAAACCTATGTATTGATATCTGTCTGGAAGTGAGTCAAGTGGGTGTAAATCCGCATAAACACAGCCGTGAAAAGCAGCTAAACCCCATTATAAAAATAAATTACTTTTAAAAACCCGTAAAACAAAGACAGTGAAAGAGAGAGAAATTCTTACAAAATTCGTTCAGGGGCTGTGATGCCACCTGGATTGACCATATCTAGACCCACAGCTGGATGAGACATAAGGGTGGACACTCTTGGGGCTGAGAGGATGGGTGAGCAAACGCAGACCCTTTAAAGTAATACTGCGTGATACCCATCACATGGGTCCCAAATCTCCAGGTTCACGGGCATCTTCCTACATCGAAAACATGCATGAGAAACTCAGAAGATGGTACACCATGTGATTTTGAAAGGTTTCTAAAACGCACCCCATTTCTCATCTCCTTGTGCTCGGGTTCGCCTTTCCAGCTACTTTACTAGCAATCAACTTACTTGGAGAATCAGCACCTTTAACCTCCTGTTCCCTACAGGTTGCTATTTGTCCTGAGGATTAACGGGAAGAGGGGCAACCAATGAGAGACTAGATCTAGGTGTTGGGACAGGCACAGGTCACTCTATTTTCCCATCAGGAAGAAGAATTAACCACAGGCTCAGCCTGCCGCCCAGAAGCAGAATAGGGCCTGAGGCAATCCCGCGCATTTGCGGCCAGCTCCCAAAAAAGCGAGTTGAAAAATGGAGCTCAGGGACACTGCAATTCACAAACCCGCAGAGTTATAAATGATAACTCTCATCCACAGATATATTGAGGGAAGGCAACGAAGAGGATTTGAAAGCAAGGCAGAATTGCAGGAAACAGATTTCAGGAGGTAGATTCGAATCGCCTGTAAAGCACATGAAAAGCGGCAAAACGTCGACAATGATGCCCTTGGCCAAAAAGGGCGTATGCGTTTTTTCCTGAATATATTCAGGAAAAAACGCATACGCCCTTTTTGGCCAACCAAGCAACCTGGAAAGGCAAATCAGCGCTACAAAGAAGTCTCGCTTCCCATCGGTCAAAAGGGCAATGCTGCAAAAAGTGTCAAAACCAGAAATGCAGGACAGGCCATGGAGAAATGGCAGCCTTGCTACGCTGATGGGCGGGATGTAAGTTGCCAACAGCCACTCTGGAGAAGTGTACGGTGTGTCCTGAAACATCGAAAAAACACAGCTTAGGGAGCATAGGGCACGTCCACTCATGGGCGTATAAATTGGGAAAACTAAAAATCAGCAAGACACAGGCACCCCAAAGTTTAGGGCTGCTCTGTTGACAAGAACCTCCACTTCATGACACCTTAAATATCCCAGGAAAGAGAAAAATGGATAAAGAAGTTGTGGTCCTTATGTACAATGGAATATCACTCAGACATGTAATCAATGTCATAAGGCTAGTAGAAGCAAGATGAGTGGACTTAGGTACGACGATTCTAAGTGAAATAAGTCACACAGAAAAAGACACTTATCATAAGCTATCACTTATAGAGGGAATGTAAAAACCGCTACACTTGAACTGAATTACAGAACAGAACAGAATCACACGTTTAGAAAACACACTATGGCTGCTTAACGGGAAAGGTGAGGTGGGGTGATGCATAAAACAAGGGGTTCAAATTCGCTCAGATACCGTTCCATACACCCAATATGTAATAGACAAGACCTACTCCTTGCTCAGTGAACTGGACTCAACACCCCCTATTCACCACACAAGAATATATGTGACTAGTAACAATCTTAAAACCTATGTATTGATATCTGTCTGGAAGTGAGTCAAGTGGGTGTAAATCCGCATAAACACAGCCGTGAAAAGCAGCTAAACCCCATTATAAAAATAAATTACTTTTAAAAACCCGTAAAACAAAGACAGTGAAAGAGAGAGAAATTCTTACAAAATTCGTTCAGGGGCTGTGATGCAACCTGGATTGACCATATCTAGACCCACAGCTGGATGAGACATAAGGGTGGACACTCTTGGGGCTGAGAGGTTGGGTGAGGTTGGGTGAGCAAACGCAGACCCTTTAAAGTAATACTGCATGGTACCCATCCCATGGGTCCCAAATCTCCAGGTTCAAGGGCATCTTCCTACATCGAAAACTTGCATGAGGAACCCAGAAGAAGGTACACCGTGTGATTTTGAAAGGTTTCTAAAACGCACCTCATTTCTCATCTCCTTGTGCTCGGGTTCGCCATTCCAGCTACTTCACTAGCAATCTCCCTACTTGGAGAATCAGCACCTTTAACCTCCTCTTCTGTACAGGTTGCAATTTGTCCTGAGGATGAACGGGAAGAGGGGAAACCAATGAGAGAATAGATCTAGGTGTTGGGACAGGCACAGGTCACTCTATTTTCCCATCAGGAAGAAGAATTAACCACAGGCTCAGCCTGCCGCCGGGAACCAGAATAGGGCCTGAGGCAATCCCGTGCTTTTGCGGCCAGCTCCCAAAAAAGACAGTTGAAAAATGGAGCACAGGGGGACTGCCATTCACAAACCTGCTGAGTTATAAATGATAACTCTCGTCCACAAATATATTGAGGGAAGGCAACAAAGAGGATTTGAAAGCAAGGCAGAATTGGAGGAAACAGGTTTCAGGAGGTAGATTCGAATCGCCTTTAAAGCACATGAAAAGCGACAAAACGTCGACAATGATGCCCTTGGCCAAAAAGGGCGTATGCGTTTTTTCCTGAATATATTCAGGAAAAAACGCATACGCCCTTTTTGGCCAACCAAGCAACCTGGAAAGGCAAATCAGTGCTACAAAGAAGTCTCGCTTCCCATCGGTCAAAAGGGTCATGCTGCAAAAATTGTCAAAACCAGAAATGCAGGACAGGCCATGGAGAAATGGCAGCTTTGCTACGCTGATGGCCGGGATGTTAATTGCCAACAGCCACTCTGGAGAAGTGTACGGTGTGTCCTGAAACATCGAAAAAACACAGCTTAGGGAGCATAGGGCACGTCCACTCATGGGCGTATAAATTGGGAAAACTAAAAATCAGCAAGACACA
Organism: Eschrichtius robustus; assembly: GCF_028021215.1. NCBI lineage: Eukaryota > Metazoa > Chordata > Mammalia > Artiodactyla > Eschrichtiidae > Eschrichtius > Eschrichtius robustus. The sequence goes on along the minus strand of NW_027175159.1, from coordinate 685,984 downwards.
GGCACCCCAAAGTTTAGGGCTGCTCTGTTGACAAGAACCTCCACTTCATGACACCTTAAATATCCCAGGAAAGAGAAAAATGGATAAAGAAGTTGTGGTCCTTATGTACAATGCAATATCACTCAGACATGAAATCAATGTCATAAGGCTAGTAGAAGCAAGATGAGTGGACTTAGGTACGACGATTCTAAGTGAAATAAGTCACACAGAAAAAGACACTTATCATAAGCTATCACTTATAGAGGGAATGTAAAAACCGCTACACTTGAACTGAATTACAAAACAGAACAGAATCACACGTTTAGAAAACACACTATGGCTGCTTAACGGGAAAGGTGAGGTGGGGTGATGCATAAAACAAGGGTTTCAAATTCGCTCAGATACCGTTCCATACACCCAATATGTAATAGACAAGACCGACTCCTTGCTCCGTGAACTGGACTCAACACCCCCTATTCACCGCACAAGAATATATGTGACTAGTAACAATCTTAAAACCTATGTATTGATATCTGTCTGGAAGTGAGTCAAGTGGGTGTAAATCCGCATAAACACAGCCGTGAAAAGCAGCTAAACCCCATTATAAAAATAAATTACTTTTAAAAACCCGTAAAACAAAGACAGTGAAAGAGAGAGAAATTCTTACAAAATTCGTTCAGAGGCTGTGATGCAACCTGGATTGACCATATCTACACGCACAGCTGGATGAGACATAAGGGTGGACAGTCTTGGGGCTGAAAGGTTGGGTTAGGTTGGGTGAGCAAACGCAGACCCTTAAAAGTAATACTGCGTGGTACCCATCCCATGGGTCCCAAGTCTCCAGGTTCAAGGGCATCTTCCTACATCGAAAACATGCATGAGAAACTCAGAAGATGGTACACCGTGTGATTTTGAAAGGTTTCTAAAACGCACCTCATTTCTCATCTCCTTGTGCTCGGGTTCGCCATTCCAGCTACTTTACTAGCAATCTCCCTACTTGGAGAATCAGCACCTTTAACCTCCTGTTCCCTACAGGTTGCAATTTGTCCTGAGGATGACCGGGAAGAGGGGTAACCAATGAGAGACTAGATCTAGCTGTTGGGACAGGCACAGGTCACTCTATTTTCCCATCAGGAAGAGGAATTAACCACAGGCTCAGCCTGCTGCCAGGAACCAGAATAGGGCCTGAGGCAATCCCGTGCTTTTGCGGCCAGCTCTCAAAAAAGACAGTTGAAAAATGGAGCTCAGGGACACTGCAATTCACAAACCCGCAGAGTTATAAGTGATAACTCTCATCCACAGATATATTGAGGGAAGTCAACGAAGAGGATTTGAAAGCAAGGCAGAATTGCAGGAAACAGATTTCAGGAGGTAGATTCGAATCGCCTTTAAGGCACATGAAAAGCGGCAAAACGTCGACAATGATGCCCTTGGCCAAAAAGGGCGTATGCGTTTTTTCCTGAATATATTCAGGAAAAAACGCATACGCCCTTTTTGGCCAACCAAGCAACCTGGAAAGGCAAATCAGCGCTACAAAGATGTCTCGCTTCCCATGGGTCAAAAGGGCCATGCTGCAAAAAGTGTCAAAACCAGAAATGCAGGACAGGCCATGGAGAAATGGCAGCCTTGCTACGCTGATGGGCGGGATGTAAATTGCCAACAGCCACTCTGGAGAAGTGTACGGTGTGTCCTGAAACATCGAAAAAACACAGCTTAGTGAGCATAGGGCACGTCCACTCATGGGCGTATAAATTGGGAAAACTAAAAATCAGCAAGACACAGGCACCCGAAAGTTTGGGGCTGCTCTGTTGACAAGAACCTCCACTTCATGACACCTTAAATATCCCAGGAAAGAGAAAAATGGATAAAAAAGTTGTGGTCCTTATGTACAATGGAATATCACTCAGACATGAAATCAATGTCATAAGGCTAGTAGAAGCAAGATGAGTGGACTTAGGTACGACGATTCTAAGTGAAATAAGTCACACAGAAAAAGACACTTATCATAAGCTATCACTTATAGAGGGAATGTAAAAACCGCTACACTTGAACTGAATTACAAAACAGAACAGAGTCACACGTTTAGAAAACACACTATGGCTGCTTAACGGGAAAGGTGAGGTGGGGTGATGCATAAAACAAGGGGTTCAAATTTGCTCAGATACCGTTCCATACACCCAATATGTAATAGACAAGAGCTACTCCTTGCTCCGTGAACTGGACTCAACACCCCCTATTCACCGCACAAGAATATATGTGACTAGTAACAATCTTAAAACCTATGTATTGATATCTGTCTGGAAGTGAGTCAAGTGGGTGTAAATCCGCATAAACACAGCCGTGAAAAGCAGCTAAACCCCATTATAAAAATAAATTACTTTTAAAAACCCGTAAAACAAAGACAGTGAAAGAGAGAGAAATTCTTACAAAATTCGTTCAGGGGCTGTGATGCCACCTGGATTGACCATATCTAGACCCACAGCTGGATGAGACATAAGGGTGGACACTCTTGGGGCTGAGAGTATGGGTGAGCAAACGCAGACCCTTTAAAGTAATACTGCGTGATACCCATCCCATGGGTCCCAAATCTCCAGGTTCACGGGCATCTTCCTACATCAAAAACATGCATGAGAAACTCAGAAGACGGTACACCGTGTGATTTTGAAAGGTTTCTAAAACGCACCCCATTTCTCATCTCCTTGTGCTCGGGTTCGCCTTTCCAGCTACTTTACTAGCAATCAACTTACTTGGAGAATCAGCACCTTTAACCTCCTGTTCCCTACAGGTTGCAATTTGTCCTGAGGATGAACGGGAAGAGGGGCAACCAATGAGAGACTAGATCTAGGTGTTGGGACAGGCACAGGTCACTCTATTTTCCCATCAGGAAGAAGAATTAATCACAGGCTCTGCCTGCCGCCCAGAAGCACAATAGGGCCTGAGGCAATCCCGCGCTTTTGCGGCCAGCTCCCAAAAAAGCGAGTTGAAAAATGGAGCTCAGGGACACTGCAATTCACAAACCCGCAGAGTTATAAATGATAACTCTCATCCACAGATATATTGAGGGAAGGCAACGAAGAGGATTTGAAAGCAAGGCAGAATTGCAGGAAACAGATTTCAGGAGGTAGATTCGAATCGCGTGTAAAGCACATGAAAAGCGGCAAAACGTCGACAATGATGCCCTTGGCCAAGAAGGGCGTATGCGTTTTTTCCTGAATATATTCAGGAAAAAACGCATACGCCCTTTTTGGCCAACCAAGCAACCTGGAAAGGCAAATCAGCGCTACAAAGAAGTCTCGCTTCCCATTGGTCAAAAGGGCCATGCTGCAAAAAGTGTCAAAACCAGAAATGCAGGACAGGCCATGGAGAAATGGCAGCCTTGCTACGCTGATGGGCGGGATGTAAATTGCCAACAGCCACTCTGGAGAAGTGTACGGTGTGTCCTGAAACATCGAAAAAACACAGCTTAGTGAGCATAGGGCACGCCCACTCATGGGCGTATAAATTGGGAAAACTAAAAATCAGCAAGACACAGGCACGCGAAAGTTTGGGGCTGCTCTGTTGACAAGAACGTCCACTTCATGACACCTTAAATATCCCAGGAAAGAGAAAAATGGATAAAAAAGTTGTGGTCCTTATGTACAATGGAATATCACTCAGACATGAAATCAATGTCATAAGGCTAGTAGAAGCAAGATGAGTGGACTTAGGTACGACGATTCTAAGTGAAATAAGTCACACAGAAAAAGACACTTATCATAAGCTATCACTTATAGAGGGAATGTAAAAACCGCTACACTTGAACTGAATTACAAAACAGAACAGAGTCACACGTTTAGAAAACACACTATGGCTGCTTAACAGGAAAGGTGAGGTGGGGTGATGCATAAAACAAGGGGTTCAAATTTGCTCAGATACCGTTCCATACACCCAATATGTAATAGACAAGACCTACTCCTTGCTCCGTGAACTGGACTCAACACCCCCTATTCACCGCACAAGAATATATGTGACTAGTAACAATCTTAAAACCTATGTATTGATATCTGTCTGGAAGTGAGTCAAGTGGGTGTAAATCCGCATAAACACAGCCGTGAAAAGCAGCTAAACCCCATTATAAAAGTAAATTACTTTTAAAAACCCGTAAAACAAAGACAGTGAAAGAGAGAGAAATTCTTACCCAATTCGTTCAGGGGCTGTGATGCAACCTGGATTGACCATATCTACACGCACAGCTGGATGAGACATAAGGGTGGACACTCTTGGGGCTGAAAGGTTGGGTTAGGTTGGGTGAGCAAACGCAGACCCTTTAAAGTAATACTGCGTGGTACCCATCCCATGGGTCCCAAGTCTCCAGGTTCAAGGGCATCTTCCTACATCGAAAACATGCATGAGAAACTCAGAAGATGGTACACCGTGTGATTTTGAAAGGTTCCTAAAACGCACCTCATTTCTCATCTCCTTGTGCTCGGGTTCGCCATTCCAGCTACTTTACTAGCAATCTCCCTACTTGGAGAATCAGCACCTTTAACCTCCTGTTCCCTACAGGTTGCAATTTGTCCTGAGGATGAACGGGAAGAGGGGGAACCAATGAGAGACTAGATCTAGGTGTTGGGACAGGCACAGGTCACTCTATTTTCCCATCAGGAAGAAGAATTAACCACAGGCTCAGCCTGCTGCCAGGAACCAGAATAGGGCCTGAGGCAATCCCGTGCTTTTGCGGCCAGCTCTCAAAAAAGACAGTTGAAAAATGGAGCTCAGGGACACTGCAATTCACAAACCCGCAGAGTTATAAGTGATAACTCTCATCCACAGATCTATTGAGGGAAGGCAACGAAGAGGATTTGAAAGCAAGGCAGAATTGCAGGAAACAGATTTATTGGAGGTAGATTCGAATCGCCTTTAAGGCACATGAAAAGCGGCAAAACGTCGACAATGATGCCCTTGGCCAAAAAGGGCGTATGCGTTTTTTCCTGAATATATTCAGGAAAAACCGCATACGCCCTTTTTGGCCAACCAAGCAACCTGGAAAGGCAAATCAGCGCTACAAAGAAGTCTCGCTTCCCATCGGCCAAAAGGGACATGCTGCAAAAAGTGTCAAAACCAGAAATGCAGGACAGGCCATGGAGAAATGGCAGCCTTGCTACGCTGATGGGTGGGATGTAAATTGCCAACAGCCACTCTGGAGAAGTGTACGGTGTGTCCTGAAACATCGAAAAAACACAGCTTAGGGAGCATAGGGCACGTCCACTCATGGGCGTATAAATTGGGAAAACTAAAAATGAGCAAGACACAGGCACCCCAAAGTTTGGGGCTGCTCTGTTGACAAGAACCTCCACTTCATGACACCTTAAATATCCCAGGAAAGAGAAAAATGGATAAAAAAGTTGTGGTCCTTATGTACAATGGAATATCACTCAGACATGAAATCAATGTCATAAGGCTAGTAGAAGCAAGATGAGTGGACTTAGGTACGACGATTCTAAGTGAAATAAGTCACACAGAAAAAGACACTTATCATAAGCTATCACTTATAGAGGGAATGCAAAAACCGCTACACTTGAACTGAATTACAAAACAGAACAGAGTCACACGTTTAGAAAACACACTATGGCTGCTTAACGGGAAAGGTGAGGTGGGGTGATGCATAAAACAAGGGGTTCAAATTCGCTCAGATACCGTTCCATACACCCAATATGTAATACACAAGACCTACTCCTTGCTCAGTGAACTGGACTCAACACCCCCTATTCACCGCACAAGAATATATATGACTAGTAACAATCTTAAAACCTATGTATTGATATCTGTCTGGAAGTGAGTCAAGTGGGTGTAAATCCGCATAAACACAGCCGTGAAAAGCAGCTAAACCCCATTATAAAAATAAATTACTTTTAAAAACCTGTAAAACAAAGACAGTGAAAGAGAGAGAAATTCTTACAAAATTCGATCAGGGGCTGAGATGCAACCTGGATTGACTATATCTAGACCCACAGCTGGATGAGACATAAGGGTGGACACTCTTGGGGCTGAGAGGTTGGGTGAGCAAACGCAGACCCTTTAAAGTAATACTGCGTGATACCCATCCCATGGGTCCCAAATCTCCAGGTTCAAGGGCATCTTCCTACATCGAAAACATGCATGAGAAACTCAGAAGATGGTACACCGTGTGATTTTGAAAGGTTTCTAAAACACACCCCATTTCTCATCTCCTTGTGCTCGGGTTCGCCTTTCCAGCTACTTTACTAGCAATCAACTTACTTGGAGAATCAGCACCTTTAACCTCCTGTTCCCTACAGGTTGCAATTTGTCCTGAGGATGAACGGGAAGAGGGGCAACCAATGAGAGACTAGATCTAGGTGTTGGGACAGGCACAGGTCACTCTATTTTCCCATCAGGAAGAAGAATTAACCACAGGCTCAGCCTGCCGCCCAGAAGCAAAATAGGGCCTGAGGCAATCCCGCGCTTTTGCGGCCAGCTCCCAAAAAAGCGAGTTGAAAAATGGAGCTCAGGGACACTGCAATTCACAAACCCGCAGAGTTATAAATGATAACTCTCATCCACAGATATATTGAGGGAAGGCAACGAAGAGGATTTGAAAGCAAGGCAGAATTGCAGGAAACAGATTTCAGGAGGTAGATTCGAATCGCCTGTAAAGCACATGAAAAGCGGCAAAACGTCGACAATGATGCCCTTGGCCAAAAAGGGCGTATGCGTGTTTTCCTGAATATATTCAGGAAAACACGCATACGCCCTTTTTGGCCAACCAAGCAACCTGGAAAGGCAAATCAGCGCTACAAAGAAGTCTCGCTTCCCATCGGTCAAAAGGGAAATGCTGCAAAAAGTGTCAAACCAGAAATGCAGGACAGGCCATGGAGAAATGGCAGCCTTGCTACGTTGATGGGCGGGATGTAAGTTGCCAACAGCCACTCTGGAGAAGTGTACGGTGTGTCCTGAAACATCGAAAAAACACAGCTTAGGGAGCATAGGGCACGTCCACTCATGGGCGTAAAATTGGGAAAACTAAAAATCAGCAAGACACAGGCACCCGAAAGTTTGGGGCTGCTCTGTTGACAAGAACCTCCACTTCATGACACCTTAAATATCCCAGGAAAGAGAAAAATGGATAAAGAAGTTGTGGTCCTTATGTACAATGGAATATCACTCAGACATGAAATCAATGTCATAAGGCTAGTAGAAGCAAGATGAGTGGACTTAGGTACGACGATTCTAAGTGAAATAAGTCACACAGAAAAAGACACTTATCATAAGCTATCACTTATAGAGGGAATGTAAAAACCGCTACACTTGAACTGAATTACAAAACAGAACAGAGTCACACGTTTAGAAAACACACTATGGCTGCTTAACGGGAAAGGTGAGGTGGGGTGATGCATAAAACAAGGGGTTCAAATTTGCTCAGATACCGTTCCATACACCCAATATGTAATAGACAAGAGCTACTCCTTGCTCCGTGAACTGGACTCAACACCCCCTATTCACCGCACAAGAATATATGTGACTAGTAACAATCTTAAAACCTATGTATTGATATCTGTCTGGAAGTGAGTCAAGTGGGTGTAAATCCGCATAAACACAGCCGTGAAAAGCAGCTAAACCCCATTATAAAAATAAATTACTTTTAAAAACCCGTAAAACAAAGACAGTGAAAGAGAGAGAAATTCTTACAAAATTCGTTCAGGGGCTGTGATGCCACCTGGATTGACCATATCTAGACCCACAGCTGGATGAGACATAAGGGTGGACACTCTTGGGGCTGAGAGGATGGGTGAGCAAAAGCAGACCCTTTAAAGTAATACTGCCTGATACCCATCCCATGGGTCCCAAATCTCCAGGTTCAAGGGCATCTTCCTACATCGAAAACATGCATGAGAAACTCAGAAGATGGTACACCGTGTGATTTTGAAAGGTTTCTAAAACACACCCCATTTCTCATCTCCTTGTGCTCGGGTTCGCCTTTCCAGCTACTTTACTAGCAATCAACTTACTTGGAGAATCAGCACCTTTAACCTTCTGTTCCCTACAGGTTGCAATTTGTCCTGAGGATGAACGGGAAGAGGGGCAACCAATGAGAGACTAGATCTAGGTGTTGGGACAGGCACAGGTCACTCTATTTTCCCATCAGGAAGCAGAATTAATCACAGGCTCAGCCTGCCGCCCAGAAGCACAAAAGGGCCTGAGGCAATCCCGCGCTTTTGCGGCCAGCTCCCAAAAAAGCGAGTTGAAAAATGGAGCTCAGGGACACTGCAATTCACAAACCCGCAGAGTTATAAATGATAACTCTCATCCACAGATATATTGAGGGAAGGCAACGAAGAGGATTTGAAAACAAGGCAGAATTGCAGGAAACAGATTTCAGGAGGTAGATTCGAATCGCCTGTAAAGCACATGAAAAGCGGCAAAACGTCGACAATGATGCCCTTGGACAAGAAGGGCGTATGCGTTTTTTCCTGAATATATTCAGGAAAAAACGCATACGCCCTTTTTGGCCAACCAAGCAACCTGGACAGGCAAATCAGCGCTACAAAGAAGTCTCGCTTCCCATCGGTCAAAAGGGTCATGCTGCAAAATGTGTCAAAACCAGAAATGCAGGACAGGCCATGGAGAAATGGCAGCTTTGCTACGCTGATGAGCGGGATGTAAGTTGCCAACAGCCACTCTGGAGAAGTGTACGGTGTGTCCTGAAACATCGAAAAAACACAGCTTAGGGAGCATAGGGCACGTCCACTCATGGGCGTATAAATTGGGAAAACTAAAAATCAGCAAGACACAGGCACTCCAAAGTTTAGGGCTGCTCTGTTGACAAGAACCTCCACTTCATGACACCTTAAATATCCCAGGAAAGAGAAAAATGGATAAAGAATTTGTGGTCCTTATGTACAAAGCAATATCACTCAGACATGAAATCAATGTCATAAGGCTAGTAGAAGCAAGATGAGTGGACTTAGGTACGACGATTCTAAGTGAAATAAGTCACACAGAAAAAGACACTTATCATAAGCTATCACTTATAGAGGGAATGTAAAAACCGCTACACTTGAACTGAATTACAGAACAGAACAGAATCACACGTTTAGAAAACACACTATGGCTGCTTAACGGGAAAGGTGAGGTGGGGTGATGCATAAAACAAGGGGTTCAAATTCGCTCAGATACCGTTCCATACACCCAATATGTAATAGACAAGACCTACTCCATGCTCAGTGAACTGGACTCAACACGCCCTATTCACCGCACAAGAATATATGTGACTAGTAACAATCTTAAAACCTATGTATTGATATCTGTCTGGAAGTGAGTCAAGTGGGTGTAAATCCGCATAAACACAGCCGTGAAAAGCAGCTAAACCCCATTATAAAAATAAATTACTTTTAAAAACCCGTAAAACAAAGACAGTGAAAGAGAGAGAAATTCTTACAAAATTCGTTCAGGGGCTGTGATGCAACCTGGATTGATCATATCTAGACCCACAGCTGGATGAGACATAAGGGTGGACACTCTTGGGGCTGAGAGGTTGGGTGAGGTTGGGTGAGCAAACGCAGACCATTTAAAGTAATACTGCATGGTACCCATCCCATGGGTCCCAAATCTCCAGGTTCAAGGGCATCTTCCTACATCGAAAACTTGCATGAGGAACCCAGAAGAAGTTACACCGTGTGATTTTGAAAGGTTTCTAAAACGCACCTCATTTCTCATCTCCTTGTGCTCGGGTTCGCCATTCCAGCTACTTCACTAGCAATCTCCCTACTTGGAGAATCAGCACCTTTAACCTCCTGTTCTGTACAGGTTGCAATTTGTCCTGAGGATGAACGGGAAGAGGGGCAACCAATGAGAGACTAGATCTAGGTGTTGGGACAGGCACAGGTCACTCTATTTTCCCATTAGGAAAAAGAATTAACCACAGGCTCAGCCTGCCGCCGAGAACCAGAATAGGGCCTGAGGCAATCCCGTGCTTTTGTGGCCATCTCCCAAACAAGACAGTTGAAAAATGGAGCTCAGGGGCACTGCCATTCACAAACCTGCTGAGTTATAAATGATAACTCTCGTCCACAAATATATTGAGGGAAGGCAACAAAGAGGATTTGAAAGCAAGGCAGAATTGCAGGAAACAGGTTTCAGGAGGTAGATTCGAATCGCCTTTAAAGCACATGAAAAGCGGCAAAACGTCGACAATGATGCCCTTGGCCAAAAAGGGCGTATGCGTTTTTTCCTGAATATATTCAGGAAAAAACGGATACGCCCTTTTTGGCCAACCAAGCAACCTGGAAAGGCAAATCAGTGCTACAAAGAAGTCTCGTTTCCCATCGGTCAAAAGGGTCATGCTGCAAAAAGTGTCAAAACCAGAAATGCAGGACAGGCCATGGAGAAATGGCAGCCTTGCTACGCTGATGGGCGGGATGTTAATTGCCAACAGCCACTCTGGAGAAGTGTACGGTGTTTCCTGAAACATCGAAAAAAAACAGCTTAGGGAGCATAGGGCACGTCCACTCATGGGCGTATAAATTGGGAAAACTAAAAATCAGCAAGACACAGGCACCCCAAAGTTTAGGGCTGCTCTGTTGACAAGAACCTCCACTTCATGACAACTTAAATATCCCAGGAAAGAGAAAAATGGATAAAGAAGTTGTGGTCCTTATGTACAATGGAATATCACTCAGACATGAAATCAATGTCATAAGGCTAGTAGAAGCAAGATGAGTGGACTTAGGTACGACGATTCTAAGTGAAATAAGTCACACAGAAAAAGACACTTATCATAAGCTATCACTTATAGAGGGAATGTAAAAACCGCTACACTTGAACTGAATTACAAAACAGAACAGAGTCACACGTTGAGAAAACACACTATGGCTGCTTAACGGGAAAGGTGAGGTGGGGTGATGCATAAAACAAGGGTTTCAAATTCGCTCAGATACCGTTCCATACACCCAATATGTAATAGACAAGACCTACTCCTTGCTCCGTGAACTGGACTCAACACCCCCTATTCACCGCACAAGAATATATGTGACTAGTAAGAATCTTAAAACCTATGTATTGATATGTGTCTGGAAGTGAGTCAAGTGGGTGTAAAGCCGCATAAACACAGCCGTGAAAAGCAGCTAAAACCCATTATAAAAATAAATTACTTTTAAAAACCCGTAAAACAAAGACAGTGAAAGAGAGAGAAATTCTTACAAAATTCGTTCAGAGGCTGTGATGCAACCTGGATTGACCATATCTACACGCACAGCTGGATGAGACATAAGGGTGGACACTCTTGGGGCTGAAAGGTTGGGTTAGGTTGGGTGAGCAAACGGAGACCCTTCAAAGTAATACTGCTTGGTACCCATCCCATGGGTCCCAAGTCTCCAGGTTCAAGGGCATCTTCCTACATCGAAAACATGCATGAGAAACTCAGAAGATGGTACACCGTGTGATTTTGAAAGGTTTCTAAAACGCACCTTATTTGTCATCTCCTTGTGCTCGGGTTCGCCATTCCAGCTACTTTACTAGCAATCTCCCTACTTGGAGAATCAGCACCTTTAACCTCCTGTTCCCTACAGGTTGCAATTTGTCTTGAGGATGAACGGGAAGAGGGGGAACCAATGAGAGACTAGATCTAGCTGTTGGGACAGGCACAGGTCACTCTATTTTCCCATCAGGAAGAAGAATTAACCACAGGCTCAGCCTGCTGCCAGGAACCAAAATAGGGCCTGAGGCAATCCCGTACTTTTGCGGCCAGCTCTCAAAAAAGACAGTTGAAAAATGGAGCTCAGGGACACTGCAATTCACAAACCCGCAGAGTTATAAGTGATAACTCTCATCCACAGATATATTGAGGGAAGGCAACGAAGAGGATTTGAAAGCAAGGCAGAATTGCAGGAAACAGATTTCAGGAGGTAGATTCGAATCGCCTTTAAGGCACATGAAAAGCGGCAAAACGTCGACAATGATGCCCTTGGCCAAAAAGGGCGTATGCGTTTTTTCCTGAATATATTCAGGAAAAAACGCATACGCCCTTTTTGGCCAACCAAGCAACCTGGAAAGGCAAATCAGCGCTAAAAAGAAGTCTCGCTTCCCATGGGCCAAAAGGGACAAGCTGCAAAAAGTGTCAAAACCATAAATGCAGGACAGGCCATGGAGAAATGGCAGCCTTGCTACGCTGATGGGCGGGATGTTAATTGCCAACAGCCACTCTGGAGAAGTGTACGGTGTGTCCTGAAACATCGAAAAAACACAGCTTAGTGAGCATAGGGCACGTCCACTCATGGGCGTATAAATTGGGAAAACTAAAAATCAGCAAGACACAGGCACCCCAAAGTTTGGGGCTGCTCTGTTGACAAGAACCTCCACTTCATGACACCTTAAATATCCCAGGAAAGAGAAAAATGGATAAAAAAGTTGTGGTCCTTATGTACAATGGAATATCACTCAGACATGAAATCAATGTCATAAGGCTAGTAGAAGCAAGATGAGTGGACTTAGGTACGACGATTCTAAGTGAAATAAGTCACACAGAAAAAGACACTTATCATAAGCTATCACTTATAGAGGGAATGTAAAAACCGCTACACTTGAACTGAATTACAAAACAGAACAGAGTCACACGTTTAGAAAACACACTATGGCTGCTTAACGGGAAAGGTGAGGTGGGGTGATGCATAAAACAAGGGGTTCAAATTTGCTCAGATACCGTTCCATACACCCAATATGTAATAGACAAGAGCTACTCCTTGCTCCGTGAACTGGACTCAACACCCCCTATTCACCGCACAAGAATATATGTGACTAGTAACAATCTTAAAACCTATGTATTGATATCTGTCTGGAAGTGAGTCAAGTGGGTGTAAATCCGCATAAACACAGCCGTGAAAAGCAGCTAAACCGCATTATAAAAATAAATTACTTTTAAAAACCCGTAAAACAAAGACAGTGAAAGAGAGAGAAATTCTTACAAAATTCGTTCAGGGGCTGTGATGCCACCTGGATTGACCATATCTAGACCCACAGCTGGATGAGACATAAGGGTGGACACTCTTGGGGCTGAGAGGTTGGGTGAGCAAACGCAGACCCTTTAAAGTAATACTGCATGATACCCATCCCATGGGTCCCAAATCTCCAGGTTCAAGGGCATCTTCCTACATCGAAAACATGCATGAGAAACCCAGAAGATGGTACACCGTGTGATTTTGAAAGGTTTATAAAACACACCCCATTTCTCATCTCCTTGTGCTCGGGTTCGCCTTTCCAGCTACTTTACTAGCAATCAACTTACTTGGAGAATCAGCACCTTTAACCTCCTGTTCCCTACAGGTTGCAATTTGTCCTGAGGATGAACGGGAAGAGGGGGAACCAATGAGAGACTAGATCTAGCTGTTGGGACAGGCACAGGTCACTCTATTTTCCCATCAGGAAGAAGAATTAACCACAGGCTCAGCCTGCTGCCAGGAACCAAAATAGGGCCTGAGGCAATCCCGTACTTTTGCGGCCAGCTCTCAAAAAAGACAGTTGAAAAATGGAGCTCAGGGACACTGCAATTCACAAACCCGCAGAGTTATAAGTGATAACTCTCAGCCACAGATATATTGAGGGAAGGCAACGAAGAGGATTTGAAAGCAAGGCAGAATTGCAGGAAACAGATTTCAGGAGGTAGATTCGAATCGCCTTTAAGGCACATGAAAAGCGGCAAAACGTCGACAATGATGCCCTTGGCCAAAAAGGGCGTATGCGTTTTTTCCTGAATATATTCAGGAAAAAACGCATACGCCCTTTTTGGCCAACCAAGCAACCTGGAAAGGCAAATCAGCGCTAAAAAGAAGTCTCGCTTCCCATCGGCCAAAAGGGCCATGCTGCAAAAAGTGTCAAAACCAGAAATGCAGGACAGGCCATGGAGAAATGGCAGCCTTGCTACGCTGATGGGCGGGATGTTAATTGCCAACAGCCACTCTGGAGAAGTGTACGGTGTGTCCTGAAACATCGAAAAAAAACAGCTTAGGGAGCATAGGGCACGTCCACTCATGGGCGTATAAATTGGGAAAACTAAAAATCAGCAAGACACAGGCACCCCAAAGTTTAGGGCTGCTCTGTTGAAAGAACCTCCACTTCATGACAACTTAAATATCCCAGGAAAGAGAAAAATGGATAAAGAAGTTGTGGTCCTTATGTACAATGGAATATCACTCAGACATGAAATCAATGTCATAAGGCTAGTAGAAGCAAGATGAGTGGACTTAGGTACGACGATTCTAAGTGAAATAAGTCACACAGAAAAAGACACTTATCATAAGCTATCACTTATAGAGGGAATGTAAAAACCGCTACACTTGAACTGAATTACAAAACAGAACAGAGTCACACGTTGAGAAAACACACTATGGCTGCTTAACGGGAAAGGTGAGGTGGGGTGATGCATAAAACAAGGGTTTCAAATTCGCTCAGATACCGTTCCATACACCCAATATGTAATAGACAAGACCTACTCCTTGCTCCATGAACTGGACTCAACACCCCCTATTCACCGCACAAGAATATATGTGACTAGTAACAATCTTAAAACCTATGTATTGATATCTGTCTGGAAGTGAGTCAAGTGGGTGTAAAGCCGCATAAACACAGCCGTGAAAAGCAGCTAAACCCCATTATAAAAATAAATTACTTTTAAAAACCCGTAAAACAAAGACAGTGAAAGAGAGAGAAATTCTTACAAAATTCGTTCAGAGGCTGTGATGCAACCTGGATTGACCATATCTACACGCACAGCTGGATGAGACATAAGGGTGGACACTCTTGGGGCTGAAAGGTTGGGTTAGGTTGGGTGAGCAAACGCAGACCCTTCAAAGTAATACTGCGTGGTACCCATCCCATGGGTCCAAAGTCTCCAGGTTCAAGGGCATCTTCCTACATCGAAAACATGCATGAGAAACTCAGAAGATGGTACACCGTGTGATTTTGAAAGGTTTCTAAAACGCACCTTATTTGTCATCTCCTTGTGCTCGGGTTCGCCATTCCAGCTACTTTACTAGCAATCTCCCTACTTGGAGAATCAGCACCTTTAACCTCCTGTTCCCTACAGGTAGCAATTTGTCCTGAGGATGAACGGGAAGAGGGGGAACCAATGAGAGACTAGATCTAGCTGTTGGGACAGGCACAGGTCACTCTATTTTCCCATCAGGAAGAAGAATTAACCACAGGCTCAGCCTGCTGCCAGGAACCAAAATAGGGCCTGAGGCAATCCCGTACTTTTGCGGCCAGCTCTCAAAAAAGACAGTTGAAAAATGGAGCTCAGGGACACTGCAATTCACAAACCCGCAGAGTTATAAGTGATAACTCTCATCCACAGATATATTGAGGGAAGGCAACGAAGAGGATTTGAAAGCAAGGCAGAATTGCAGGAAACAGATTTCAGGAGGTAGATTCGAATCGCCTTTAAGGCACATGAAAAGCGGCAAAACTTCGACAATGATGCCCTTGGCCAAAAAGGGCGTATGCGTTTTTTCCTGAATATATTCAGGAAAAAACGCATACGCCCTTTTTGGCCAACCAAGCAACCTGGAAAGGCAAATCAGCGCTAAAAAGAAGTCTCGCTTCCCATCGGCCAAAAGGGACAAGCTGCAAAAAGTGTCAAAACCAGAAATGCAGGACAGGCCATGGAGAAATGGCAGCCTTGCTACGCTGATGGGCGGGATGTTAATTGCCAACAGCCACTCTGGAGAAGTGTACGGTGTGTCCTGAAACATCGAAAAAACACAGCTTAGTGAGCATAGGGCACGTCCACTCATGGGCGTATAAATTGGGAAAACTAAAAATCAGCAAGACACAGGCACCCCAAAGTTTGGGGCTGCTCTGTTGACAAGAACCTCCACTTCATGACACCTTAAATATCCCAGGAAAGAGAAAAATGGATAAAAAAGTTGTGGTCCTTATGTACAATGGAATATCACTCAGACATGAAATCAATGTCATAAGGCTAGTAGAAGCAAGATGAGTGGACTTAGGTACGACGATTCTAAGTGAAATAAGTCACACAGAAAAAGACACTTATCATAAGCTATCACTTATAGAGGGAATGTAAAAACCGCTACACTTGAACTGAATTACAAAACAGAACAGAGTCACACGTTTAGAAAACACACTATGGCTGCTTAACGGGAAAGGTGAGGTGGGGTGATGCATAAAACAAGGGGTTCAAATTTGCTCAGATACCGTTCCATACACCCAATATGTAATAGACAAGACCTACTCCTTGCTCCGTGAACTGGACTCAACACCCCCTATTCACCGCACAAGAATATATGTGACTAGTAACAATCTTAAAACCTATGTATTGATATCTGTCTGGAAGTGAGTCAAGTGGGTGTAAATCCGCATAAACACAGCCGTGAAAAGCAGCTAAACCCCATTATAAAAATAAATTACTTTTAAAAACCCGTAAAACAAAGACAGTGAAAGAGAGAGAAATTCTTACAAAATTCGTTCAGAGGCTGTGATGCCACCTGGATTGACCATATCTAGACCCACAGCTGGATGAGACATAAGGGTGGACACTCTTGGGGCTGAGAGGTTGGGTGAGGTTGGGTGAGCAAACGCAGACCCTTTAAAGTAATACTGCATGGTACCCATCCCATGGGTCCCAAATCTCCAGGTTCAAGGGCATCTTCCTACATCGAAAACTTGCATGAGGAACCCAGAAGAAGGTACACCGTGTGATTTTGAAAGGTTTCTAAAACGCACCTCATTTCTCATCTCCTTGTGCTCGGGTTCGCCATTCCAGCTACTTCACTAGCAATCTCCCTACTTGGAGAATCAGCACCTTTAACCTCCTGTTCTGTACAGGTTGCAATTTGTCCTGAGGATGAACGGGAAGAGGGGCAACCAATGAGAGACTAGATCTAGGTGTTGGGACAGGCACAGGTCACTCTATTTTCCCATTAGGAAAAAGAATTAACCACAGGCTCAGCCTGCCGCCGGGAACCAGAATAGGGCCTGAGGCAATCCCGTGCTTTTGTGGCCAGCTCCCAAACAAGACAGTTGAAAAATGGAGCTCAGGGGCACTGCCATTCACAAACCTGCTGAGTTATAAATGATAACTCTCGTCCACAAATATATTGAGGGAAGGCAACAAAGAGGATTTGAAAGCAAGGCAGAATTGCAGGAAACAGGTTTCAGGAGGTAGATTCGAATCGCCTTTAAAGCACATGAAAAGCGGCAAAACGTCGACAATGATGCCCTTGGCCAAAAAGGGCGTATGCATTTTTTCCTGAATATATTCAGGAAAAAACGCATACGCCCTTTTTGGCCAACCAAGCAACCTGGAAAGGCAAATCAGTGCTACAAAGAAGTCTCGCTTCCCATCGGTCAAAAGGGTCATGCTGCAAAAAGTGTCAAAACCAGAAATGCAGGACAGGCCATGGAGAAATGGCAGCCTTGCTACGCTGATGGGCGGGATGTTAATTGCCAACAGCCACTCTGGAGAAGTGTACGGTGTGTCCTGAAACATCGAAAAAACACAGCTTAGGGAGCATAGGGCACGTCCACTCATGGGCGTATAAATTGGGAAAACTAAAAATCAGCAAGACACAGGCACCCCAAAGTTTAGGGCTGCTCTGTTGACAAGAACCTCCACTTCATGACAACTTAAATATCCCAGGAAAGAGAAAAATGGATAAAGAAGTTGTGGTCCTTATGTACAATGGAATATCACTCAGACATGAAATCAATGTCATAAGGCTAGTAGAAGCAAGATGAGTGGACTTAGGTACGACGATTCTAAGTGAAATAAGTCACACAGAAAAAGACACTTATCATAAGCTATCACTTATAGAGGGAATGTAAAAACCGCTACACTTGAACTGAATTACAAAACAGAACAGAGTCACACGTTGAGAAAACACACTATGGCTGCTTAACGGGAAAGGTGAGGTGGGGTGATGCATAAAACAAGGGTTTCAAATTCGCTCAGATACCGTTCCATACACCCAATATGTAATAGACAAGACCTACTCCTTGCTCCGTGAACTGGACTCAACACCCCCTATTCACCGCACAAGAATATATGTGACTAGTAAGAATCTTAAAACCTATGTATTGATATCTGTCTGGAAGTGAGTCAAGTGGGTGTAAAGCCGCATAAACACAGCCGTGAAAAGCAGCTAAACCCCATTATAAAAATAAATTACTTTTAAAAACCCGTAAAACAAAGACAGTGAAAGAGAGAGAAATTCTTACAAAATTCGTTCAGAGGCTGTGATGCAACCTGGATTGACCATATCTACACGCACAGCTGGATGAGACATAAGGGTGGACACTCTTGGGGCTGAAAGGTTGGGTTAGGTTGGGTGAGCAAACGCAGACCCTTTAAAGTAATACTGCGTGGTACCCATCCCATGGGTCCCAAGTCTCCAGGTTCAAGGGCATCTTCCTACATCGAAAACATGCATGAGAAACTCAGAAGATGGTACACCGTGTGACTTTGAAAGGTTCCTAAAACGCACCTCATTTCTCATCTCCTTGTGCTCGGGTTCGCCATTCCAGCTACTTTACTAGCAATCTCCCTACTTGGAGAATCAGCACCTTTAACCTCCTGTTCCCTACAGGTTGCAATTTGTCCTGAGGATGAACGGGAAGAGGGGGAACCAATGAGAGACTAGATCTAGCTGTTGGGACAGGCACAGGTCACTCTATTTTCCCATCAGGAAGAAGAATTAACCACAGGCTCAGCCTGCTGCCAGGAACCAGAATAGGGCCTGAGGCAATCCCGTGCTTTTGCGGCCAGCTCTCAAAAAAGACAGTTGAAAAATGGAGCTCAGGGACACTGCAATTCACAAACCCGCAGAGTTATAAGTGATAACTCTCATCCACAGATATATTGAGGGAAGGCAACGAAGAGGATTTGAAAGCAAGGCAGAATTGCAGGAAACAGATTTCAGGAGGTAGATTCGAATCGCCTTTAAGGCACATGAAAAGCGGCAAAACGTCGACAATGATGCCCTTGGCCAAAAAGGGCGTATGCGTTTTTTCCTGAATATATTCAGGAAAAAACGCATACGCCCTTTTTGGCCAACCAAGCAACCTGGAAAGGCAAATCAGCGCTACAAAGAAGTCTCGCTTCCCATCGGCCAAAAGGGACATGCTGCAAAAAGTGTCAAAACCAGAAATGCAGGACAGGCCATGGAGAAATGGCAGCCTTGCTACGCTGAGGGGCGGGATGTAAATTACCAACAGCCACTCTGGAGAAGTGTACGGTGTGTGCTGAAACATCGAAAAAACACAGCTTAGGGAGCATAGGGCACGTCCACTCATGGGCGTATAAATTGGGAAAACTAAAAATGAGCAAGACACAGGCACCCCAAAGTTTGGGGCTGCTCTGTTGACAAGAACCTCCACTTCATGACACCTTAAATATCCCAGGAAAGAGAAAAATGGATAAAAAAGTTGTGGTCCTTATGTACAATGGAATATCACTCACACATGAAATCAATGTCATAAGGCTAGTAGAAGCAAGATGAGTGGACTTAGGTACGACGATTCTAAGTGAAATAAATCACACAGAAAAAGACACTTATCATAAGCTATCACTTATAGAGGGAATGTAAAAACCGCTACACTTGAACTGAATTACAAAACAGAACAGAGTCACACGTTTAGAAAACACACTGTGGCTGCTTAACGGGAAAGGTGAGGTGGGGTGATGCATAAAACAAGGGGTTCAAATTCGCTCAGATACCGTTCCATACACCCAATATGTAATAGACAAGACCTACTCCTTGCTAAGTGAACTGGACTCAACACCCCCTATTCACCGCACAAGAATATATATGACTAGTAACAATCTTAAAACCTATGTATTGATATCTGTCTGAAAGTGAGTCAAGTGGGTGTAAATCCGCATAAACACAGCCGTGAAAAGCAGCTAAACCCCATTATAAAAATAAATTACTTTTAAAAACCCGTAAAACAAAGACAGTGAAAGAGAGAGAAATTCTTACAAAATTCGTTCAGGGGCTGAGATGCAACCTGGATTGACCATATCTAGACCCACAGCTGGATGAGACATAAGGGTGGACACTCTTGGGGCTGAGAGGTTGGGTGAGCAAACGCAGACCCTTTAAAGTAATACTGCGTGGTACCCATCCCATGGGTCCCAAATCTCCAGGTTCAAGGGCATCTTCCTACATCGAAAACATGCATGAGAAACTCAGAAGATGGTACACCGTGTGATTTTGAAAGGTTTCTAAAACACACCCCATTTCTCATCTCCTTGTGCTCGGGTTCGCCATTCCAGCTACTTCACTAGCAATCAACTTACTTGGAGAATCAGCACCTTTAATCTCCTGTTCCCTACAGGTTGCAATTTGTCCTGAGGATGAACGGGAACAGGAGCAACCAATGAGAGACTAGATCTAGGTGTTGGGACAGGCACAGGTCACTCTATTTTCCCCTCAGGAAGAAGAATTAACCACAGGCTCAGCCTGCCGCCGGGAAGCAGAATAGGGCCTGAGGAAATCCCGTGCTTTTGCGGCCAGCTCCCAAACAAGACAGTTGAAAAATGGAGCTCAGGGGCACTGCCATTCACAAACCTGCTGAGTTATAAATGATAACTCTCGTCCACAAATATAGAGGGAAGGCAACGAAGAGGATTTGAAAGCAAGGCAGAATTGCAGGAAACAGGTTTCAGGAGGTAGATTCGAATCGCCTTTAAAGCACATGAAAAGCGGCAAAACGTCGACAATGATGCCCTTGGCCAAGAAGGGCGTATGCGTTTTTTCCTGAATATATTCAGGAAAAAACGCATACGCCCTTTTTGGCCAACCAAGCAACCTGGAAAGGCAAATCAGTGCTACAAAGAAGTCTCGCTTCCCATCGGTCAAAAGGGTCATGCTGCAAAAAGTGTCAAAACCAGAAATGCAGGACAGGCCATGGAGAAATGGCAGCCTTGCTACGCTGATGGGCGGGATGTTAATTGCCAACAGCCACTCTGGAGAAGTGTACGGTGTGTCCTGAAACATCGAAAAAACACAGCTTAGGGAGCATAGGGCACGTCCACTCATGGGCGTATAAATTGGGAAAACTAAAAATCAGCAAGACACAGGCACCCCAAAGTTTAGGGCTGCTCTGTTGAAAAGAACCTCCACTTCATGACACCTTAAATATCCCAGGAAAGAGAAAAATGGATAAAAAAGTTGTGGTCCTTATGTACAATGGAATATCACTCAGACATGAAATCAATGTCATAAGGCTAGTAGAAGCAAGATGAGTGGACTTAGGTACGACGATTCTAAGTGAAATAAGTCACACAGAAAAAGACACTTATCATAAGCTATCACTTATAGAGGGAATGCAAAAACCGCTACACTTGAACTGAATTACAAAACAGAACAGAGTCACACGTTTAGAAAACACACTATGGCTGCTTAACGGGAAAGGTGAGGTGGGGTGATGCATAAAACAAGGGGTTCAAATTCGCTCAGATACCGTTCCATACACCCAATATGTAATACACAAGACCTACTCCTTGCTCAGTGAACTGGACTCAACACCCCCTATTCACCGCACAAGAATATATATGACTAGTAACAATCTTAAAACCTATGTATTGATATCTGTCTGGAAGTGAGTCAAGTGGGTGTAAATCCGCATAAACACAGCCGTGAAAAGCAGCTAAACCCCATTATAAAAATAAATTACTTTTAAAAACCTGTAAAACAAAGACAGTGAAAGAGAGAGAAATTCTTACAAAATTCGTTCAGGGGCTGTGATGCCACCTGGATTGACCATATCTAGACCCACAGCTGGATGAGACATAAGGGTGGACACTCTTGGGGCTGAGAGGTTGGGTGAGCAAACGCAGACCCTTTAAAGTAATACTGCATGATACCCATCCCATGGGTCCCAAATCTCCAGGTTCAAGGGCATCTTCCTACATCGAAAACATGCATGAGAAACCCAGAAGATGGTACACCGTGTGATTTTGAAAGGTTTATAAAACACACCCCATTTCTCATCTCCTTGTGCTCGGGTTCGCCTTTCCAGCTACTTTACTAGCAATCAACTTACTTGGAGAATCAGCACCTTTAACCTCCTGTTCCCTACAGGTTGCAATTTGTCCTGAGGATGAACGGGAAGAGGGGGAACCAATGAGAGACTAGATCTAGCTGTTGGGACAGGCACAGGTCACTCTATTTTCCCATCAGGAAGAAGAATTAACCACAGGCTCAGCCTGCTGCCAGGAACCAAAATAGGGCCTGAGGCAATCCCGTACTTTTGCGGCCAGCTCTCAAAAAAGACAGTTGAAAAATGGAGCTCAGGGACACTGCAATTCACAAACCCGCAGAGTTATAAGTGATAACTCTCAGCCACAGATATATTGAGGGAAGGCAACGAAGAGGATTTGAAAGCAAGGCAGAATTGCAGGAAACAGATTTCAGGAGGTAGATTCGAATCGCCTTTAAGGCACATGAAAAGCGGCAAAACGTCGACAATGATGCCCTTGGCCAAAAAGGGCGTATGCGTTTTTTCCTGAATATATTCAGGAAAAAACGCATACGCCCTTTTTGGCCAACCAAGCAACCTGGAAAGGCAAATCAGCGCTAAAAAGAAGTCTCGCTTCCCATCGGCCAAAAGGGCCATGCTGCAAAAAGTGTCAAAACCAGAAATGCAGGACAGGCCATGGAGAAATGGCAGCCTTGCTACGCTGATGGGCGGGATGTTAATTGCCAACAGCCACTCTGGAGAAGTGTACGGTGTGTCCTGAAACATCGAAAAAAAACAGCTTAGGGAGCATAGGGCACGTCCACTCATGGGCGTATAAATTGGGAAAACTAAAAATCAGCAAGACACAGGCACCCCAAAGTTTAGGGCTGCTCTGTTGAAAGAACCTCCACTTCATGACAACTTAAATATCCCAGGAAAGAGAAAAATGGATAAAGAAGTTGTGGTCCTTATGTACAATGGAATATCACTCAGACATGAAATCAATGTCATAAGGCTAGTAGAAGCAAGATGAGTGGACTTAGGTACGACGATTCTAAGTGAAATAAGTCACACAGAAAAAGACACTTATCATAAGCTATCACTTATAGAGGGAATGTAAAAACCGCTACACTTGAACTGAATTACAAAACAGAACAGAGTCACACGTTGAGAAAACACACTATGGCTGCTTAACGGGAAAGGTGAGGTGGGGTGATGCATAAAACAAGGGTTTCAAATTCGCTCAGATACCGTTCCATACACCCAATATGTAATAGACAAGACCTACTCCTTGCTCCATGAACTGGACTCAACACCCCCTATTCACCGCACAAGAATATATGTGACTAGTAACAATCTTAAAACCTATGTATTGATATCTGTCTGGAAGTGAGTCAAGTGGGTGTAAAGCCGCATAAACACAGCCGTGAAAAGCAGCTAAACCCCATTATAAAAATAAATTACTTTTAAAAACCCGTAAAACAAAGACAGTGAAAGAGAGAGAAATTCTTACAAAATTCGTTCAGAGGCTGTGATGCAACCTGGATTGACCATATCTACACGCACAGCTGGATGAGACATAAGGGTGGACACTCTTGGGGCTGAAAGGTTGGGTTAGGTTGGGTGAGCAAACGCAGACCCTTCAAAGTAATACTGCGTGGTACCCATCCCATGGGTCCAAAGTCTCCAGGTTCAAGGGCATCTTCCTACATCGAAAACATGCATGAGAAACTCAGAAGATGGTACACCGTGTGATTTTGAAAGGTTTCTAAAACGCACCTTATTTGTCATCTCCTTGTGCTCGGGTTCGCCATTCCAGCTACTTTACTAGCAATCTCCCTACTTGGAGAATCAGCACCTTTAACCTCCTGTTCCCTACAGGTTGCAATTTGTCCTGAGGATGAACGGGAAGAGGGGCAACCAATGAGAGACTAGATCTAGCTGTTGGGACAGGCACAGGTCACTCTATTTTCCCATCAGGAAGAAGAATTAACCACAGGCTCAGCCTGCTGCCAGGAACCAAAATAGGGCCTGAGGCAATCCCGTACTTTTGCGGCCAGCTCTCAAAAAAGACAGTTGAAAAATGGAGCTCAGGGACACTGCAATTCACAAACCCACAGAGTTATAAATGATAACTCTCATCCACAGATATATTGAGGGAAGGCAACGAAGAGGATTTGAAAGCAAGGCAGAATTGCAGGAAACAGATTTCAGGAGGTAGATTCGAATCGCCTGTAAAGCACATGAAAAGCGGCAAAACGTCGACAATGATGCCCTTGGCCAAGAAGGGCGTATGCGTTTTTTCCTGAATATATTCAGGAAAAAACGCATACGCCCTTTTTGGCCAACCAAGCAACCTGGAAAGGCAAATCAGCGCTACAAAGAAGTCTCGCTTCCCATTGGTCAAAAGGGCCATGCTGCAAAAAGTGTCAAAACCAGAAATGCAGGACAGGCCATGGAGAAATGGCAGCCTTGCTACGCTGATGGGCGGGATGTAAATTGCCAACAGCCACTCTGGAGAAGTGTACGGTGTGTCCTGAAACATCGAAAAAACACAGCTTAGTGAGCATAGGGCACGCCCACTCATGGGCGTATAAATTGGGAAAACTAAAAATCAGCAAGACACAGGCACCCGAAAGTTTGGGGCTGCTCTGTTGACAAGAACCTCCACTTCATGACACCTTAAATATCCCAGGAAAGAGAAAAATGGATAAAAAAGTTGTGGTCCTTATGTACAATGGAATATCACTCAGACATGAAATCAATGTCATAAGGCTAGTAGAAGCAAGATGAGTGGACTTAGGTACGACGATTCTAAGTGAAATAAGTCACACAGAAAAAGACACTTATCATAAGCTATCACTTATAGAGGGAATGTAAAAACCGCTACACTTGAACTGAATTACAAAACAGAACAGAGTCACACGTTTAGAAAACACACTATGGCTGCTTAACGGGAAAGGTGAGGTGGGGTGATGCATAAAACAAGGGGTTCAAATTCGCTCAGATACCGTTCCATACACCCAATATGTAATAGACAAGACCTACTCCTTGCTAAGTGAACTGGACTCAACACCCCCTATTCACCGCACAAGAATATATGTGACTAGTAACAATCTTAAAACCTATGTATTGATATCTGTCTGGAAGTGAGTCAAGTGGGTGTAAATCCGCATAAACACAGCCGTGAAAAGCAGCTAAACCCCATTATAAAAATAAATTACTTTTAAAAACCCGTAAAACAAAGACAGTGAAAGAGAGAGAAATTCTTACAAAATTCGTTCAGGGGCTGTGATGCCACCTGGATTGACCATATCTAGACCCACAGCTGGATGAGACATAAGGGTGGACACTCTTGGGGCTGAGAGGATGGGTGAGCAAACGCAGACCCTTTAAAGTAATACTGCCTGATACCCATCCCATGGGTCCCAAATCTCCAGGTTCAAGGGCATCTTCCTACATCGAAAACATGCATGAGAAACTCAGAAGATGGTACACCGTGTGATTTTGAAAGGTTTCTAAAACACACCCCATTTCTCATCTCCTTGTGCTCGGGTTCGCCTTTCCAGCTACTTTACTAGCAATCAACTTACTTGGAGAATCAGCACCTTTAACCTCCTGTTCCCTACAGGTTGCAATTTGTCCTGAGGATGAACGGGAAGAGGGGCAACCAATGAGAGACTAGATCTAGGTGTTGGGACAGGCACAGGTCACTCTATTTTCCCATCAGGAAGAAGAATTAATCACAGGCTCAGCCTGCCGCCCAGAAGCACAATAGGGCCTGAGGCAATCCCGCGCTTTTGCGGCCAGCTCCCAAAAAAGCGAGTTGAAAAATGGAGCTCAGGGACACTGCAATTCACAAACCCGCAGAGTTATAAATGATAACTCTCATCCACAGATATATTGAGGGAAGGCAACGAAGAGGATTTGAAAGCAAGGCAGAATTGCAGGAAACAGATTTCAGGAGGTAGATTCGAATCGCCTGTAAAGCACATGAAAAGCGGCAAAACGTCGACAATGATGCCCTTGGACAAGAAGGGCGTATGCGTTTTTTCCTGAATATATTCAGGAAAAAAGGCATACGCCCTTTTTGGCCAACCAAGCAACCTGGAAAGGCAAATCAGCGCTAAAAAGAAGTCTCGCTTCCCATCGGCCAAAAGGGCCATGCTGCAAAAAGTGTCAAAACCAGAAATGCAGGACAGGCCATGGAGAAATGGCAGCCTTGCTACGCTGATGAGCGCGATGTAAGTTGCCAACAGCCACTCTGGAGAAGTGTACGGTGTGTCCTGAAACATCGAAAAAACACAGCTTAGGGAGCATAGGGCACGTCCACTCATGGGCGTATAAATTGGGAAAACTAAAAATCAGCAAGACACAGGCACTCCAAAGTTTAGGGCTGCTCTGTTGACAAGAACCTCCACTTCATGACACCTTAAATATCCCAGGAAAGAGAAAAATGGATAAAGAACTTGTGGTCCTTATGTACAAAGCAATATCACTCAGACATGAAATCAATGTCATAAGGCTAGTAGAAGCAAGATGAGTGGACTTAGGTACGACGATTCTAAGTGAAATAAGTCACACAGAAAAAGACACTTATCATAAGCTATCACTTAGAGAGGGAATGTAAAAACCGCTACACTTGAACTGAATTACAGAACAGAACAGAATCACACGTTTAGAAAACACACTATGGCTGCTTAACGGGAAAGGTGAGGTGGGGTGATGCATAAAACAAGGGGTTCAAATTCGCTCAGATACCGTTCCATACACCCAATATGTAATACACAAGACCTACTCCTTGCTCAGTGAACTGGACTCAACACCCCCTATTCACCGCACAAGAATATATGTGACTAGTAACAATCTTAAAACCTATGTATTGATATCTGTCTGGAAGTGAGTCAAGTGGGTGTAAATCCGCATAAACACAGCCGTGAAAAGCAGCTAAACCCCATTATAAAAATAAATTACTTTTAAAAACCTGTAAAACAAAGACAGTGAAAGAGAGAGAAATTCTTACAAAATTCGATCAGGGGCTGAGATGCAACCTGGATTGACCATATCTAGACCCACAGCTGGATGAGACATAAGGGTGGACACTCTTGGGGCTGAGAGGATGGGTGAGCAAACGCAGACCCTTTAAAGTAATACTGCCTGATACCCATCCCATGGGTCCCAAATCTCCAGGTTCAAGGGCATCTTCCTACATCGAAAACATGCATGAGAAACTCAGAAGATGGTACACCGTGTGATTTTGAAAGGTTTCTAAAACACACCCCATTTCTCATCTCCTTGTGCTCGGGTTCGCCTTTCCAGCTACTTTACTAGCAATCAACTTACTTGGAGAATCAGCACCTTTAAGCTCCTGTTCCCTACATGTTGCAATTTGTCCTGAGGATGAACGGGAAGAGGGGCAACCAATGAGATACTAGATCTAGGTGTTGGGACAGGCACAGGTCACTCTATTTTCCCATCAGGAAGAAGAATTAATCACAGGCTCAGCCTGCCGCCCGGAAGCACAATAGGGCCTGAGGCAATCCCGCGCTTTTGCGGCCAGCTCCCAAAAAAGCGAGTTGAAAAATGGAGCTCAGGGACACTGCAATTCACAAACCCGCAGAGTTATAAATGATAACTCTCATCCACAGATATATTGAGGGAAGGCAACGAAGAGGATTTGAAAGCAAGGCAGAATTGCAGGAAACAGATTTCAGGAGGTAGATTCGAATCGCCTGTAAAGCACATGAAAAGCGGCAAAACGTCGACAATGATGCCCTTGGACAAGAAGGGCGTATGCGTTTTTTCCTGAATATATTCAGGAAAAAACGCATACGCCCTTTTTGGCCAACCAAGCAACCTGGACAGGCAAATCAGCGCTACAAAGAAGTCTCGCTTCCCATCGGTCAAAAGGGCCATGCTGCAAAAAGTGTCAAAACCAGAAATGCAGGACAGGCCATGGAGAAATGGCAGCCTTGCTACGCTGATGAGCGGGATGTAAGTTGCCAACAGCCACTCTGGAGAAGTGTACGGTGTGTCCTGAAACATCGAAAAAACACAGCTTAGGGAGCATAGGGCACGTCCACTCATGGGCGTATAAATTGGGAAAACTAAAAATCAGCAAGACACAGGCACCCCAAAGTTTAGGGCTGCTCTGTTGACAAGAACCTCCACTTCATGACACCTTAAATATCCCAGGAAAGAGAAAAATGGATAAAGAAGTTGTGGTCCTTATGTACAATGCAATATCACTCAGACATGAAATCAATGTCATAAGGCTAGTAGAAGCAAGATGAGTGGACTTAGGTACGACGATTCTAAGTGAAATAAGTCACACAGAAAAAGACACTTATCATAAGCTATCACTTATAGAGGGAATGTAAAAACCGCTACACTTGAACTGAATTACAGAACAGAACAGAATCACACGTTTAGAAAACACACTATGGCTGCTTAACGGGAAAGGTGAGGTGGGGTGATGCATAAAACAAGGGGTTCAAATTCGCTCAGATACCGTTCCATACACCCAATATGTAATAGACAAGACCTACTCCTTGCTCAGTGAACTGGACTCAACACGCCCTATTCACCGCACAAGAATATATGTGACTAGTAACAATCTTAAAACCTATGTATTGATATCTGTCTGGAAGTGAGTCAAGTGGGTGTAAATCCGCATAAACACAGCCGTGAAAAGCAGCTAAACCCCATTATAAAAATAAATTACTATTAAAAAACCGTAAAACAAAGACAGTGAAAGAGAGAGAAATTCTTACAAAATTCGTTCAGGGGCTGTGATGCAACCTGGATTGACCATATCTAGACCCACAGCTGGATGAGACATAAGGGTGGACACTCTTGGGGCTGAGAGGTTGGGTGAGGTTGGGTGAGCAAACGCAGACCCTTTAAAGTAATACTGCATGGTACCCATCCCATGGGTCCCAAATCTCCAGGTTCAAGGGCATCTTCCTACATCGAAAACTTGCATGAGGAACCCAGAAGAAGGTACACCGTGTGATTTTGAAAGGTTTCTAAAACGCACCTCATTTCTCATCCCCTTGTGCTCGGGTTCGCCATTCCAGCTACTTCACTAGCAATCTCCCTACTTGGAGAATCAGCACCTTTAAACTCCTGTTCTGTACAGGTTGCAATTTGTCCTGAGGATGAACGGGAAGAGGGGCAACCAATGAGAGACTAGATCTAGGTGTTGGGACAGGCACAGGTCACTCTATTTTCCCATTAGGAAAAAGAATTAACCACAGGCTCAGCCTGCCGCCGGGAACCAGAATAGAGCCTGAGGCAATCCCGTGCTTTTTGCGGCCAGCTCCCAAACAAGACAGTTGAAAAATGGAGCTCAGGGGCACTGCCATTCACAAACCTGCTGAGTTATAAATGATAACTCTCGTCCACAAATATATTGAGGGAAGGCAACGAAGAGGATTTGAAAGCAAGGCAGAATTGCAGGAAACAGGTTTCAGGAGGTAGATTCGAATCGCCTTTAAAGCACATGAAAAGCGGCAAAACGTCGACAATGATGCCCTTGGCCAAAAAGGGCGTATGCGTTTTTTCCTGAATATATTCACGAAAAAACGCATTCGCCCTTTTTGGCCAACCAAGCAACCTGGAAAGGCAAATCAGTGCTACAAAGAAGTCTCGCTTCCCATCGGTCAAAAGGGTCATGCTGCAAAAAGTGTCAAAACCAGAAATGCAGGACAGGCCATGGAGAAATGGCAGCCTTGCTAGGCTGATGGGCGGGATGTTAATTGCCAAAAGCCACTCTGGAGAAGTGTACGGTGTGTCCTGAAACATCGAAAAAACACAGCTTAGGGAGCATAGGGCACGTCCACTCATGGGCGTATAAATTGGGAAAACTAAAAATCAGCAAGACACAGGCACCCCAAAGTTTAGGGCTGCTCTGTTGACAAGAACCTCCACTTCATGACAACTTAAATATCCAAGGAAAGAGAAAAATGGATAAAGAAGTTGTGGTCCTTATGTACAATGGAATATCACTCAGACATGAAATCAATGTCATAAGGCTAGTAGAAGCAAGATGAGTGGACTTAGGTACGACGATTCTAAGTGAAATAAGTCACACAGAAAAAGACACTTATCATAAGCTATCACTTATAGAGGGAATGTAAAAACCGCTACACTTGAACTGAATTACAAAACAGAACAGAGTCACACGTTTAGAAAACACACTATGGCTGCTTAACGGGAAAGGTGAGGTGGGGTGATGCATAAAACAAGGGTTTCAAATTCGCTCAGATACCGTTCCATACACCCAATATGTAATAGACAAGACCTACTCCTTGCTCAGTGAACTGGACTCAACAACCCCTATTCACCGCACAAGAATATATGTGACTAGTAAGAATCTTAAAACCTATGTATTGATATCTGTCTGGAAGTGAGTCATGTGGGTGTAAAGCCGCATAAACACAGCCGTGAAAAGCAGGTAAACCCCATTATAAAAATAAATTACTTTTAAAAACCCGTAAAACAAAGACAGTGAAAGTGAGAGAAATTCTTACAAAATTCGTTCAGAGGCTGTGATGCAACCTGGATTGACCATATCTACATGCACAGCTGGATGAGACATAAGGGTGGACACTCTTGGGGCTAAAAGGTTGGGTTAGGTTGGGTGAGCAAACGCAGACCCTTTAAAGTAATACTGCGTGGTACCCATCCCATGGGTCCCAAGTCTCCAGGTTCAAGGGAATCTTCCTACATCGAAAACATGCATGAGAAACTCAGAAGATGGTACACCGTGTGATTTTGAAAGGTTCCTAAAACGCACCTCATTTCTCATCTCCTTGTGCTCGGGTTCGCCATTCCAGCTACTTTACTAGCAATCTCCCTACTTGGAGAATCAGCACCTTTAACCTCCTGTTCCCTACAGGTTGCAATTTGTCCTGAGGATGAACGGGAAGAGGGGGAACCAATGAGAGACTAGATCTAGGTGTTGGGACAGGCACAGGTCACTCTATTTTCCCATCAGGAAGAAGAATTAACCACAGGCTCAGCCTGCTGCCAGGAACCAGAATAGGGCCTGAGGCAATCCCGTGCTTTTGCGGCCAGCTCTCAAAAAAGACAGTTGAAAAATGGAGCTCAGGGACACTGCAATTCACAAACCCGCAGAGTTATAAGTGATAACTCTCATCCACAGATATATTGAGGGAAGGCAACGAAGAGGATTTGAAAGCAAGGCAGAATTGCAGGAAACAGATTTCAGGAGGTAGATTCGAATCGCCTTTAAGGCACATGAAAAGCGGCAAAACGTCGACAATGATGCCCTTGGCCAAAAAGGGCGTATGCGTTTTTTCCTGAATATATTCAGGAAAAAACGCATACGCCCTTTTTGGCCAACCAAGCAACCTGGAAAGGCAAATCAGCGCTAAAAAGAAGTCTCGCTTCCCATCGGCCAAAAGGGCCATGCTGCAAAAAGTGTCAAAACCAGAAATGCAGGACAGGCCATGGAGAAATGGCAGCCTTGCTACGCTGATGAGCGCGATGTAAGTTGCCAACAGCCACTCTGGAGAAGTGTACGGTGTGTCCTGAAACATCGAAAAAACACAGCTTAGGGAGCATAGGGCACGTCCACTCATGGGCGTATAAATTGGGAAAACTAAAAATCAGCAAGACACAGGCACTCCAAAGTTTAGGGCTGCTCTGTTGACAAGAACCTCCACTTCATGACACCTTAAATATCCCAGGAAAGAGAAAAATGGATAAAGAATTTGTGGTCCTTATGTACAAAGCAATATCACTCAGACATGAAATCAATGTCATAAGGCTAGTAGAAGCAAGATGAGTGGACTTAGGTACGACGATTCTAAGTGAAATAAGTCACACAGAAAAAGACACTTATCATAAGCTATCACTTATAGAGGGAATGTAAAAACCGCTACACTTGAACTGAATTACAGAACAGAACAGAATCACACGTTTAGAAAACACACTATGGCTGCTTAACGGGAAAGGTGAGGTGGGGTGATGCATAAAACAAGGGGTTCAAATTCGCTCAGATACCGTTCCATACACCCAATATGTAATAGACAAGACCTACTCCATGCTCAGTGAACTGGACTCAACACGCCTTATTCACCGCACAAGAATATATGTGACTAGTAACAATCTTAAAACCTATGTATTGATATCTGTCTGGAAGTGAGCCAAGTGGGTGTAAATCCGCATAAACACAGCCGTGAAAAGCAGCTAAACCCCATTATAAAAATAAATTACTTTTAAAAACCCGTAAAACAAAGACAGTGAAAGAGAGAGAAATTCTTACAAAATTCGTTCAGGGGCTGTGATGCAACCTGGATTGACCATATCTAGACCCACAGCTGGATGAGACATAAGGGTGGACACTCTTGGGGCTGAGAGGTTGGGTGAGGTTGGGTGAGCAAACGCAGACCCTTTAAAGTAATACTGCATGGTACCCATCCCATGGGTCCCAAATCTCCAGGTTCAAGGGCATCTTCCTACATCGAAAACTTGCATGAGGAACCCAGAAGAAGGTACACCGTGTGATTTTGAAAGGTTTCTAAAACGCACCTCATTTCTCATCTCCTTGTGCTCGGGTTCGCCATTCCAGCTACTTCACTAGCAGTCTCCCTACTTGGAGAATCAGCACCTTTAACCTCCTGTTCCCTACAGGTTGAAATTTGTCCTGAGGATGAACGGGAAGAGGGGGAACCAATGAGAGACTAGATCTAGCTGTTGGGACAGGCACAGGTCACTCTATTTTCCCATCAGGAAGAAGAATTAACCACAGGCTCAGCCTGCTGCCAGGAACCAAAATAGGGCCTGAGGCAATCCCGTACTTTTGCGGCCAGCTCTCAAAAAAGACAGTTGAAAAATGGAGCTCAGGGACACTGCAATTCACAAACCCGCAGAGTTATAAGTGATAACTCTCATCCACAGATATATTGAGGGAAGGCAACGAAGAGGATTTGAAAGCAAGGCAGAATTGCAGGAAACAGATTTCAGGAGGTAGATTCGAATCGCCTTTAAGGCACATGAAAAGCGGCAAAACGTCGACAATGATGCCCTTGGCCAAAAAGGGCGTATGCGTTTTTTCCTGAATATATTCAGGAAAAAACGCATACGCCCTTTTTGGCCAACCAAGCAACCTGGAAAGGCAAATCAGCGCTACAAAGAAGTCTCGCTTCCCATCGGCCAAAAGGGACATGCTGCAAAAAGTGTCAAAACCAGAAATGCAGGACAGGCCATGGAGAAATGGCAGCCTTGCTACGCTGAGGGGCGGGATGTAAATTACCAACAGCCACTCTGGAGAAGTGTACGGTGTGTGCTGAAACATCGAAAAAACACAGCTTAGGGAGCATAGGGCACGTCCACTCATGGGCGTATAAATTGGGAAAACTAAAAATGAGCAAGACACAGGCACCCCAAAGTTTGGGGCTGCTCTGTTGACAAGAACCTCCACTTCATGACACCTTAAATATCCCAGGAAAGAGAAAAATGGATAAAAAAGTTGTGGTCCTTATGTACAATGGAATATCACTCAGACATGAAATCAATGTCATAAGGCTAGTAGAAGCAAGATGAGTGGACTTAGGTACGACGATTCTAAGTGAAATAAGTCACACAGAAAAAGACACTTATCATAAGCTATCACTTATAGAGGGAATGTAAAAACCGCTACACTTGAACTGAATTACAAAACAGAACAGAGTCACACGTTTAGAAAACACAGTGTGGCTGCTTAACGGGAAAGGTGAGGTGGGGTGATGCATAAAACAAGGGGTTCAAATTCGCTCAGATACCGTTCCATACACCCAATATGTAATAGACAAGACCTACTCCTTGCTCAGTGAACTGGACTCAACACCCCCTATTCACCGCACAAGAATATATATGACTAGTAACAATCTTAAAACCTATGTATTGATATCTGTCTGAAAGTGAGTCAAGTGGGTGTAAATCCGCATAAACACAGCCGTGAAAAGCAGCTAAACCCCATTATAAAAATAAATTACTTTTAAAAACACGTAAAACAAAGACAGTGAAAGAGAGAGAAATTCTTACAAAATTCGTTCAGGGGCTGAGATGCAACCTGGATTGACCATATCTAGACCCACAGCTGGATGAGACATAAGGGTGGACACTCTTGGGGCTGAGAGGTTGGGTGAGCAAACGCAGACCCTTTAAAGTAATACTGCGTGGTACCCATCCCATGGGTCCCAAATCTCCAGGTTCAAGGGCATCTTCCTACATCGAAAACATGCATGAGAAACTCAGAAGATGGTACACCGTGTGATTTTGAAAGGTTTCTAAAACACACCCCATTTCTCATCTCCTTGTGCTCGGGTTCGCCATTCCAGCTACTTCACTAGCAATCAACTTACTTGGAGAATCAGCACCTTTAATCTCCTGTTCCCTACAGGTTGCAATTTGTCCTGAGGATGAACGGGAAGAGGAGTAACCAATGAGAGACTAGATCTAGGTGTTGGGACAGGCACAGGTCACTCTATTTTCCCATCAGGAAGAAGAATTAACCACAGGCTCAGCCTGCCGCCGGGAAGCAGAATAGGGCCTGAGGAAATCCCGTGCTTTTGCGGCCAGCTCCCAAACAAGACAGTTGAAAAATGGAGCTCAGGGGCACTGCCATTCACAAACCTGCTGAGTTATAAATGATAACTCTCGTCCACAAATATAGAGGGAAGGCAACGAAGAGGATTTGAAAGCAAGGCAGAATTGCAGGAAACAGGTTTCAGGAGGTAGATTCGAATCGCCTTTAAAGCACATGAAAAGCGGCAAAACGTCGACAATGATGCCCTTGGCCAAGAAGGGCGTATGCGTTTTTTCCTGAATATATTCAGGAAAAAAGGCATACGCCCTTTTTGGCCAACCAAGCAACCTGGAAATGCAAATCAGTGCTACAAAGAAGTCTCGCTTCCCATCGGTCAAAAGGGTCATGCTGCAAAAAGTGTCAAAACCAGAAATGCAGGACAGGCCATGGAGAAATGGCAGCCTTGCTACGCTGATGGGCGGGATGTTAATTGCCAACAGCCACTCTGGAGAAGTGTACGGTGTGTCCTGAAACATCGAAAAAACACAGCTTAGGGAGCATAGGGCACGTCCACTCATGGGCGTATAAATTGGGAAAACTAAAAATCAGCAAGACACAGGCACCCCAAAGTTTAGGGCTGCTCTGTTGAAAAGAACCTCCACTTCATGACACCTTAAATATCCCAGGAAAGAGAAAAATGGATAAAAAAGTTGTGGTCCTTATGTACAATGGAATATCACTCAGACATGAAATCAATGTCATAAGGCTAGTAGAAGCAAGATGAGTGGACTTAGGTACGACGATTCTAAGTGAAATAAGTCACACAGAAAAAGACACTTATCATAAGCTATCACTTATAGAGGGAATGCAAAAACCGCTACACTTGAACTGAATTACAAAACAGAACAGAGTCACACGTTTAGAAAACACACTATGGCTGCTTAACGGGAAAGGTGAGGTGGGGTGATGCATAAAACAAGGGGTTCAAATTCGCTCAGATACCGTTCCATACACCCAATATGTAATACACAAGACCTACTCCTTGCTCAGTGAACTGGACTCAACACCCCCTATTCACCGCACAAGAATATATATGACTAGTAACAATCTTAAAACCTATGTATTGATATCTGTCTGGAAGTGAGTCAAGTGGGTGTAAATCCGCATAAACACAGCCGTGAAAAGCAGCTAAACCCCCTTATAAAAATAAATTACTTTTAAAAACCTGTAAAACAAAGACAGTGAAAGAGAGAGAAATTCTTACAAAATTCGATCAGGGGCTGAGATGCAACCTGGATTGACCATATCTAGACGCACAGCTGGATGAGACATAAGGGTGGACACTCTTGGGGCTGAGAGGTTGGGTGAGCAAACGCAGACCCTTTAAAGTAATACTGCGTGATACCCATCCCATGGGTCCCAAATCTCCAGGTTCAAGGGCATCTTCCTACATCGAAAACATGCATGAGAAACTCAGAAGATGGTACACCGTGTGATTTTGAAAGGTTTCTAAAACACACCCCATTTCTCATCTCCTTGTGCTCGGGTTCGCCTTTCCAGCTACTTTACTAGCAATCAACTTACTTGGAGAATCAGCACCTTTAACCTCCTGTTCCCTACAGGTTGCAATTTGTCCTGAGGCTGAACGGGAAGAGGGGCAACCAATGAGAGACTAGATCTAGGTGTTGGGACAGGCACAGGTCACTCTATTTTCCCATCAGGAAGAAGAATTAACCACAGGCTCAGCCTGCCGCCCAGAAGCAGAATAGGGCCTGAGGCAATCCCGCGCTTTTGCGGCCAGCTCCCAAAAAAGCGAGTTGAATAATGGAGCTCAGGGACACTGCAATTCACAAACCCGCAGAGTTATAAATGATAACTCTCATCCACAGATATATTGAGGGAAGGCAACGAAGAGGATTTGAAAGCAAGGCAGAATTGCAGGAAACAGATTTCAGGAGGTAGATTCGAATCGCCTGTAAAGCACATGAAAAGCGGCAAAACGTCGACAATGATGCCCTTGGCCAAAAAGGGCGTATGCGTGTTTTCCTGAATATATTCAGGAAAACACGCATACGCCCTTTTTGGCCAACCAAGCAACCTGGAAAGGCAAATCAGCGCTACAAAGAAGTCTCGCTTCCCATCGGTCAAAAGGGAAATGCTGCAAAAAGTGTCAAACCAGAAATGCAGGACAGGCCATGGAGAAATGGCAGCCTTGCTACGTTGATGGGCGGGATGTAAGTTGCCAACAGCCACTCTGGAGAAGTGTACGGTGTGTCCTGAAACATCGAAAAAACACAGCTTAGGGAGCATAGGGCACGTCCACTCATGGGCGTAAAATTGGGAAAACTAAAAATCAGCAAGACACAGGCACCCGAAAGTTTGGGGCTGCTCTGTTGACAAGAACCTCCACTTCATGACACCTTAAATATCCCAGGAAAGAGAAAAATGGATAAAAAAGTTGTGGTCCTTATGTACAATGGAATATCACTCAGACATGAAATCAATGTCATAAGGCTAGTAGAAGCAAGATGAGTGGACTTAGGTACGACGATTCTAAGTGAAATAAGTCACACAGAAAAAGACACTTATCATAAGCTATCACTTATAGAGGGAATGTAAAAACCGCTACACTTGAAATGAATTACAAAACAGAACAGAGTCACACGTTTAGAAAACACACTATGGCTGCTTAACGGGAAAGGTGAGGTGGGGTGATGCATAAAACAAGGGGTTCAAATTTGCTCAGATACCGTTCCATACACCCAATATGTAATAGACAAGACCTACTCCTTGCTCCGTGAACTGGACTCAACACCCCCTATTCACCGCACAAGAATATATGTGACTAGTAACAATCTTAAAACCTATGTATTGATATCTGTCTGGAAGTGAGTCAAGTGGGTGTAAATCCGCATAAACACAGCCGTGAAAAGCAGCTAAACCCCATTATAAAAATAAATTACTTTTAAAAACCCGTAAAACAAAGACAGTGAAAGAGAGAGAAATTCTTACAAAATTCGTTCAGGGGCTGTGATGCCACCTGGATTGACCATATCTAGACCCACAGCTGGATGAGACATAAGGGTGGACACTCTTGGGGCTGAGAGGATGGGTGAGCAAACGCAGACCCTTTAAAGTAATACTGCCTGATACCCATCCCATGGGTCCCAAATCTCCAGGTTCAAGGGCATCTTCCTACATCGAAAACATGCATGAGAAACTCAGAAGATGGTACACCGTGTGATTTTGAAAGGTTTCTAAAACACACCCCATTTCTCATCTCCTTGTGCTCGGGTTCGCCTTTCCAGCTACTTTACTAGCAATCAACTTACTTGGAGAATCAGCACCTTTAACCTCCTGTTCCCTACAGGTTGCAATTTGTCCTGAGGATGAACGGGAAGAGGGGCAACCAATGAGAGACTAGATCTAGGTGTTGGGACAGGCACAGGTCACTCTATTTTCCCATCAGGAAGAAGAATTAATCACAGGCTCAGCCTGCCGCCCAGAAGCACAATAGGGCCTGAGGCAATCCCGCGCTTTTGCGGCCAGCTCCAAAAAAGCGAGTTGAAAAATGGAGCTCAGGGACACTGCAATTCACAAACCCGCAGAGTTATAAATGATAACTCTCATCCACAGATATATTGAGGGAAGGCAACGAAGAGGATTTGAAAGCAAGGCAGAATTGCAGGAAACAGATTTCAGGAGGTAGATTCGAATCGCCTGTAAAGCACATGAAAAGCGGCAAAACGTCGACAATGATGCCCTTGGACAAGAAGGGCGTATGCGTTTTTTCCTGAATATATTCAGGAAAAAAGGCATACGCCCTTTTTGGCCAACCAAGCAACCTGGAAAGGCAAATCAGCGCTAAAAAGAAGTCTCGCTTCCCATCGGCCAAAAGGGCCATGCTGCAAAAAGTGTCAAAACCAGAAATGCAGGACAGGCCATGGAGAAATGGCAGCCTTGCTACGCTGATGAGCGCGATGTAAGTTGCCAACAGCCACTCTGGAGAAGTGTACGGTGTGTCCTGAAACATCGAAAAAACACAGCTTAGGGAGCATAGGGCACGTCCACTCATGGGCGTATAAATTGGGAAAACTAAAAATCAGCAAGACACAGGCACTCCAAAGTTTAGGGCTGCTCTGTTGACAAGAACCTCCACTTCATGACACCTTAAATATCCCAGGAAAGAGAAAAATGGATAAAGAAGTTGTGGTCCTTATGTACAAAGCAATATCACTCAGACATGAAATCAATGTCATAAGGCTAGTAGAAGCAAGATGAGTGGACTTAGGTACGACGATTCTAAGTGAAATAAGTCACACAGAAAAAGACACTTATCATAAGCTATCACTTAGAGAGGGAATGTAAAAACCGCTACACTTGAACTGAATTACAGAACAGAACAGAATCACACGTTTAGAAAACACACTATGGCTGCTTAACGGGAAAGGTGAGGTGGGGTGATGCATAAAACAAGGGGTTCAAATTCGCTCAGATACCGTTCCATACACCCAATATGTAATAGACAAGACCTACTCCATGCTCAGTGAACTGGACTCAACACGCCCTATTCACCGCACAAGAATATATGTGACTAGTAACAATCTTAAAACCTATGTATTGATATCTGTCTGGAAGTGAGTCAAGTGGGTGTAAATCCGCATAAACACAGCCGTGAAAAGCAGCTAAACCCCATTATAAAAATAAATTACTTTTAAAAACCCGTAAAACAAAGACAGTGAAAGAGAGAGAAATTCTTACAAAATTCGTTCAGGGGCTGTGATGCAACCTGGATTGACCATATCTAGACCCACAGCTGGATGAGACATAAGGGTGGACACTCTTGGGGCTGAGAGGTTGGGTGAGGTTGGGTGAGCAAACGCAGACCCTTTAAAGTAATACTGCATGGTACCCATCCCATGGGTCCCAAATCTCCAGGTTCAAGGGCATCTTCCTACATCGAAAACTTGCATGAGGAACCCAGAAGAAGGTACACCGTGTGATTTTGAAAGGTTTCTAAAACGCACCTCATTTCTCATCTCCTTGTGCTCGGGTTCGCCATTCCAGCTACTTCACTAACAATCTCCCTACTTGGAGAATCAGCACCTTTAACCTCCTGTTCTGTACAGGTTGCAATTTGTCCTGAGGATGAACGGGAAGAGGGGCAACCAATGAGAGACTAGATCTAGGTGTTGGGACAGGCACAGGTCACTCTATTTTCCCATTAGGAAAAAGAATTAACCACAGGCTCAGCCTGCCGCCGGGAACCAGAATAGGGCCTGAGGCAATCCCGTGCTTTTGTGGCCAGCTCCCAAACAAGACAGTTGAAAAATGGAGCTCAGGGGCACTGCCATTCACAAACCTGCTGAGTTATAAATGATAACTCTCGTCCACAAATATATTGAGGGAAGGCAACAAAGAGGATTTGAAAGCAAGGCAGAATTGCAGGAAACAGGTTTCAGGAGGTAGATTCGAATCGCCTTTAAAGCACATGAAAAGCGGCAAAACGTCGACAATGATGCCCTTGGCCAAAAAGGGCGTATGCGTTTTTTCCTGAATATATTCAGGAAAAAACGCATACGCCCTTTTTGGCCAACCAAGCAACCTGGAAAGGCAAATCATTGCTACAAAGAAGTCTCGCTTCCCATCGGTCAAAAGGGTCATGCTGCAAAAAGTGTCAAAACCAGAAATGCAGGACAGGCCATGGAGAAATGGCAGCCTTGCTACGCTGATGGGCGGGATGTTAATTGCCAACAGCCACTCTGGAGAAGTGTACGGTGTGTCCTGAAACATCGAAAAAACACAGCTTAGGGAGCATAGGGCACGTCCACTCATGGGCGTATAAATTGGGAAAACTAAAAATCAGCAAGACACAGGCACCCCAAAGTTTAGGGCTGCTCTGTTGACAAGAACCTCCACTTCATGACAACTTAAATATCCCAGGAAAGAGAAAAATGGATAAAGAAGTTGTGGTCCTTATTTACAATGGAATATCACTCAGACATGAAATCAATGTCATAAGGCTAGTAGAAGCAAGATGAGTGGACTTAGGTACGACGATTCTAAGTGAAATAAGTCACACAGAAAAAGACACTTATCATAAGCTATCACTTATAGAGGGAATGTAAAAACCGCTACACTTGAACTGAATTACAAAACAGAACAGAGTCACACGTTGAGAAAACACACTATGGCTGCTTAACGGGAAAGGTGAGGTGGGGTGATGCATAAAACAAGGGTTTCAAATTCGCTCAGATACCGTTCCATACACCCAATATGTAATAGACAAGACCTACTCCTTGCTCCGTGAACTGGACTCAACACCCCCTATTCACCGCACAAGAATATATGTGACTAGTAACAATCTTAAAACCTATGTATTGATATCTGTCTGGAAGTGAGTCAAGTGGGTGTAAAGCCGCATAAACACAGCCGTGAAAAGCAGCTAAACCCCATTATAAAAATAAATTACTTTTAAAAACCCGTAAAACAAAGACAGTGAAAGAGAGAGAAATTCTTACAAAATTCGTTCAGAGGCTGTGATGCAACCTGGATTGACCATATCTACACGCACAGCTGGATGAGACATAAGGGTGGACACTCTTGGGGCTGAAAGGTTGGGTTAGGTTGGGTGAGCAAACGCAGACCCTTTAAAGTAATACTGCGTGGTACCATCCCATGGGTCCCAAGTCTCCAGGTTCAAGGGCATCTTCCTACATCGAAAACATGCATGAGAAACTCAGAAGATGGTACACCGTGTGACTTTGAAAGGTTCCTAAAACGCACCTCATTTCTCATCTCCTTGTGCTCGGGTTCGCCATTCCAGCTACTTTACTAGCAATCTCCCTACTTGGAGAATCAGCACCTTTAACCTCCTGTTCCCTACAGGTTGCAATTTGTCCTGAGGATGAACGGGAAGAGGGGGAACCAATGAGAGACTAGATCTAGGTGTTGGGACAGGCACAGGTCACTCTATTTTCCCATCAGGAAGAAGAATTAACCACAGGCTCAGCCTGCTGCCAGGAACCAGAATAGGGCCTGAGGCAATCCCGTGCTTTTGTGGCCAGCTCTCAAAAAAGACAGTTGAAAAATGGAGCTCAGGGACACTGCAATTCACAAACCCGCAGAGTTATAAGTGATAACTCTCATCCACAGATATATTGAAGGAAGGCAACGAAGAGGATTTGAAAGCAAGGCAGAATTGCAGGAAACAGATTTCAGGAGGTAGATTCGAATCGCCTTTAAGGCACATGAAAAGCGGCAAAACGTCGACAATGATGCCCTTGGCCAAAAAGGGCGTATGCGTTTTTTCCTGAATATATTCAGGAAAAAACGCATACGCCCTTTTTGGCCAACCAAGCAACCTGGAAAGGCAAATCAGCGCTACAAAGAAGTCTCGCTTCCCATCGGCCAAAAGGGACATGCTGCAAAAAGTGTCAAAACCAGAAATGCAGGACAGGCCATGGAGAAATGGCAGCCTTGCTACGCTGAGGGGCGGGATGTAAATTGCCAACAGCCACTCTGGAGAAGTGTACGGTGTGTGCTGAAACATCGAAAAAACACAGCTTAGGGAGCATAGGGCACGTCCACTCATGGGCGTATAAATTGGGAAAACTAAAAATGAGCAAGACACAGGCACCCCAAAGTTTGGGGCTGCTATGTTGACAAGAACCTCCACTTCATGACACCTTAAATATCCCAGGAAAGAGAAAAATGGATAAAAAAGTTGTGGTCCTTATGTACAATGGAATATCACTCAGACATGAAATCAATGTCATAAGGCTAGTAGAAGCAAGATGAGTGGACTTAGGTACGACGATTCTAAGTGAAATAAGTCACACAGAAAAAGACACTTATCATAAGCTATCACTTATAGAGGGAATGTAAAAACCGCTACACTTGAACTGAATTACAAAACAGAACAGAGTCACACGTTTAGAAAACACACTGTGGCTGCTTAACGGGAAAGGTGAGGTGGGGTGATGCATAAAACAAGGGGTTCAAATTCGCTCAGATACCGTTCCATACACCCAATATGTAATAGACAAGACCTACTCCTTGCTCAGTGAACTGGACTCAACACCCCCTATTCACCGCACAAGAATATATATGACTAGTAACAATCTTAAAACCTATGTATTGATATCTGTCTGAAAGTGAGTCAAGTGGGTGTCAATCCGCATAAACACAGCCGTGAAAAGCAGCTAAACCCCATTATAAAAATAAATTACTTTTAAAAACCCGTAAAACAAAGACAGTGAAAGAGAGAGAAATTCTTACAAAATTCGTTCAGGGGCTGAGATGCAACCTGGATTGACCATATCTAGACCCACAGCTGGATGAGACATAAGGGTGGACACTCTTGGGGCTGAGAGGTTGGGTGAGCAAACGCAGACCCTTTAAAGTAATACTGCGTGGTACCCATCCCATGGGTCCCAAATCTCCAGGTTCAAGGGCATCTTCCTACATCGAAAACATGCATGAGAAACTCAGAAGATGGTACACCGTGTGATTTTGAAAGGTTTCTAAAACACACCCCATTTCTCATCTCCTTGTGCTCGGGTTCGCCATTCCAGCTACTTCACTAGCAATCAACTTACTTGGAGAATCAGCACCTTTAATCTCCTGTTCCCTACAGGTTGCAATTTGTCCTGAGGATGAACGGGAAGAGGAGCAACCAATGAGAGACTAGATCTAGGTGTTGGGACAGGCACAGGTCACTCTATTTTCCCATCAGGAAGAAGAATTAACCACAGGCTCAGCCTGCCGCCGGGAAGCAGAATAGGGCCTGAGGAAATCCCGTGCTTTTGCGGCCAGCTCCCAAACAAGACAGTTGAAAGATGGAGCTCAGGGGCACTGCCATTCACAAACCTGCTGAGT
The DNA here is from genome assembly GCF_028021215.1 of Eschrichtius robustus. Taxonomy (NCBI): domain Eukaryota; kingdom Metazoa; phylum Chordata; class Mammalia; order Artiodactyla; family Eschrichtiidae; genus Eschrichtius; species Eschrichtius robustus. The sequence continues at coordinate 642,618 of NW_027175159.1, read as the reverse complement.
TATAAATGATAACTCTCGTCCACAAATATAGAGGGAAGGCAACGAAGAGGATTTGAAAGCAAGGCAGAATTGCAGGAAACAGGTTTCAGGAGGTAGATTCGAATCGCCTTTAAAGCACATGAAAAGCGGCAAAACGTCGACAATGATGCCCTTGGCCAAGAAGGGCGTATGCGTTTTTTTCCTGAATATATTCAGGAAAAAACGCATACGCCCTTTTTGGCCAACCAAGCAACCTGGAAAGGCAAATCAGTGCTACAAAGAAGTCTCGCTTCCCATCGGTCAAAAGGGTCATGCTGCAAAAAGTGTCAAAACCAGAAATGCAGGACAGGCCATGGAGAAATGGCAGCCTTGCTACGTTGATGGGCGGGATGTAAGTTGCCAACAGCCACTCTGGAGAAGTGTACGGTGTGTCCTGAAACATCGAAAAAACACAGCTTAGGGAGCATAGGGCACGTCCACTCATGGGCGTAAAATTGGGAAAACTAAAAATCAGCAAGACACAGGCACCCGAAAGTTTGGGGCTGCTCTGTTGACAAGAACCTCCACTTCATGACACCTTAAATATCCCAGGAAAGAGAAAAATGGATAAAAAAGTTGTGGTCCTTATGTACAATGGAATATCACTCAGACATGAAATCAATGTCATAAGGCTAGTAGAAGCAAGATGAGTGGACTTAGGTACGACGATTCTAAGTGAAATAAGTCACACAGAAAAAGACACTTATCATAAGCTATCACTTATAGAGGGAATGTAAAAACCGCTACACTTGAAATGAATTACAAAACAGAACAGAGTCACACGTTTAGAAAACACACTATGGCTGCTTAACGGGAAAGGTGAGGTGGGGTGATGCATAAAACAAGGGGTTCAAATTTGCTCAGATACCGTTCCATACACCCAATATGTAATAGACAAGACCTACTCCTTGCTCCGTGAACTGGACTCAACACCCCCTATTCACCGCACAAGAATATATGTGACTAGTAACAATCTTAAAACCTATGTATTGATATCTGTCTGGAAGTGAGTCAAGTGGGTGTAAATCCGCATAAACACAGCCGTGAAAAGCAGCTAAACCCCATTATAAAAATAAATTACTTTTAAAAACCCGTAAAACAAAGACAGTGAAAGAGAGAGAAATTCTTACAAAATTCGTTCAGGGGCTGTGATGCCACCTGGATTGACCATATCTAGACCCACAGCTGGATGAGACATAAGGGTGGACACTCTTGGGGCTGAGAGGATGGGTGAGCAAACGCAGACCCTTTAAAGTAATACTGCCTGATACCCATCCCATGGGTCCCAAATCTCCAGGTTCAAGGGCATCTTCCTACATCGAAAACATGCATGAGAAACTCAGAAGATGGTACACCGTGTGATTTTGAAAGGTTTCTAAAACACACCCCATTTCTCATCTCCTTGTGCTCGGGTTCGCCTTTCCAGCTACTTTACTAGCAATCAACTTACTTGGAGAATCAGCACCTTTAACCTCCTGTTCCCTACAGGTTGCAATTTGTCCTGAGGATGAACGGGAAGAGGGGCAACCAATGAGAGACTAGATCTAGGTGTTGGGACAGGCACAGGTCACTCTATTTTCCCATCAGGAAGAAGAATTAATCACAGGCTCAGCCTGCCGCCCAGAAGCACAATAGGGCCTGAGGCAATCCCGCGCTTTTGCGGCCAGCTCCCAAAAAAGCGAGTTGAAAAATGGAGCTCAGGGACACTGCAATTCACAAACCCGCAGAGTTATAAATGATAACTCTCATCCACAGATATATTGAGGGAAGGCAACGAAGAGGATTTGAAAGCAAGGCAGAATTGCAGGAAACAGATTTCAGGAGGTAGATTCGAATCGCCTGTAAAGCACATGAAAAGCGGCAAAACGTCGACAATGATGCCCTTGGACAAGAAGGGCGTATGCGTTTTTTCCTGAATATATTCAGGAAAAAAGGCATACGCCCTTTTTGGCCAACCAAGCAACCTGGAAAGGCAAATCAGCGCTAAAAAGAAGTCTCGCTTCCCATCGGCCAAAAGGGCCATGCTGCAAAAAGTGTCAAAACCAGAAATGCAGGACAGGCCATGGAGAAATGGCAGCCTTGCTACGCTGATGAGCGCGATGTAAGTTGCCAACAGCCACTCTGGAGAAGTGTACGGTGTGTCCTGAAACATCGAAAAAACACAGCTTAGGGAGCATAGGGCACGTCCACTCATGGGCGTATAAATTGGGAAAACTAAAAATCAGCAAGACACAGGCACTCCAAAGTTTAGGGCTGCTCTGTTGACAAGAACCTCCACTTCATGACACCTTAAATATCCCAGGAAAGAGAAAAATGGATAAAGAAGTTGTGGTCCTTATGTACAAAGCAATATCACTCAGACATGAAATCAATGTCATAAGGCTAGTAGAAGCAAGATGAGTGGACTTAGGTACGACGATTCTAAGTGAAATAAGTCACACAGAAAAAGACACTTATCATAAGCTATCACTTAGAGAGGGAATGTAAAAACCGCTACACTTGAACTGAATTACAGAACAGAACAGAATCACACGTTTAGAAAACACACTATGGCTGCTTAACGGGAAAGGTGAGGTGGGGTGATGCATAAAACAAGGGGTTCAAATTCGCTCAGATACCGTTCCATACACCCAATATGTAATAGACAAGACCTACTCCATGCTCAGTGAACTGGACTCAACACGCCCTATTCACCGCACAAGAATATATGTGACTAGTAACAATCTTAAAACCTATGTATTGATATCTGTCTGGAAGTGAGTCAAGTGGGTGTAAATCCGCATAAACACAGCCGTGAAAAGCAGCTAAACCCCATTATAAAAATAAATTACTTTTAAAAACCCGTAAAACAAAGACAGTGAAAGAGAGAGAAATTCTTACAAAATTCGTTCAGGGGCTGTGATGCAACCTGGATTGACCATATCTAGACCCACAGCTGGATGAGACATAAGGGTGGACACTCTTGGGGCTGAGAGGTTGGGTGAGGTTGGGTGAGCAAACGCAGACCCTTTAAAGTAATACTGCATGGTACCCATCCCATGGGTCCCAAATCTCCAGGTTCAAGGGCATCTTCCTACATCGAAAACTTGCATGAGGAACCCAGAAGAAGGTACACCGTGTGATTTTGAAAGGTTTCTAAAACGCACCTCATTTCTCATCTCCTTGTGCTCGGGTTCGCCATTCCAGCTACTTCACTAGCAATCTCCCTACTTGGAGAATCAGCACCTTTAACCTCCTGTTCTGTACAGGTTGCAATTTGTCCTGAGGATGAACGGGAAGAGGGGCAACCAATGAGAGACTAGATCTAGGTGTTGGGACAGGCACAGGTCACTCTATTTTCCCATTAGGAAAAAGAATTAACCACAGGCTCAGCCTGCCGCCGGGAACCAGAATAGGGCCTGAGGCAATCCCGTGCTTTTGTGGCCAGCTCCCAAACAAGACAGTTGAAAAATGGAGCTCAGGGGCACTGCCATTCACAAACCTGCTGAGTTATAAATGATAACTCTCGTCCACAAATATATTGAGGGAAGGCAACAAAGAGGATTTGAAAGCAAGGCAGAATTGCAGGAAACAGGTTTCAGGAGGTAGATTCGAATCGCCTTTAAAGCACATGAAAAGCGGCAAAACGTCGACAATGATGCCCTTGGCCAAAAAGGGCGTATGCGTTTTTTCCTGAATATATTCAGGAAAAAACGCATACGCCCTTTTTGGCCAACCAAGCAACCTGGAAAGGCAAATCATTGCTACAAAGAAGTCTCGCTTCCCATCGGTCAAAAGGGTCATGCTGCAAAAAGTGTCAAAACCAGAAATGCAGGACAGGCCATGGAGAAATGGCAGCCTTGCTACGCTGATGGGCGGGATGTTAATTGCCAACAGCCACTCTGGAGAAGTGTACGGTGTGTCCTGAAACATCGAAAAAACACAGCTTAGGGAGCATAGGGCACGTCCACTCATGGGCGTATAAATTGGGAAAACTAAAAATCAGCAAGACACAGGCACCCCAAAGTTTAGGGCTGCTCTGTTGACAAGAACCTCCACTTCATGACAACTTAAATATCCCAGGAAAGAGAAAAATGGATAAAGAAGTTGTGGTCCTTATTTACAATGGAATATCACTCAGACATGAAATCAATGTCATAAGGCTAGTAGAAGCAAGATGAGTGGACTTAGGTACGACGATTCTAAGTGAAATAAGTCACACAGAAAAAGACACTTATCATAAGCTATCACTTATAGAGGGAATGTAAAAACCGCTACACTTGAACTGAATTACAAAACAGAACAGAGTCACACGTTGAGAAAACACACTATGGCTGCTTAACGGGAAAGGTGAGGTGGGGTGATGCATAAAACAAGGGTTTCAAATTCGCTCAGATACCGTTCCATACACCCAATATGTAATAGACAAGACCTACTCCTTGCTCCGTGAACTGGACTCAACACCCCCTATTCACCGCACAAGAATATATGTGACTAGTAAGAATCTTAAAACCTATGTATTGATATCTGTCTGGAAGTGAGTCAAGTGGGTGTAAAGCCGCATAAACACAGCCGTGAAAAGCAGCTAAACCCCATTATAAAAATAAATTACTTTTAAAAACCCGTAAAACAAAGACAGTGAAAGAGAGAGAAATTCTTACAAAATTCGTTCAGAGGCTGTGATGCAACCTGGATTGACCATATCTACACGCACAGCTGGATGAGACATAAGGGTGGACACTCTTGGGGCTGAAAGGTTGGGTTAGGTTGGGTGAGCAAACGCAGACCCTTTAAAGTAATACTGCGTGGTACCATCCCATGGGTCCCAAGTCTCCAGGTTCAAGGGCATCTTCCTACATCGAAAACATGCATGAGAAACTCAGAAGATGGTACACCGTGTGACTTTGAAAGGTTCCTAAAACGCACCTCATTTCTCATCTCCTTGTGCTCGGGTTCGCCATTCCAGCTACTTTACTAGCAATCTCCCTACTTGGAGAATCAGCACCTTTAACCTCCTGTTCCCTACAGGTTGCAATTTGTCCTGAGGATGAACGGGAAGAGGGGGAACCAATGAGAGACTAGATCTAGGTGTTGGGACAGGCACAGGTCACTCTATTTTCCCATCAGGAAGAAGAATTAACCACAGGCTCAGCCTGCTGCCAGGAACCAGAATAGGGCCTGAGGCAATCCCGTGCTTTTGTGGCCAGCTCTCAAAAAAGACAGTTGAAAAATGGAGCTCAGGGACACTGCAATTCACAAACCCGCAGAGTTATTAGTGATAACTCTCATCCACAGATATATTGAAGGAAGGCAACGAAGAGGATTTGAAAGCAAGGCAGAATTGCAGGAAACAGATTTCAGGAGGTAGATTCGAATCGCCTTTAAGGCACATGAAAAGCGGCAAAACGTCGACAATGATGCACTTGGCCAAAAAGGGCGTATGCGTTTTTTCCTGAATATATTCAGGAAAAAACGCATACGCCCTTTTTGGCCAACCAAGCAACCTGGAAAGGCAAATCAGCGCTACAAAGAAATCTCGCTTCCCATCGGCCAAAAGGGACATGCTGCAAAAAGTGTCAAAACCATAAATGCAGGACAGGCCATGGAGAAATGGCAGCCTTGCTACGCTGAGGGGCGGGATGTAAATTACCAACAGCCACTCTGGAGAAGTGTACGGTGTGTGCTGAAACATCGAAAAAACACAGCTTAGGGAGCATAGGGCACGTCCACTCATGGGCGTATAAATTGGGAAAACTAAAAATGAGCAAGACACAGGCACCCCAAAGTTTGGGGCTGCTCTGTTGACAAGAACCTCCACTTCATGACACCTTAAATATCCCAGGAAAGAGAAAAATGGATAAAAAAGTTGTGGTCCTTATGTACAATGGAATATCACTCAGACATGAAATCAATGTCATAAGGCTAGTAGAAGCAAGATGAGTGGACTTAGGTACGACGATTCTAAGTGAAATAAGTCACACAGAAAAAGACACTTATCATAAGCTATCACTTATAGAGGGAATGTAAAAACCGCTACACTTGAACTGAATTACAAAACAGAACAGAGTCACACGTTTAGAAAACACACTGTGGCTGCTTAACGGGAAAGGTGAGGTGGGGTGATGCATAAAACAAGGGGTTCAAATTCGCTCAGATACCGTTCCATACACCCAATATGTAATAGACAAGACCTACTCCTTGCTCAGTGAACTGGACTCAACACCCCCTATTCACCGCACAAGAATATATATGACTAGTAACAATCTTAAAACCTATGTATTGATATCTGTCTGAAAGTGAGTCAAGTGGGTGTCAATCCGCATAAACACAGCCGTGAAAAGCAGCTAAACCCCATTATAAAAATAAATTACTTTTAAAAACCCGTAAAACAAAGACAGTGAAAGAGAGAGAAATTCTTACAAAATTCGTTCAGGGGCTGAGATGCAACCTGGATTGACCATATCTAGACCCACAGCTGGATGAGACATAAGGGTGGACACTCTTGGGGCTGAGAGGTTGGGTGAGCAAACGCAGACCCTTTAAAGTAATACTGCGTGGTACCCATCCCATGGGTCCCAAATCTCCAGGTTCAAGGGCATCTTCCTACATCGAAAACATGCATGAGAAACTCAGAAGATGGTACACCGTGTGATTTTGAAAGGTTTCTAAAACACACCCCATTTCTCATCTCCTTGTGCTCGGGTTCGCCATTCCAGCTACTTCACTAGCAATCAACTTACTTGGAGAATCAGCACCTTTAATCTCCTGTTCCCTACAGGTTGCAATTTGTCCTGAGGATGAACGGGAAGAGGAGCAACCAATGAGAGACTAGATCTAGGTGTTGGGACAGGCACAGGTCACTCTATTTTCCCATCAGGAAGAAGAATTAACCACAGGCTCAGCCTGCCGCCGGGAAGCAGAATAGGGCCTGAGGAAATCCCGTGCTTTTGCGGCCAGCTCCCAAACAAGACAGTTGAAAAATGGAGCTCAGGGGCACTGCCATTCACAAACCTGCTGAGTTATAAATGATAACTCTCGTCCACAAATATAGAGGGAAGGCAACGAAGAGGATTTGAAAGCAAGGCAGAATTGCAGGAAACAGGTTTCAGGAGGTAGATTCGAATCGCCTTTAAAGCACATGAAAAGCGGCAAAACGTCGACAATGATGCCCTTGGCCAAGAAGGGCGTATGCGTTTTTTCCTGAATATATTCAGGAAAAACGGCATACGCCCTTTTTGGCCAACCAAGCAACCTGGAAATGCAAATCAGTGCTACAAAGAAGTCTCGCTTCCCATCGGTCAAAAGGGTCATGCTGCAAAAAGTGTCAAAACCAGAAATGCAGGACAGGCCATGGAGAAATGGCAGCCTTGCTACGCTGATGGGCGGGATGTTAATTGCCAACAGCCACTCTGGAGAAGTGTACGGTGTGTCCTGAAACATCGAAAAAACACAGCTTAGGGAGCATAGGGCACGTCCACTCATGGGCGTATAAATTGGGAAAACTAAAAATCAGCAAGACACAGGCACCCCAAAGTTTAGGGCTGCTCTGTTGAAAAGAACCTCCACTTCATGACACCTTAAATATCCCAGGAAAGAGAAAAATGGATAAAAAAGTTGTGGTCCTTATGTACAATGGAATATCACTCAGACATGAAATCAATGTCATAAGGCTAGTAGAAGCAAGATGAGTGGACTTAGGTACGACGATTCTAAGTGAAATAAGTCACACAGAAAAAGACACTTATCATAAGCTATCACTTATAGAGGGAATGTAAAAACCGCTACACTTGAACTGAATTACAAAACAGAACAGAGTCACACGTTTAGAAAACACACTATGGCTGCTTAACGGGAAAGGTGAGGTGGGGTGATGCATAAAACAAGGGTTTCAAATTCGCTCAGATACCGTTCCATACACCCACTATGTAATAGACAAGACGTACTCCTTGCTCAGTGAACTGGACTCAACACCCCCTATTCACCGCACAAGAATATATATGACTAGTAACAATCTTAAAACCTATGTATTGATATCTGTCTGGAAGTGAGTCAAGTGGGTGTAAAGCCGCATAAACACAGCCGTGAAAAGCAGCTAAACCCCATTATAAAAATAAATTACTTTTAAAAACCCGTAAAACAAAGACAGTGAAAGAGAGAGAAATTCTTACAAAATTCGTTCAGAGGCTGTGATGCAACCTGGATTGACCATATCTACATGCACAGCTGGATGAGACATAAGGGTGGACACTCTTGGGGCTGAAAGGTTGGGTTAGGTTGGGTGAGCAAACGCAGACCCTTTAAAGTAATACTGCGTGGTACCCATCCCATGGGTCCCAAGTCTCCAGGTTTAAGGGCATCTTCCTACATCGAAAACATGCATGAGAAACTCAGAAGATGGTACACCGTGTGATTTTGAAAGGTTCCTAAAACGCACCTAATTTCTCATCTCCTTGTGCTTGGGTTCGCCATTCCAGCTACTTTACTAGCAATCTCCCTACTTGGAGAATCAGCACCTTTAACCTGCTGTTCCCTACAGGTTGCAATTTGTCCTGAGGATGAACGGGAAGAGGGGGAACCAATGAGAGACTAGATCTAGGTGTTGGGACAGGCACAGGTCACTCTATTTTCCCATCAGGAAGAAGAATTAACCACAGGCTCAGCCTGCTGCCAGGAACCAGAATAGGGCCTGAGGCAATCCCGTGCTTTTGCGGCCAGCTCTCAAAAAAGACAGTTGAAAAATGGAGCTCAGGGACACTGCAATTCACAAACCCGCAGAGTTATAAGTGATAACTCTCATCCACAGATATATTGAGGGAAGGCAACGAAGAGGATTTGAAAGCAAGGCAGAATTGCAGGAAACAGATTTCAGGAGGTAGATTCGAATCGCCTTTAAGGCACATGAAAAGCGGCAAAACATCGACAATGATGCCCTTGGCCAAAAAGGGCGTATGCGTTTTTTCCTGAATATATTCAGGAAAAAACGCATACGCCCTTTTTGGCCAACCAAGCAACCTGGAAAGGCAAATCAGCGCTACAAAGAAGTCTCGCTTCCCATCGGCCAAAAGGGCCATGCTGCAAAAAGTGTCAAAACCAGAAATGCAGGACAGGCCATGGAGAAATGGCAGCCTTGCTACGCTGATGGGCGGGATGTAAATTGCCAACAGCCACTCTGCAGAAGTGTACGGTGTGTCCTGAAACATCGAAAAAACACAGCTTAGGGAGCATAGGGCACGTCCACTCATGGGCGTATAAATTGGGAAAACTAAAAATGAGCAAGACACAGGCACCCCAAAGTTTGGGGCTGCTCTGTTGACAAGAACCTCCACTTCATGACACCTTAAATATCCCAGGAAAGAGAAAAATGGATAAAAAAGTTGTGGTTCTTATGTACAATGGAATATCACTCAGACATGAAATCAATGTCATAAGGCTAGTAGAAGCAAGATGAGTGGACGTAGGTACGACGATTCTAAGTGAAATAAGTCACACAGAAAAAGACACTTATCATAAGCTATCACTTATAGAGGGAATGTAAAAACCGCTACACTTGAACTGAATTACAAAACAGAACAGAGTCACACGTTTAGAAAACACACTATGGCTGCTTAACGGGAAAGGTGAGGTGGGGTGATGCATAAAACAAGGGGTTCAAATTCGCTCAGATACCGTTCCATACACCCAATATGTAATACACAAGACCTACTCCTTGCTCAGTGAACTGGACTCAACACCCCCTATTCACCGCACAAGAATATATATGACTAGTAAAAATCTTAAAACCTATGTATTGATATCTGTCTGGAAGTGAGTCAAGTGGGTGTAAATCCGCATAAACACAGCCGTGAAAAGCAGCTAAACCCCATTATAAAAATAAATTACTTTTAAAAACCTGTAAAACAAAGACAGTGAAAGAGAGAGAAATTCTTACAAAATTCGTTCAGAGGCTGTGATGCAACCTGGATTGACCATATCTACACGCACAGCTGGATGAGACATAAGGGTGGACACTCTTGGGGCTGAGAGGTTGGGTGAGCAAACGCAGAGCCTTTAAAGTAATACTGCGTGGTACCCATCCCATGGGTCCCAAATCTCCAGGTTCAAGGGCATCTTCCTACATCGAAAACTTGCATGAGGAACCCAGAAGAAGGTACACCGTGTGATTTTGAAAGGTTTCTAAAACGCACCTCATTTCTCATCTCCTTGTGCTCGGGTTCGCCATTCCAGCTACTTCACTAGCAATCTCCCTACCTGGAGAATCAGCACCTTTAACCTCCTGTTCTGTACAGGTTGCAATTTGTCCTGAGGATGAACGGGAAGAGGGGAAACCAATGAGAGAATAGATCTAGGTGTTGGGACAGGCACAGGTCACTCTATTTTCCCATCAGGAAGAAGAATTAACCACAGGCTCAGCCTGCCGCCGGGAACCAGAATAGGGCCTGAGGCAATCCCGTGCTTTTGTGGCCAGCTCCCAAAAAAGACAGTTGAAAAATGGAGCGCAGGGGGACTGCCATTCACAAACCTGCTGAGTTATAAATGATAACTCTCGTCCACAAATATATTGAGGGAAGGCAACAAAGAGGATTTGAAAGCAAGGCAGAATTGGAGGAAACAGGTTTCAGGAGGTAGATTCGAATCGCCTTTAAAGCACATGAAAAGCGGCAAAACGTCGACAATGATGCCCTTGGCCAAGAAGGGCGTATGCGTTTTTTCCTGAATATATTCAGGAAAAAACGCATACGCCCTTTTTGGCCAACCAAGCAACCTGGAAAGGCAAATCAGTGCTACAAAGAAGTCTCGCTTCCCATCGGTCAAAAGGGTCATGCTGCAAAAAGTGTCAAAACCAGAAATGCAGGACAGGCCATGGAGAAATGGCAGCCTTGCTACGCTGATGGGCGGGATGTAAATTGCCAACAGCCACTCTGGAGAAGTGTACGGTGTGTCCTGAAACATCGAAAAAACACAGCTTAGTGAGCATAGGGCACGTCCACTCATGGGCGTATAAATTGGGAAAACTAAAAATCAGCAAGACACAGGCACCCGAAAGTTTGGGGCTGCTCTGTTGACAAGAACCTCCACTTCATGACACCTTAAATATCCCAGGAAAGAGAAAAATGGATAAAAAAGTTGTGGTCCTTATGTACAATGGAATATCACTCAGACATGAAATCAATGTCATAAGGCTAGTAGAAGCAAGATGAGTGGACTTTGGTACGACGATTCTAAGTGAAATAAGTCACACAGAAAAAGACACTTATCATAAGCTATCACTTATAGAGGGAATGTAAAAACCGCTACACTTGAACTGAATTACAAAATAGAACAGAGTCACACGTTTAGAAAACACACTATGGCTGCTTAGCGGGAAAGGTGATGTGGGGTGATGCATAAAACAAGGGGTTCAAATTTGCTCAGATACCGTTCCATACACCCAATATGTAATAGACAAGAGCTACTCCTTGCTCCGTGAACTGGACTCAACACCCCCTATTCACCGCACAAGAATATATGTGACTAGTAACAATCTTAAAACCTATGTATTGATATCTGTCTGGAAGTGAGTCAAGTGGGTGTAAATCCGCATAAACACAGCCGTGAAAAGCAGCTAAACCCCATTATAAAAATAAATTACTTTTAAAAACCCGTAAAACAAAGACAGTGAAAGAGAGAGAAATTCTTACAAAATTCGTTCAGGGGCTGTGATGCCACCTGGATTGACCATATCTAGACCCACAGCTGGATGAGACATAAGGGTGGACACTCTTGGGGCTGAGAGGATGGGTGAGCAAACGCAGACCCTTTAAAGTAATACTGCGTGATACCCATCACATGGGTCCCAAATCTCCAGGTTCACGGGCATCTTCCTAGATCGAAAACATGCATGAGAAACTCAGAAGATGGTACACCATGTGATTTTGAAAGGTTTCTAAAACGCACCCCATTTCTCATCTCCTTGTGCTCGGGTTCGCCTTTCCAGCTACTTTACTAGCAATCAACTTACTTGGAGAATCAGCACCTTTAACCTCCTGTTCCCTACAGGTTGCAATTTGTCCTGAGGATGAACGGGAAGAGGGGCAACCAATGAGAGACTAGATCTAGGTGTTGGGACAGGCACAGGTCACTCTATTTTCCCATCAGGAAGAAGAATTAACCACAGGCTCAGCCTGCCGCCCAGAAGCAGAATAGGGCCTGAGGCAATCCCGCGCTTTTGCGGCCAGCTCCCAAAAAAGCGAGTTGAAAAATGGAGCTCAGGGACACTGCAATTCACAAACCCGCAGAGTTATAAATGATAACTCTCATCCACAGATATATTGAGGGAAGGCAACGAAGAGGATTTGAAAGCAAGGCAGAATTGCAGGAAACAGATTTCAGGAGGTAGATTCGAATCGCCTGTAAAGCACATGAAAAGCGGCAAAACGTCGACAATGATGCCCTTGGCCAAAAAGGGCGTATGCGTTTTTTCCTGAATATATTCAGGAAAAAACACATACGCCCTTTTTGGCCAACCAAGCAACCTGGAAAGGCAAATCAGCGCTACAAAGAAGTCTCGCTTCCCATCGGTCAAAAGGGCAATGCTGCAAAAAGTGTCAAAACCAGAAATGCAGGACAGGCCATGGAGAAATGGCAGCCTTGCTACGCTGATGGGCGGGATGTAAGTTGCCAACAGCCACTCTGGAGAAGTGTACGGTGTGTCCTGAAACATCGAAAAAACACAGCTTAGGGAGCATAGGGCACGTCCACTCATGGGCGTATAAATTGGGAAAACTAAAAATCAGCAAGACACAGGCACCCCAAAGTTTAGGGCTGCTCTGTTGACAAGAACCTCCACTTCATGACACCTTAAATATCCCAGGAAAGAGAAAAATGGATAAAGAAGTTGTGGTCCTTATGTACAATGGAATATCACTCAGACATGTAATCAATGTCATAAGGCTAGTAGAAGCAAGATGAGTGGACTTAGGTAGGACGATTCTAAGTGAAATAAGTCACACAGAAAAAGACACTTATCATAAGCTATCACTTATAGAGGGAATGTAAAAACCGCTACACTTGAACTGAATTACAGAACAGAACAGAATCACACGTTTAGAAAACACACTATGGCTGCTTAACGGGAAAGGTGAGGTGGGGTGATGCATAAAACAAGGGGTTCAAATTCGCTCAGATACCGTTCCATACAACCAATATGTAATAGACAAGACCTACTCCTTGCTCAGTGAACTGGACTCAACACCCCCTATTCACCGCACAAGAATATATGTGACTAGTAACAATCTTAAAACCTATGTATTGATATCTGTCTGGAAGTGAGTCAAGTGGGTGTAAAGCCGCATAAACACAGCCGTGAAAAGCAGCTAAACCCCATTATAAAAATAAATTACTTTTAAAAACCCGTAAAACAAAGACAGTGAAAGAGAGAGAAATTCTTACAAAATTCGTTCAGGGGCTGTGATGCAACCTGGATTGACCATATCTAGACCCACAGCTGGATGAGACATAAGGGTGGACACTCTTGGGGCTGAGAGGTTGGGTGAGGTTGGGTGAGCAAACGCAGACCCTTTAAAGTAATACTGCATGGTACCCATCCCATGGGTCCCAAATCTCCAGGTTCAAGGGCATCTTCCTACATCGAAAACTTGCATGAGGAACCCAGAAGAAGGTACACCGTGTGATTTTGAAAGGTTTCTAAAACGCACCTCATTTCTCATCTCCTTGTGCTCGGGTTCGCCATTCCAGCTACTTCACTAGCAATCTCCCTACTTGGAGAATCAGCACCTTTAACCTCCTGTTCTGTACAGGTTGCAATTTGTCCTGAGGATGAACGGGAAGAGGGGAAACCAATGAGAGAATAGATCTAGGTGTTGGGACAGGCACAGGTCACTCTATTTTCCCATCAGGAAGAAGAATTAACCACAGGCTCAGCCTGCCGCCCGGAACCAGAATAGGGCCTGAGGCAATCCCGTGCTTTTGCGGCCAGCTCCCAAAAAAGACAGTTGAAAAATGGAGCGCAGGGTGACTGCCATTCACAAAACTGCTGAGTTATAAATGATAACTCTCGTCCACAAATATATTGAGGGAAGGCAACAAAGAGGATTTGAAAGCAAGGCAGAATTGGAGGAAACAGGTTTCAGGAGGTAGATTCGAATCGCCTTTAAAGCACATGAAAAGCGACAAAACGTCGACAATGATGCCCTTGGCCAAAAAGGGCGTATGCGTTTTTTCCTGAATATATTCAGGAAAAAACGCATACGCCCTTTTTGGCCAACCAAGCAACCTGGAAAGGCAAATCAGTGCTACAAAGAAGTCTCGCTTCCCATCGGTCAAAAGGGTCATGCTGCAAAAAGTGTCAAAACCAGAAATGCAGGACAGGCCATGGAGAAATGGCAGCCTTGCTACGCTGATGGCCGGGATGTAAATTGCCAACAGCCACTCTGGAGAAGTGTACGGTGTGTCCTGAAACATCGAAAAAACACAGCTTAGTGAGCATAGGGCACGCCCACTCATGGGCGTATAAATTGGGAAAACTAAAAATCAGCAAGACACAGGCACCCGAAAGTTTGGGGCTGCTCTGTTGACAAGAACCTCCACTTCATGACACCTTAAATATCCCAGGAAAGAGAAAAATGGATAAAAAAGTTGTGGTCCTTATGTACAATGGAATATCACTCAGACATGAAATCAATGTCATAAGGCTAGTAGAAGCAAGATGAGTGGACTTAGGTACGACGATTCTAAGTGAAATAAGTCACACAGAAAAAGACACTTATCATAAGCTATCACTTATAGAGGGAATGTAAAAACCGCTACACTTGAACTGAATTACAAAACAGAACAGAGTCACACGTTTAGAAAACACACTATGGCTGCTTAACGGGAAAGGTGAGGTGGGGTGATGCATAAAACAAGGGGTTCAAATTCGCTCAGATACCGTTCCATACACCCAATATGTAATAGACAAGACCTACTCCTTGCTAAGTGAACTGGACTCAACACCCCCTATTCACCGCACAAGAATATATGTGACTAGTAACAATCTTAAAACCTATGTATTGATATCTGTCTGGAAGTGAGTCAAGTGGGTGTAAATCCGCATAAACACAGCCGTGAAAAGCAGCTAAACCCCATTATAAAAATAAATTACTTTTAAAAACCCGTAAAACAAAGACAGTGAAAGAGAGAGAAATTCTTACAAAATTCGTTCAGGGGCTGTGATGCCACCTGGATTGACCATATCTAGACCCACAGCTGGATGAGACATAAGGGTGGACACTCTTGGGGCTGAGAGGATGGGTGAGCAAACGCAGACCCTTTAAAGTAATACTGCGTGATACCCATCCCATGGGTCCCAAATCTCCAGGTTCAAGGGCATCTTCCTACATCGAAAACATGCATGAGAAACTCAGAAGATGGTACACCGTGTGATTTTGAAAGGTTTCTAAAACACACCCCATTTCTCATCTCCTTGTGCTCGGGTTCGCCTTTCCAGCTACTTTACTAGCAATCAACTTACTTGGAGAATCAGCACCTTTAACCTCCTGTTCCCTACAGGTTGCAATTTGTGCTGAGGATGAACGGGAAGAGGGGCAACCAATGAGAGACTAGATCTAGGTGTTGGGACAGGCACAGGTCACTCTATTTTCCCATCAGGAAGAAGAATTAATCACAGGCTCAGCCTGCCGCCCAGAAGCACAATAGGGCCTGAGGCAATCCCGCGCTTTTGCGGCCAGCTCCCAAAAAAGCGAGTTGAAAAATGGAGCTCAGGGACACTGCAATTCACAAACCCGCAGAGTTATAAATGATAACTCTCATCCACAGATATATTGAGGGAAGGCAACGAAGAGGATTTGAAAGCAAGGCAGAATTGCAGGAAACAGATTTCAGGAGGTAGATTCGAATCGCCTGTAAAGCACATGAAAAGCGGCAAAACGTCGACAATGATGCCCTTGGACAAGAAGGGCGGATGCGTTTTTTCCTGAATATATTCAGGAAAAAACCCATACGCCCTTTTTGGCCAACCAAGCAACCTGGACAGGCAAATCAGCACTACAAAGAAGTCTCGCTTCCCATCGGTCAAAAGGGCCATGCTGCAAAAAGTGTCAAAACCAGAAATGCAGGACAGGCCATGGAGAAATGGCAGCCTTGCTACGCTGATGAGCGGGATGTAAGTTGCCAACAGCCACTCTGGAGAAGTGTACGGTGTGTCCTGAAACATCGAAAAAACACAGCTTAGGGAGCATAGGGCACGTCCACTCATGGGCGTATAAATTGGGAAAACTAAAAATCAGCAAGACACAGGCACCCCAAAGTTTAGGGCTGCTCTGTTGACAAGAACCTCCACTTCATGACACCTTAAATATCCCAGGAAAGAGAAAAATGGATAAAGAAGTTGTGGTCCTTATGTACAATGGAATATCACTCAGACATGTAATCAATGTCATAAGGCTAGTAGAAGCAAGATGAGTGGACTTAGGTAGGACGATTCTAAGTGAAATAAGTCACACAGAAAAAGACACTTATCATAAGCTATCACTTATAGAGGGAATGTAAAAACCGCTACACTTGAACTGAATTACAGAACAGAACAGAATCACACGTTTAGAAAACACACTATGGCTGCTTAACGGGAAAGGTGAGGTGGGGTGATGCATAAAACAAGGGTTTCAAATTCGCTCAGATACCGTTCCATACACCCAATATGTAATAGACAAGACCTACTCCTTGCTCAGTGAACTGGACTCAACAACCCCTATTCACCGCACAAGAATATATGTGACTAGTAAGAATCTTAAAACCTATGTATTGATATCTGTCTGGAAGTGAGTCAAGTGGGTGTAAAGCCGCATAAACACAGCCGTGAAAAGCAGCTAAACCCCATTATAAAAATAAATTACTTTTAAAAACCCGTAAAACAAAGACAGTGAAAGTGAGAGAAATTCTTACAAAATTCGTTCAGAGGCTGTGATGCAACCTGGATTGACCATATCTACACGCACAGCTGGATGAGACATAAGGGTGGACACTCTAGGGGCTGAAATGTTGGGTTAGGTTGGGTGAGCAAACGCAGACCCTTTAAAGTAATACTGCGTGGTACCCATCCCATGGGTCCCAAGTCTCCAGGTTCAAGGGCATCTTCCTACATCGAAAACATGCATGAGAAACTCAGAAGATGGTACACCGTGTGATTTTGAAAGGTTCCTAAAACGCACCTCATTTCTCATCTCCTTGTGCTAGGGTTCGCCATTCCAGCTACTTTACTAGCAATCTCCCTACTTGGAGAATCAGCACCTTTAACCTCCTGTTCCCTACAGGTTGCAATTTGTCCTGAGGATGAACGGGAAGAGGGGGAACCAATGAGAGACTAGATCTAGGTGTTGGGACAGGCACAGGTCACTCTATTTTCCCATCAGGAAGAAGAATTAAACACAGGCTCAGCCTGCTGCAAGGAACCAGAATAGGGCCTGAGGCAATCCCGTGCTTTTGCGGCCAGCTCTCAAAAAAGACAGTTGAAAAATGGAGCTCAGGGACACTGCAATTCACAAACCCGCAGAGTTATAAGTGATAACTCTCATCCACAGATATACTGAGGGAAGGCAACGAAGAGGATTTGAAAGCAAGGCAGAATTGCAGGAAACAGATTTCAGGAGGTAGATTCGAATCGCCTTTAAGGCACATGAAAAGCGGCAAAACGTCGACAATGATGCCCTTGGCCAAAAAGGGCGTATGCGTTTTTTCCTGAATATATTCAGGAAAAACCGCATACGCCCTTTTTGGCCAACCAAGCAACCTGGAAAGGCAAATCAGCGCTACAAAGAAGTCTCGCTTCCCATCGGCCAAAAGGGACATGCTGCAAAAAGTGTCAAAACCAGAAATGCAGGACAGGCCATGGAGAAATGGCAGCCTTGCTACGCTGATGGGTGGGATGTAAATTGCCAACAGCCACTCTGGAGAAGTGTACGGTGTGTCCTGAAACATCGAAAAAACACAGCTTAGGGAGCATAGGGCACGTCCACTCATGGGCGTATAAAATGGGAAAACTAAAAATGAGCAAGACACAGGCACCCCAAAGTTTGGGGCTGCTCTGTTGACAAGAACCTCCACTTCATGACACCTTAAATATCCCAGGAAAGAGAAAAATGGATAAAAAAGTTGTGGTCCTTATGTACAATGGAATATCACTCAGACATGAAATCAATGTCATAAGGCTAGTAGAAGCAAGATGAGTGGACTTAGGTACGACGATTCTAAGTGAAATAAGTCACACAGAAAAAGACACTTATCATAAGCTATCACTTATAGAGGGAATGCAAAAACCGCTACACTTGAACTGAATTACAAAACAGAACAGAGTCACACGTTTAGAAAACACACTATGGCTGCTTAACGGGAAAGGTGAGGTGGGGTGATGCATAAAACAAGGGGTTCAAATTCGCTCAGATACCGTTCCATACACCCAATATGTAATACACAAGACCTACTCCTTGCTCAGTGAACTGGACTCAACACCCCCTATTCACCGCACAAGAATATATATGACTAGTAACAATCTTAAAACCTATGTATTGATATCTGTCTGGAAGTGAGTCAAGTGGGTGTAAATCCGCATAAACACAGCCGTGAAAAGCAGCTAAACCCCATTATAAAAATAAATTACTTTTAAAAACCTGTAAAACAAAGACAGTGAAAGAGAGAGAAATTCTTACAAAATTCGATCAGGGGCTGAGATGCAACCTGGATGGACCATATCTAGACCCACAGCTGGATGAGACATAAGGGTGGACACTCTTGGGGCTGAGAGGTTGGGTGAGCAAACGCAGACCCTTTAAAGTAATACTGCGTGATACCCATCCCATGGGTCCCAAATCTCCAGGTTCAAGGGCATCTTCCTACATCGAAAACATGCATGAGAAACTCAGAAGATGGTACACCGTGTGATTTTGAAAGGTTTCTAAAACACACCCCATTTCTCATCTCCTTGTGCTCGGGTTCGCCTTTCCAGCTACTTTACTAGCAATCAACTTACTTGGAGAATCAGCACCTTTAACCTCCTGTTCCCTACAGGTTGCAATTTGTCCTGAGGATGAACGGGAAGAGGGGCAACCAATGAGAGACTAGATCTAGGTGTTGGGACAGGCACAGGTCACTCTATTTTCCCATCAGGAAGAAGAATTAACCACAGGCTCAGCCTGCTGCCCAGAAGCAGAATAGGGCCTGAGGCAATCCCGCGCTTTTGCGGCCAGCTCCCAAAAAAGCGAGTTGAAAAATGGAGCTCAGGGACACTGCAATTCACAAACCCGCAGAGTTATAAATGATAACTCTCATCCACAGATATATTGAGGGAAGGCAACGAAGAGGATTTGAAAGCAAGGCAGAATTGCAGGAAACAGATTTCAGGAGGTAGATTCGAATCGCCTGTAAAGCACATGAAAAGCGGCAAAACGTCGACAAAGATGCCCTTGGCCAAAAAGGGCGTATGCGTGTTTTCCTGAATATATTCAGGAAAACACGCATACGCCCTTTTTGGCCAACCAAGCAACCTGGAAAGGCAAATCAGCGCTACAAAGAAGTCTCGCTTCCCATCGGTCAAAAGGGAAATGCTGCAAAAAGTGTCAAACCAGAAATGCAGGACAGGCCATGGAGAAATGGCAGCCTTGCTACGTTGATGGGCGGGATGTAAGTTGCCAACAGCCACTCTGGAGAAGTGTACGGTGTGTCCTGAAACATCGAAAAAACACAGCTTAGGGAGCATAGGGCACGTCCACTCATGGGCGTAAAATTGGGAAAACTAAAAATCAGCAAGACACAGGCACCCGAAAGTTTCGGGCTGCTCTGTTGACAAGAACCTCCACTTCATGACACCTTAAATATCCCAGGAAAGAGAAAAATGGATAAAAAAGTTGTGGTCCTTATGTACAATGGAATATCACTCAGACATGAAATCAATGTCATAAGGCTAGTAGAAGCAAGATGAGTGGACTTAGGTACGACGATTCTAAGTGAAATAAGTCACACAGAAAAAGACACTTATCATAAGCTATCACTTATAGAGGGAATGTAAAAACCGCTACACTTGAACTGAATTACAAAACAGAACAGAGTCACACGTTTAGAAAACACACTATGGCTGCTTAACGGGAAAGGTGAGGTGGGGTGATGCATAAAACAAGGGGTTCAAATTTGCTCAGATACCGTTCCATACACCCAATATGTAATAGACAAGAGCTACTCCTTGCTTCGTGAACTGGACTCAACACCCCCTATTCACCGCACAAGAATATATGTGACTAGTAACAATCTTAAAACCTATGTATTGATATCTGTCTGGAAGTGAGTCAAGTGGGTGTAAATCCGCATAAACACAGCCGTGAAAAGCAGCTAAACCCCATTATAAAAATAAATTACTTTTAAAAACCCGTAAAACAAAGACAGTGAAAGAGAGAGAAATTCTTACAAAATTCGTTCAGGGGCTGTGATGCCACCTGGATTGACCATATCTAGACCCACAGCTGGATGAGACATAAGGGTGGACACTCTTGGGGCTGAGAGGATGGGTGAGCAAACGCAGACCCTTTAAAGTAATACTGCCTGATACCCATCCCATGGGTCCCAAATCTCCAGGTTCAAGGGCATCTTCCTACATCGAAAACATGCATGAGAAACTCAGAAGATGGTACACCGTGTGATTTTGAAAGGTTTCTAAAACACACCCCATTTCTCATCTCCTTCTGCTCGGGTTCGCCTTTCCAGCTACTTTACTAGCAATCAACTTACTTGGAGAATCAGCACCTTTAACCTCCTGTTCCCTACAGGTTGCAATTTGTCCTGAGGATGAACGGGAAGAGGGGCAACCAATGAGATACTAGATCTAGGTGTTGGGACAGGCACAGGTCACTCTATTTTCCCATCAGGAAGAAGAATTAATCACAGGCTCAGCCTGCCGCCCAGAAGCACAATAGGGCCTGAGGCAATCCCGCGCTTTTGCGGCCAGCTCCCAAAAAAGCGAGTTGAAAAATGGAGCTCAGGGACACTGCAATTCACAAACCCGCAGAGTTATAAATGATAACTCTCATCCACAGATATATTGAGGGAAGGCAACGAAGAGGATTTGAAAGCAAGGCAGAATTGCAGGAAACAGATTTCAGGAGGTAGATTCGAATCGCCTGTAAAGCACATGAAAAGCGGCAAAACGTCGACAATGATGCCCTTGGACAAGAAGGGCGTATGCGTTTTTTCCTGAATATATTCAGGAAAAAACGCATACGCCCTTTTTGGCCAACCAAGCAACCTGGACAGGCAAATCAGCGCTACAAAGAAGTCTCGCTTCCCATCGGTCAAAAGGGCCATGCTGCAAAAAGTGTCAAAACCAGAAATGCAGGACAGGCCATGGAGAAATGGCAGCCTTGCTACGCTGATGAGCGGGATGTAAGTTGCCAACAGCCACTCTGGAGAAGTGTACGGTGTGTCCTGAAACATCGAAAAAACACAGCTTAGGGAGCATAGGGCACGTCCACTCATGGGCGTATAAATTGGGAAAACTAAAAATCAGCAAGACACAGGCACCCCAAAGTTTAGGGCTGCTCTGTTGACAAGAACCTCCACTTCATGACACCTTAAATATCCCAGGAAAGAAAAAAATGGATAAAGAAGTTGTGGTCCTTATGTACAATGCAATATCACTCAGACATGAAATCAATGTCATAAGGCTAGTAGAAGCAAGATGAGTGGACTTAGGTACGACGATTCTAAGTGAAATAAGTCACACAGAAAAAGACACTTATCATAAGCTATCACTTATAGAGGGAATGTAAAAACCGCTACACTTGAACTGAATTACAGAACAGAACAGAATCACACGTTTAGAAAACACACTATGGCTGCTTAACGGGAAAGGTGAGGTGGGGTGATGCATAAAACAAGGGGTTCAAATTCGCTCAGATACCGTTCCATACACCCAATATGTAATAGACAAGACCTACTCCTTGCTCAGTGAACTGGACTCAACACGCCCTATTCACCGCACAAGAATATATGTGACTAGTAACAATCTTAAAACCTATGTATTGATATCTGTCTGGAAGTGAGTCAAGTGGGTGTAAATCCGCATAAACACAGCCGTGAAAAGCAGCTAAACCCCATTATAAAAATAAATTACTATTAAAAAACCGTAAAACAAAGACAGTGAAAGAGAGAGAAATTCTTACAAAATTCGTTCAGGGGCTGTGATGCAACCTGGATTGACCATATCTAGACCCACAGCTGGATGAGACATAAGGGTGGACACTCTTGGGGCTGAGAGGTTGGGTGAGGTTGGGTGAGCAAACGCAGACCCTTTAAAGTAATACTGCATGGTACCCATCCCATGGGTCCCAAATCTCCAGGTTCAAGGGCATCTTCCTACATCGAAAACTTGCATGAGGAACCCAGAAGAAGGTACACCGTGTGATTTTGAAAGGTTTCTAAAACGCACCTCATTTCTCATCCCCTTGTGCTCGGGTTCGCCATTCCAGCTACTTCACTAGCAATCTCCCTACTTGGAGAATCAGCACCTTTAAACTCCTGTTCTGTACAGGTTGCAATTTGTCCTGAGGATGAACGGGAAGAGGGGCAACCAATGAGAGACTAGATCTAGGTGTTGGGACAGGCACAGGTCACTCTATTTTCCCATTAGGAAAAAGAATTAACCACAGGCTCAGCCTGCCGCCGGGAACCAGAATAGAGCCTGAGGCAATCCCGTGCTTTTTGCGGCCAGCTCCCAAACAAGACAGTTGAAAAATGGAGCTCAGGGGCACTGCCATTCACAAACCTGCTGAGTTATAAATGATAACTCTCGTCCACAAATATATTGAGGGAAGGCAACGAAGAGGATTAGAAAGCAAGGCAGAATTGCAGGAAACAGGTTTCAGGAGGTAGATTCGAATCGCCTTTAAAGCACATGAAAAGCGGCAAAACGTCGACAATGATGCCCTTGGCCAAAAAGGGCGTATGCGTTTTTTCCTGAATATATTCACGAAAAAACGCATACGCCCTTTTTGGCCAACCAAGCAACCTGGAAAGGCAAATCAGTGCTACAAAGAAGTCTCGCTTCCCATCGGTCAAAAGGGTCATGCTGCAAAAAGTGTCAAAACCAGAAATGCAGGACAGGCCATGGAGAAATGGCAGCCTTGCTACGCTGATGGCCGGGATGTTAATTGCCAACAGCCACTCTGGAGAAGTGTACGGTGTGTCCTGAAACATCGAAAAAACACAGCTTAGGGAGCATAGGGCACGTCCACTCATGGGCGTATAAATTGGGAAAACTAAAAATCAGCAAGACACAGGCACCCCAAAGTTTAGGGCTGCTCTGTTGACAAGAACCTCCACTTCATGACAACTTAAATATCCAAGGAAAGAGAAAAATGGATAAAGAAGTTGTGGTCCTTATGTACAATGGAATATCACTCAGACATGAAATCAATGTCATAAGGCTAGTAGAAGCAAGATGAGTGGACTTAGGTACGACGATTCTAAGTGAAATAAGTCACACAGAAAAAGACACTTATCATAAGCTATCACTTATAGAGGGAATGTAAAAACCGCTACACTTGAACTGAATTACAAAACAGAACAGAGTCACACGTTTAGAAAACACACTATGGCTGCTTAACGGGAAAGGTGAGGTGGGGTGATGCATAAAACAAGGGTTTCAAATTCGCTCAGATACCGTTCCATACACCCAATATGTAATAGACAAGACCTACTCCTTGCTCAGTGAACTGGACTCAACAACCCCTATTCACCGCACAAGAATATATGTGACTAGTAAGAATCTTAAAACCTATGTATTGATATCTGTCTGGAAGTGAGTCAAGTGGGTGTAAAGCCGCATAAACACAGCCGTGAAAAGCAGCTAAACCCCATTATAAAAATAAATTACTTTTAAAAACCCGTAAAACAAAGACAGTGAAAGAGAGAGAAATTCTTACAAAATTCGTTCAGAGGCTGTGATGCAACCTGGATTGACCATATCTACATGCACAGCTGGATGAGACATAAGGGTGGACACTCTTGGGGCTGAAAGGTTGGGTTAGGTTGGGTGAGCAAACGCAGACCCTTTAAAGTAATACTGCGTGGTACCCATCCCATGGGTCCCAAGTCTCCAGGTTCAAGGGCATCTTCCTACATCGAAAGCATGCATGAGAAACTCAGAAGATGGTACACCGTGTGATTTTGAAAGGTTCCTAAAACGCACCTCATTTCTCATCTCCTTGTGCTCGGGTTCGCCATTCCAGCTACTTTACTAGCAATCTCCCTACTTGGAGAATCAGCACCTTTAACCTCCTGTTCCCTACAGGTTGCAATTTGTCCTGAGGATGAACGGGAAGAGGGGGAACC
Organism: Eschrichtius robustus; assembly: GCF_028021215.1. Taxonomy (NCBI): domain Eukaryota; kingdom Metazoa; phylum Chordata; class Mammalia; order Artiodactyla; family Eschrichtiidae; genus Eschrichtius; species Eschrichtius robustus. The sequence continues at coordinate 618,255 of NW_027175159.1, read as the reverse complement.
AATGAGAGACTAGATCTAGGTGTTGGGACAGGCACAGGTCACTCTATTTTCCCATCAGGAAGAAGAATTAACCACAGGCTCAGCCTGCTGCCAGGAACCAGAATAGGGCCTGAGGCAATCCCGTGCTTTTGCGGCCAGCTCTCAAAAAAGACAGTTGAAAAATGGAGCTCAGGGACACTGCAATTCACAAACCCGCAGAGTTATAAGTGATAACTCTCATCCACAGATATATTGAGGGAAGGCAACGAAGAGGATTTAAAAGCAAGGCAGAATTGCAGGAAACAGATTTCAGGAGGTAGATTCGAATCGCCTTTAAGGCACATGAAAAGCGGCAAAACGTCGACAATGATGCCCTTGGCCAAAAAGGGCGTATGCGTTTTTTCCTGAATATATTCAGGAAAAAACGCATACGCCCTTTTTGGCCAACCAAGCAACCTGGAAAGGCAAATCAGTGCTACAAAGAAGTCTCGCTTCCCATCGGAAAAAAGGGACATGCTGCAAAAAGTGTCAAAACCAGAAATGCAGGACAGGCCATGGAGAAATGGCAGCCTTGCTACGCTGATGGGCGGGATGTAAATTGCCAACAGCCACTCTGGAGAAGTGTACGGTGTGTCCTGAAACATCGAAAAAACACAGCTTAGGTAGCATAGGGCACGTCCACTCATGGGCGTATAAATTGGGAAAACTAAAAATGAGCAAGACACAGGCACCCCAAAGTTTGGGGCTGCTCTGTTGACAAGAACCTCCACTTCATGACACCTTAAATATCCCAGGAAAGAGAAAAATGGATAAAAAAGTTGTGGTCCTTATGTACAATGGAATATCACTCAGACATGAAATCAATGTCATAAGGCTAGTAGAAGCAAGATGAGTGGACTTAGGTACGACGATTCTAAGTGAAATAAGTCACACAGAAAAAGACACTTATCATAAGCTATCACTTATAGAGGGAATGCAAAAACCGCTACACTTGAACTGAATTACAAAACAGAACAGAGTCACACGTTTAGAAAACACACTATGGCTGCTTAACGGGAAAGGTGAGGTGGGGTGATGCATAAAACAAGGGGTTCAAATTCGCTCAGATACCGTTCCATACACCCAATATGTAATACACAAGACCTACTCCTTGCTCAGTGAACTGGACTCAACACCCCCTATTCACCGCACAAGAATATATATGACTAGTAACAATCTTAAAACCTATGTATTGATATCTGTCTGGAAGTGAGTCAAGTGGGTGTAAATCCGCATAAACACAGCCGTGAAAAGCAGCTAAACGCCATTATAAAAATAAATTACTTTTAAAAACCTGTAAAACAAAGACAGTGAAAGAGAGAGAAATTCTTACAAAATTCGATCAGGGGCTGAGATGCAACCTGGATTGACCATATCTAGACCCACAGCTGGATGAGACATAAGGGTGGACACTCTTGGGGCTGAGAGGTTGGGTGAGCAAACGCAGACCCTTTAAAGTAATACTGCGTGATACCCATCCCATGGGTCCCAAATCTCCAGGTTCAAGGGCATCTTCCTACATCGAAAACATGCATGAGAAACTCAGAAGATGGTACACCGTGTGATTTTGAAAGGTTTCTAAAACACACCCCATTTCTCATCTCCTTGTGCTCGGGTTCGCCTTTCCAGCTACTTTACTAGCAATCAACTTACTTGGAGAATCAGCACCTTTAACCTCCTGTTCCCTACAGGTTGCAATTTGTCCTGAGGATGAACGGGAAGAGGGGCAACCAATGAGAGACTAGATCTAGGTGTTGGGACAGGCACAGGTCACTCTATTTTCCCATCAGGAAGAAGAATTAACCACAGGCTCAGCCTGCCGCCCAGAAGCAGAATAGGGCCTGAGGCAATCCCGCGCTTTTGCGGCCAGCTCCCAAAAAAGCGAGTTGAAAAATGGAGCTCAGGGACACTGCAATTCACAAACCCGCAGAGTTATAAATGATAACTCTCATCCACAGATATATTGAGGGAAGGCAACGAAGAGGATTTGAAAGCAAGGCAGAATTGCAGGAAACAGATTTCAGGAGGTAGATTCGAATCGCCTGTAAAGCACATGAAAAGCGGCAAAACGTCGACAATTATGCCCTTGGCCAAAAAGGGCGTATGCGTTTTTTCCTGAATATATTCAGGAAAAAACGCATACGCCCTTTTTGGCCAACCAAGCAACCTGGAAAGGCAAATCAGCGCTACAAAGAAGTCTCGCTTCCCATCGGTCAAAAGGGCAATGCTGCAAAAAGTGTCAAAACCAGAAATGCAGGACAGGCCATGGAGAAATGGCAGCCTTGCTACGCTGATGGGCGGGATGTAAGTTGCCAACAGCCACTCTGGAGAAGTGTACGGTGTGTCCTGAAACATCGAAAAAACACAGCTTAGGGAGCATAGGGCACGTCCACTCATGGGCGTATAAATTGGGAAAACTAAAAATCAGCAAGACACAGGCACCCCAAAGTTTAGGGCTGCTCTGTTGACAAGAACCTCCACTTCATGACACCTTAAATATCCCAGGAAAGAGAAAAATGGATAAAGAAGTTGTGGTCCTTATGTACAAAGCAATATCACTCAGACATGAAATCAATGTCATAAGGCTAGTAGAAGCAAGATGAGTGGACTTAGGTACGACGATTCTAAGTGAAATAAGTCACACAGAAAAAGACACTTATCATAAGCTATCACTTATAGAGGGAATGTAAAAACCGCTACACTTGAACTGAATTACAGAACAGAACAGAATCACATGTTTAGAAAACACACTATGGCTGCTTAACGGGAAAGGTGAGGTGGGGTGATGCATAAAACAAGGGGTTCAAATTCGCTCAGATACCGTTCCATACAACCAATATGTAATAGACAAGACCTACTCCTTGCTCAGTGAACTGGACTCAACACCCCCTATTCACCGCACAAGAATATATGTGACTAGTAACAATCTTAAAACCTATGTATTGATATCTGTCTGGAAGTGAGTCAAGTGGGTGTAAAGCCGCATAAACACAGCCGTGAAAAGCAGCTAAACCCCATTATAAAAATAAATTACTTTTAAAAACCCGTAAAACAAAGACAGTGAAAGAGAGAGAAATTCTTACAAAATTCGTTCAGGGGCTGTGATGCAACCTGGATTGACCATATCTAGACCCACAGCTGGATGATACATAAGGGTGGACACTCTTGGGGCTGAGAGGTTGGGTGAGGTTGGGTGAGCAAACGCAGACCCTTTAAAGTAATACTGCATGGTACCCATCCCATGGGTCCCAAATCTCCAGGTTCAAGGGCATCTTCCTACATCGAAAACTTGCATGAGGAACCCAGAAGAAGGTACACCGTGTGATTTTGAAAGGTTTCTAAAACGCACCTCATTTCTCATCTCCTTGTGCTCGGGTTCGCCATTCCAGCTACTTCACTAGCAATCTCCCTACTTGGAGAATCAGCACCTTTAACCTCCTGTTCTGTACAGGTTGCAATTTGTCCTGAGGATGAACGGGAAGAGGGGAAACCAATGAGAGAATAGATCTAGGTGTTGGGACAGGCACAGGTCACTCTATTTTCCCATCAGGAAGAAGAATTAACCACAGGCTCAGCCTGCCGCCGGGAACCAGAATAGGGCCTGAGGCAATCCCGTGCTTTTGCGGCCAGCTCCCAAAAAAGACAGTTGAAAAATGGAGCGCAGGGGGACTGCCATTCACAAAACTGCTGAGTTATAAATGATAACTCTCGTCCACAAATATATTGAGGGAAGGCAACAAAGAGGATTTGAAAGCAAGGCAGAATTGGAGGAAACAGGTTTCAGGAGGTAGATTCGAATCGCCTTTAAAGCACATGAAAAGCGACAAAACGTCGACAATGATGCCCTTGGCCAAAAAGGGCGTATGCGTTTTTTCCTGAATATATTCAGGAAAAAACGCATACGCCCTCTTTGGCCAACCAAGCAACCTGGAAAGGCAAATCAGTGCTACAAAGAAGTCTCGCTTCCCATCGGTCAAAAGGGTCATGCTGCAAAAAGTGTCAAAACCAGAAATGCAGGACAGGCCATGGAGAAATGGCAGCCTTGCTACGCTGATGGCCGGGATGTTAATTGCCAACAGCCACTCTGGAGAAGTGTACGGTGTGTCCTGAAACATCGAAAAAACACAGCTTAGGGAGCATAGGGCACGTCCACTCATGGGCGTATAAATTGGGAAAACTAAAAATCAGCAAGACACAGGCACCCCAAAGTTTAGGGCTGCTCTGTTGACAAGAACCTCCACTTCATGACACCTTAAATATCCCAGGAAAGAGAAAAATGGATAAAGAAGTTGTGGTCCTTATGTACAATGCAATATCACTCAGACATGAAATCAATGTCATAAGGCTAGTAAAAGCAAGATGAGTGGACTTAGGTACGACGAATCTAAGTGAAATAAGTCACACAGAAAAAGACACTTATCATAAGCTATCACTTATAGAGGGAATGTAAAAACCGCTACACTTGAACTGAATTACAGAACAGAACAGAATCACACGTTTAGAAAACACACTATGGCTGCTTAACGGGAAAGGTGAGGTGGGGTGATGCATAAAACAAGGGTTTCAAATTCGCTCAGATACCGTTCCATACACCCAATATGTAATAGACAAGACCGACTCCTTGCTCCGTGAACTGGACTCAACACCCCCTATTCACCGCACAAGAATATATGTGACTAGTAACAATCTTAAAACCTATGTATTGATATCTGTCTGGAAGTGAGTCAAGTGGGTGTAAATCCGCATAAACACAGCCGTGAAAAGCAGCTAAACCCCATTATAAAAATAAATTACTTTTAAAAACCCGTAAAACAAAGACAGTGAAAGAGAGAGAAATTCTTACAAAATTCGATCAGGGGCTGAGATGCAACCTGGATTGACCATATCTAGACCCACAGCTGGATGAGACATAAGGGTGGACACTCTTGGGGCTGAGAGGTTGGGTGAGCAAACGCAGACCCTTTAAAGTAATACTGCGTGATACCCATCCCATGGGTCCCAAATCTCCAGGTTCAAGGGCATCTTCCTACATCGAAAACATGCATGAGAAACTCAGAAGATGGTACACCGTGTGATTTTGAAAGGTTTCTAAAACACACCCCATTTCTCATCTCCTTGTGCTCGGGTTCGCCTTTCCAGCTACTTTACTAGCAATCAACTTACTTGGAGAATCAGCACCTTTAACCTCCTGTTCCCTACAGGTTGCAATTTGTCCTGAGGATGAACGGGAAGAGGGGCAACCAATGAGATACTAGATCTAGGTGTTGGGACAGGCACAGGTCACTCTATTTTCCCATCAGGAAGAAGAATTAATCACAGGCTCAGCCTGCCGCCCAGAAGCACAATAGGGCCTGAGGCAATCCCGCGCTTTTGCGGCCAGCTCCCAAAAAAGCGAGTTGAAAAATGGAGCTCAGGGACACTGCAATTCACAAACCCGCAGAGTTATAAATGATAACTCTCATCCACAGATATATTGAGGGAAGGCAACGAAGAGGATTTGAAAGCAAGGCAGAATTGCAGGAAACAGATTTCAGGAGGTAGATTCGAATCGCCTGTAAAGCACATGAAAAGCGGCAAAACGTCGACAATTATTCCCTTGGCCAAAAAGGGCGTATGCGTTTTTTCCTGAATATATTCAGGAAAAAACGCATACGCCCTTTTTGGCCAACCAAGCAACCTGGAAAGGCAAATCAGCGCTACAAAGAAGTCTCGCTTCCCATCGGTCAAAAGGGCAATGCTGCAAAAAGTGTCAAAACCAGAAATGCAGGACAGGCCATGGAGAAATGGCAGCCTTGCTACGCTGATGGGCGGGATGTAAGTTGCCAACAGCCACTCTGGAGAAGTGTACGGTGTGTCCTGAAACATCGAAAAAACACAGCTTAGGGAGCATAGGGCACGTCCACTCATGGGCGTATAAATTGGGAAAACTAAAAATCAGCAAGACACAGGCACCCCAAAGTTTAGGGCTGCTCTGTTGACAAGAACCTCCACTTCATGACACCTTAAATATCCCAGGAAAGAGAAAAATGGATAAAGAAGTTGTGGTCCTTATGTACAAAGCAATATCACTCAGACATGAAATCAATGTCATAAGGCTAGTAGAAGCAAGATGAGTGGACTTAGGTACGACGATTCTAAGTGAAATAAGTCACACAGAAAAAGACACTTATCATAAGCTATCACTTATAGAGGGAATGTAAAAACCGCTACACTTGAACTGAATTACAGAACAGAACAGAATCACACGTTTAGAAAACACACTATGGCTGCTTAACGGGAAAGGTGAGGTGGGGTGATGCATAAAACAAGGGGTTCAAATTCGCTCAGATACCGTTCCATACAACCAATATGTAATAGACAAGACCTACTCCTTGCTCAGTGAACTGGACTCAACACCCCCTATTCACCGCACAAGAATATATGTGACTAGTAACAATCTTAAAACCTATGTATTGATATCTGTCTGGAAGTGAGTCAAGTGGGTGTAAAGCCGCATAAACACAGCCGTGAAAAGCAGCTAAACCCCATTATAAAAATAAATTACTTTTAAAAACCCGTAAAACAAAGACAGTGAAAGAGAGAGAAATTCTTACAAAATTCGTTCAGGGGCTGTGATGCAACCTGGATTGACCATATCTAGACCCACAGCTGGATGAGACATAAGGGTGGACACTCTTGGGGCTGAGAGGTTGGGTGAGGTTGGGTGAGCAAACGCAGACCCTTTAAAGTAATACTGCATGGTACCCATCCCATGGGTCCCAAATCTCCAGGTTCAAGGGCATCTTCCTACATCGAAAACTTGCATGAGGAACCCAGAAGAAGGTACACCGTGTGATTTTGAAAGGTTTCTAAAACGCACCTCATTTCTCATCTCCTTGTGCTCGGGTTCGCCATTCCAGCTACTTCACTAGCAATCTCCCTACTTGGAGAATCAGCACCTTTAACCTCCTGTTCTGTACAGGTTGCAATTTGTCCTGAGGATGAACGGGAAGAGGGGAAACCAATGAGAGAATAGATCTAGGTGTTGGGACAGGCACAGGTCACTCTATTTTCCCATCAGGAAGAAGAATTAACCACAGGCTCAGCCTGCCGCCGGGAACCAGAATAGGGCCTGAGGCAATCCCGTGCTTTTGCGTCCAGCTCCCAAAAAAGACAGTTGAAAAATGGAGCGCAGGGGGACTGCCATTCACAAAACTGCTGAGTTATAAATGATAACTCTCGTCCACAAATATATTGAGGGAAGGCAACAAAGAGGATTTGAAAGCAAGGCAGAATTGGAGGAAACAGGTTTCAGGAGGTAGATTCGAATCGCCTTTAAAGCACATGAAAAGCGACAAAACGTCGACAATGATGCCCTTGGCCAAAAAGGGCGTATGCGTTTTTTCCTGAATATATTCAGGAAAAAACGCATACGCCCTTTTTGGCCAACCAAGCAACCTGGAAAGGCAAATCAGTGCTACAAAGAAGTCTCGCTTCCCATCGGTCAAAAGGGTCATGCTGCAAAAAGTGTCAAAACCAGAAATGCAGGACAGGCCATGGAGAAATGGCAGCCTTGCTACGCTGATGGGCGGGATGTAAATTGCCAACAGCCACTCTGGAGAAGTGTACGGTGTGTCCTGAAACATCGAAAAAACACAGCTTAGGGAGCATAGGGCACGTCCACTCATGGGCGTATAAATTGGGAAAACTAAAAATCAGCAAGACACAGGCACCCCAAAGTTTAGGGCTGCTCTGTTGACAAGAACCTCCACTTCATGACACCTTAAATATCCCAGGAAAGAGAAAAATGGATAAAGAAGTTGTGGTCCTTATGTACAATGCAATATCACTCAGACATGAAATCAATGTCATAAGGCTAGTAAAAGCAAGATGAGTGGACTTAGGTACGACGAATCTAAGTGAAATAAGTCACACAGAAAAAGACACTTATCATAAGCTATCACTTATAGAGGGAATGTAAAAACCGCTACACTTGAACTGAATTACAGAACAGAACAGAATCACACGTTTAGAAAACACACTATGGCTGCTTAACGGGAAAGGTGAGGTGGGGTGATGCATAAAACAAGGGTTTCAAATTCGCTCAGATACCGTTCCATACACCCAATATGTAATAGACAAGACCGACTCCTTGCTCCGTGAACTGGACTCAACACCCCCTATTCACCGCACAAGAATATATGTGACTAGTAACAATCTTAAAACCTATGTATTGATATCTGTCTGGAAGTGAGTCAAGTGGGTGTAAATCCGCATAAACACAGCCGTGAAAAGCAGCTAAACCCCATTATAAAAATAAATTACTTTTAAAAACCCGTAAAACAAAGACAGTGAAAGAGAGAGAAATTCTTACAAAATTCGTTCAGAGGCTGTGATGCAACCTGGATTGAACATATCTACACGCACAGCTGGATGAGACATAAGGGTGGACAGTCTTGGGGCTGAAAGGTTTGGTTAGGTTGGGTGAGCAAACGCAGACCCTTAAAAGTAATACTGCGTGGTACCCATCCCATGGGTCCCAAGTCTCCAGGTTCAAGGGCATCTTCCTACATCGAAAACATGCATGAGAAACTCAGAAGATGGTACACCGTGTGATTTTGAAAGGTTTCTAAAACGCACCTCATTTCTCATCTCCTTGTGCTCGGGTTCGCCATTCCAGCTACTTTACTAGCAATCTCCCTACTTGGAGAATCAGCACCTTTAACCTCCTGTTCCCTACAGGTTGCAATTTGTCCTGAGGATGAAAGGGAAGAGGGGTAACCAATGAGAGACTAGATCTAGCTTTTGGGACAGGCACAGGTCACTCTATTTTCCCATCAGGAAGAGGAATTAACCACAGGCTCAGCCTGCTGCCAGGAACCACAATAGGGCCTGAGGCAATCCCGTGCTTTTGCGGCCAGCTCTCAAAAAAGACAGTTGAAAAATGGAGCTCAGGGACACTGCAATTCACAAACCCGCAGAGTTATAAATGATAACTCTCATCCACAGATATATTGAGGGAAGGCAACGAAGAGGATTTGAAAGCAAGGCAGAATTGCAGGAAACAGATTTCAGGAGGTAGATTCGAATCGCCTGTAAAGCACATGAAAAGCGGCAAAACGTCGACAATGATGCCCTTGGCCAAAAAGGGCGTATGCGTGTTTTCCTGAATATATTCAGGAAAACACGCATACGCCCTTTTTGGCCAACCAAGCAACCTGGAAAGGCAAATCAGCGCTACAAAGAAGTCTCGCTTCCCATCGGTCAAAAGGGAAATGCTGCAAAAAGTGTCAAACCAGAAATGCAGGACAGGCCATGGAGAAATGGCAGCCTTGCTACGTTGATGGGCGGGATGTAAGTTGCCAACAGCCACTCTGGAGAAGTGTACGGTGTGTCCTGAAACATCGAAAAAACACAGCTTAGGGAGCATAGGGCACGTCCACTCATGGGCGTAAAATTGGGAAAACTAAAAATCAGCAAGACACAGGCACCCGAAAGTTTCGGGCTGCTCTGTTGACAAGAACCTCCACTTCATGACACCTTAAATATCCCAGGAAAGAGAAAAATGGATAAAAAAGTTGTGGTCCTTATGTACAATGGAATATCACTCAGACATGAAATCAATGTCATAAGGCTAGTAGAAGCAAGATGAGTGGACTTAGGTACGACGATTCTAAGTGAAATAAGTCACACAGAAAAAGACACTTATCATAAGCTATCACTTATAGAGGGAATGTAAAAACCGCTACACTTGAACTGAATTACAAAACAGAACAGAGTCACACGTTTAGAAAACACACTATGGCTGCTTAACGGGAAAGGTGAGGTGGGGTGATGCATAAAACAAGGGGTTCAAATTTGCTCAGATACCGTTCCATACACCCAATATGTAATAGACAAGAGCTACTCCTTGCTTCGTGAACTGGACTCAACACCCCCTATTCACCGCACAAGAATATATGTGACTAGTAACAATCTTAAAACCTATGTATTGATATCTGTCTGGAAGTGAGTCAAGTGGGTGTAAATCCGCATAAACACAGCCGTGAAAAGCAGCTAAACCCCATTATAAAAATAAATTACTTTTAAAAACCCGTAAAACAAAGACAGTGAAAGAGAGAGAAATTCTTACAAAATTCGTTCAGGGGCTGTGATGCCACCTGGATTGACCATATCTAGACCCACAGCTGGATGAGACATAAGGGTGGACACTCTTGGGGCTGAGAGGATGGGTGAGCAAACGCAGACCCTTTAAAGTAATACTGCCTGATACCCATCCCATGGGTCCCAAATCTCCAGGTTCAAGGGCATCTTCCTACATCGAAAACATGCATGAGAAACTCAGAAGATGGTACACCGTGTGATTTTGAAAGGTTTCTAAAACACACCCCATTTCTCATCTCCTTCTGCTCGGGTTCGCCTTTCCAGCTACTTTACTAGCAATCAACTTACTTGGAGAATCAGCACCTTTAACCTCCTGTTCCCTACAGGTTGCAATTTGTCCTGAGGATGAACGGGAAGAGGGGCAACCAATGAGATACTAGATCTAGGTGTTGGGACAGGCACAGGTCACTCTATTTTCCCATCAGGAAGAAGAATTAATCACAGGCTCAGCCTGCCGCCCAGAAGCACAATAGGGCCTGAGGCAATCCCGCGCTTTTGCGGCCAGCTCCCAAAAAAGCGAGTTGAAAAATGGAGCTCAGGGACACTGCAATTCACAAACCCGCAGAGTTATAAATGATAACTCTCATCCACAGATATATTGAGGGAAGGCAACGAAGAGGATTTGAAAGCAAGGCAGAATTGCAGGAAACAGATTTCAGGAGGTAGATTCGAATCGCCTGTAAAGCACATGAAAAGCGGCAAAACGTCGACAATGATGCCCTTGGACAAGAAGGGCGTATGCGTTTTTTCCTGAATATATTCAGGAAAAAACGCATACGCCCTTTTTGGCCAACCAAGCAACCTGGACAGGCAAATCAGCGCTACAAAGAAGTCTCGCTTCCCATCGGTCAAAAGGGCCATGCTGCAAAAAGTGTCAAAACCAGAAATGCAGGACAGGCCATGGAGAAATGGCAGCCTTGCTACGCTGATGAGCGGGATGTAAGTTGCCAACAGCCACTCTGGAGAAGTGTACGGTGTGTCCTGAAACATCGAAAAAACACAGCTTAGGGAGCATAGGGCACGTCCACTCATGGGCGTATAAATTGGGAAAACTAAAAATCAGCAAGACACAGGCACCCCAAAGTTTAGGGCTGCTCTGTTGACAAGAACCTCCACTTCATGACACCTTAAATATCCCAGGAAAGAAAAAAATGGATAAAGAAGTTGTGGTCCTTATGTACAATGCAATATCACTCAGACATGAAATCAATGTCATAAGGCTAGTAGAAGCAAGATGAGTGGACTTAGGTACGACGATTCTAAGTGAAATAAGTCACACAGAAAAAGACACTTATCATAAGCTATCACTTATAGAGGGAATGTAAAAACCGCTACACTTGAACTGAATTACAGAACAGAACAGAATCACACGTTTAGAAAACACACTATGGCTGCTTAACGGGAAAGGTGAGGTGGGGTGATGCATAAAACAAGGGGTTCAAATTCGCTCAGATACCGTTCCATACACCCAATATGTAATAGACAAGACCTACTCCTTGCTCAGTGAACTGGACTCAACACGCCCTATTCACCGCACAAGAATATATGTGACTAGTAACAATCTTAAAACCTATGTATTGATATCTGTCTGGAAGTGAGTCAAGTGGGTGTAAATCCGCATAAACACAGCCGTGAAAAGCAGCTAAACCCCATTATAAAAATAAATTACTATTAAAAAACCGTAAAACAAAGACAGTGAAAGAGAGAGAAATTCTTACAAAATTCGTTCAGGGGCTGTGATGCAACCTGGATTGACCATATCTAGACCCACAGCTGGATGAGACATAAGGGTGGACACTCTTGGGGCTGAGAGGTTGGGTGAGGTTGGGTGAGCAAACGCAGACCCTTTAAAGTAATACTGCATGGTACCCATCCCATGGGTCCCAAATCTCCAGGTTCAAGGGCATCTTCCTACATCGAAAACTTGCATGAGGAACCCAGAAGAAGGTACACCGTGTGATTTTGAAAGGTTTCTAAAACGCACCTCATTTCTCATCCCCTTGTGCTCGGGTTCGCCATTCCAGCTACTTCACTAGCAATCTCCCTACTTGGAGAATCAGCACCTTTAAACTCCTGTTCTGTACAGGTTGCAATTTGTCCTGAGGATGAACGGGAAGAGGGGCAACCAATGAGAGACTAGATCTAGGTGTTGGGACAGGCACAGGTCACTCTATTTTCCCATTAGGAAAAAGAATTAACCACAGGCTCAGCCTGCCACCGGGAACCAGAATAGAGCCTGAGGCAATCCCGTGCTTTTTGCGGCCAGCTCCCAAACAAGACAGTTGAAAAATGGAGCTCAGGGGCACTGCCATTCACAAACCTGCTGAGTTATAAATGATAACTCTCGTCCACAAATATATTGAGGGAAGGCAACGAAGAGGATTAGAAAGCAAGGCAGAATTGCAGGAAACAGGTTTCAGGAGGTAGATTCGAATCGCCTTTAAAGCACATGAAAAGCGGCAAAACGTCGACAATGATGCCCTTGGCCAAAAAGGGCGTATGCGTTTTTTCCTGAATATATTCACGAAAAAACGCATACGCCCTTTTTGGCCAACCAAGCAACCTGGAAAGGCAAATCAGTGCTACAAAGAAGTCTCGCTTCCCATCGGTCAAAAGGGTCATGCTGCAAAAAGTGTCAAAACCAGAAATGCAGGACAGGCCATGGAGAAATGGCAGCCTTGCTACGCTGATGGCCGGGATGTTAATTGCCAACAGCCACTCTGGAGAAGTGTACGGTGTGTCCTGAAACATCGAAAAAACACAGCTTAGGGAGCATAGGGCACGTCCACTCATGGGCGTATAAATTGGGAAAACTAAAAATCAGCAAGACACAGGCACCCCAAAGTTTAGGGCTGCTCTGTTGACAAGAACCTCCACTTCATGACAACTTAAATATCCAAGGAAAGAGAAAAATGGATAAAGAAGTTGTGGTCCTTATGTACAATGGAATATCACTCAGACATGAAATCAATGTCATAAGGCTAGTAGAAGCAAGATGAGTGGACTTAGGTACGACGATTCTAAGTGAAATAAGTCACACAGAAAAAGACACTTATCATAAGCTATCACTTATAGAGGGAATGTAAAAACCGCTACACTTGAACTGAATTACAAAACAGAACAGAGTCACACGTTTAGAAAACACACTATGGCTGCTTAACGGGAAAGGTGAGGTGGGGTGATGCATAAAACAAGGGTTTCAAATTCGCTCAGATACCGTTCCATACACCCAATATGTAATAGACAAGACCTACTCCTTGCTCAGTGAACTGGACTCAACAACCCCTATTCACCGCACAAGAATATATGTGACTATTAAGAATCTTAAAACCTATGTATTGATATCTGTCTGGAAGTGAGTCAAGTGGGTGTAAAGCCGCATAAACACAGCCGTGAAAAGCAGCTAAACCCCATTATAAAAATAAATTACTTTTAAAAACCCGTAAAACAAAGACAGTGAAAGAGAGAGAAATTCTTACAAAATTCGTTCAGAGGCTGTGATGCAACCTGGATTGACCATATCTACATGCACAGCTGGATGAGACATAAGGGTGGACACTCTTGGGGCTGAAAGGTTGGGTTAGGTTGGGTGAGCAAACGCAGACCCTTTAAAGTAATACTGCGTGGTACCCATCCCATGGGTCCCAAGTCTCCAGGTTCAAGGGCATCTTCCTACATCGAAAGCATGCATGAGAAACTCAGAAGATGGTACACCGTGTGATTTTGAAAGGTTCCTAAAACGCACCTCATTTCTCATCTCCTTGTGCTCGGGTTCGCCATTCCAGCTACTTTACTAGCAATCTCCCTACTTGGAGAATCAGCACCTTTAACCTCCTGTTCCCTACAGGTTGCAATTTGTCCTGAGGATGAACGGGAAGAGGGGGAACCAATGAGAGACTAGATCTAGGTGTTGGGACAGGCACAGGTCACTCTATTTTCCCATCAGGAAGAAGAATTAACCACAGGCTCAGCCTGCTGCCAGGAACCAGAATAGGGCCTGAGGCAATCCCGTGCTTTTGCGGCCAGCTCTCAAAAAAGACAGTTGAAAAATGGAGCTCAGGGACACTGCAATTCACAAACCCGCAGAGTTATAAGTGATAACTCTCATCCACAGATATATTGAGGGAAGGCAACGAAGAGGATTTAAAAGCAAGGCAGAATTGCAGGAAACAGATTTCAGGAGGTAGATTCGAATCGCCTTTAAGGCACATGAAAAGCGGCAAAACGTCGACAATGATGCCCTTGGCCAAAAAGGGCGTATGCTTTTTTTCCTGAATATATTCAGGAAAAAACGCATACGCCCTTTTTGGCCAACCAAGCAACCTGGAAAGGCAAATCAGTGCTACAAAGAAGTCTCGCTTCCCATCGGAAAAAAGGGACATGCTGCAAAAAGTGTCAAAACCAGAAATGCAGGACAGGCCATGGAGAAATGGCAGCCTTGCTACGCTGATGGGCGGGATGTAAATTGCCAACAGCCACTCTGGAGAAGTGTACGGTGTGTCCTGAAACATCGAAAAAACACAGCTTAGGTAGCATAGGGCACGTCCACTCATGGGCGTATAAATTGGGAAAACTAAAAATGAGCAAGACACAGGCACCCCAAAGTTTGGGGCTGCTCTGTTGACAAGAACCTCCACTTCATGACACCTTAAATATCCCAGGAAAGAGAAAAATGGATAAAAAAGTTGTGGTCCTTATGTACAATGGAATATCACTCAGACATGAAATCAATGTCATAAGGCTAGTAGAAGCAAGATGAGTGGACTTAGGTACGACGATTCTAAGTGAAATAAGTCACACAGAAAAAGACACTTATCATAAGCTATCACTTATAGAGGGAATGCAAAAACCGCTACACTTGAACTGAATTACAAAACAGAACAGAGTCACACGTTTAGAAAACACACTATGGCTGCTTAACGGGAAAGGTGAGGTGGGGTGATGCATAAAACAAGGGGTTCAAATTCGCTCAGATACCGTTCCATACACCCAATATGTAATACACAAGACCTACTCCTTGCTCAGTGAACTGGACTCAACACCCCCTATTCACCGCACAAGAATATATATGACTAGTAACAATCTTAAAACCTATGTATTGATATCTGTCTGGAAGTGAGTCAAGTGGGTGTAAATCCGCATAAACACAGCCGTGAAAAGCAGCTAAACGCCATTATAAAAATAAATTACTTTTAAAAACCTGTAAAACAAAGACAGTGAAAGAGAGAGAAATTCTTACAAAATTCGATCAGGGGCTGAGATGCAACCTGGATTGACCATATCTAGACCCACAGCTGGATGAGACATAAGGGTGGACACTCTTGGGGCTGAGAGGTTGGGTGAGCAAACGCAGACCCTTTAAAGTAATACTGCGTGATACCCATCCCATGGGTCCCAAATCTCCAGGTTCAAGGGCATCTTCCTACATCGAAAACATGCATGAGAAACTCAGAAGATGGTACACCGTGTGATTTTGAAAGGTTTCTAAAACACACCCCATTTCTCATCTCCTTGTGCTCGGGTTCGCCTTTCCAGCTACTTTACTAGCAATCAACTTACTTGGAGAATCAGCACCTTTAACCTCCTGTTCCCTACAGGTTGCAATTTGTCCTGAGGATGAACGGGAAGAGGGGCAACCAATGAGAGACTAGATCTAGGTGTTGGGACAGGCACAGGTCACTCTATTTTCCCATCAGGAAGAAGAATTAACCACAGGCTCAGCCTGCCGCCCAGAAGCAGAATAGGGCCTGAGGCAATCCCGCGCTTTTGCGGCCAGCTCCCAAAAAAGCGAGTTGAAAAATGGAGCTCAGGGACACTGCAATTCACAAACCCGCAGAGTTATAAATGATAACTCTCATCCACAGATATATTGAGGGAAGGCAACGAAGAGGATTTGAAAGCAAGGCAGAATTGCAGGAAACAGATTTCAGGAGGTAGATTCGAATCGCCTGTAAAGCACATGAAAAGCGGCAAAACGTCGACAATTATGCCCTTGGCCAAAAAGGGCGTATGCGTTTTTTCCTGAATATATTCAGGAAAAAACGCATACGCCCTTTTTGGCCAACCAAGCAACCTGGAAAGGCAAATCAGCGCTACAAAGAAGTCTCGCTTCCCATCGGTCAAAAGGGCAATGCTGCAAAAAGTGTCAAAACCAGAAATGCAGGACAGGCCATGGAGAAATGGCAGCCTTGCTACGCTGATGGGCGGGATGTAAGTTGCCAACAGCCACTCTGGAGAAGTGTACGGTGTGTCCTGAAACATCGAAAAAACACAGCTTAGGGAGCATAGGGCACGTCCACTCATGGGCGTATAAATTGGGAAAACTAAAAATCAGCAAGACACAGGCACCCCAAAGTTTAGGGCTGCTCTGTTGACAAGAACCTCCACTTCATGACACCTTAAATATCCCAGGAAAGAGAAAAATGGATAAAGAAGTTGTGGTCCTTATGTACAAAGCAATATCACTCAGACATGAAATCAATGTCATAAGGCTAGTAGAAGCAAGATGAGTGGACTTAGGTACGACGATTCTAAGTGAAATAAGTCACACAGAAAAAGACACTTATCATAAGCTATCACTTATAGAGGGAATGTAAAAACCGCTACACTTGAACTGAATTACAGAACAGAACAGAATCACACGTTTAGAAAACACACTATGGCTGCTTAACGGGAAAGGTGAGGTGGGGTGATGCATAAAACAAGGGGTTCAAATTCGCTCAGATACCGTTCCATACAACCAATATGTAATAGACAAGACCTACTCCTTGCTCCGTGAACTGGACTCAACACCCCCTATTCACCGCACAAGAATATATGTGACTAGTAACAATCTTAAAACCTATGTATTGATATCTGTCTGGAAGTGAGTCAAGTGGGTGTAAAGCCGCATAAACACAGCCGTGAAAAGCAGCTAAACCCCATTATAAAAATAAATTACTTTTAAAAACCCGTAAAACAAAGACAGTGAAAGAGAGAGAAATTCTTACAAAATTCGATCAGGGGCTGAGATGCAACCTGGATTGACCATATCTAGACCCACAGCTGGATGAGACATAAGGGTGGACACTCTTGGGGCTGAGAGGTTAGGTGAGCAAACGCAGACCCTTTAAAGTAATACTGCGTGATACCCATCCCATGGGTCCCAAATCTCCAGGTTCAAGGGCATCTTCCTACATCGAAAACATGCATGAGAAACTCAGAAGATGGTACACCGTGTGATTTTGAAAGGTTTCTAAAACACACCCCATTTCTCATCTCCTTGTGCTCGGGTTCGCCTTTCCAGCTACTTTACTAGCAATCAACTTACTTGGAGAATCAGCACCTTTAACCTCCTGTTCCCTACAGGTTGCAATTTGTCCTGAGGATGAACGGGAAGAGGGGCAACCAATGAGAGACTAGATCTAGGTGTTGGGACAGGCACAGGTCACTCTATTTTCCCATCAGGAAGAAGAATTAACCACAGGCTCAGCCTGCCGCCCAGAAGCAGAATAGGGCCTGAGGCAATCCCGCGCTTTTGCGGCCAGCTCCCAAAAAAGCGAGTTGAAAAATGGAGCTCAGGGACACTGCAATTCACAAACCCGCAGAGTTATAAATGATAACTCTCATCCACAGATATATTGAGGGAAGGCAACGAAGAGGATTTGAAAGCAAGGCAGAATTGCAGGAAACAGATTTCAGGAGGTAGATTCGAATCGCCTGTAAAGCACATGAAAAGCGGCAAAACGTCGACAATTATTCCCTTGGCCAAAAAGGGCGTATGCGTTTTTTCCTGAATATATTCAGGAAAAAACGCATACGCCCTTTTTGGCCAACCAAGCAACCTGGAAAGGCAAATCAGCGCTACAAAGAAGTCTCGCTTCCCATCGGTCAAAAGGGCAATGCTGCAAAAAGTGTCAAAACCAGAAATGCAGGACAGGCCATGGAGAAATGGCAGCCTTGCTACGCTGATGGGCGGGATGTAAGTTGCCAACAGCCACTCTGGAGAAGTGTACGGTGTGTCCTGAAACATCGAAAAAACACAGCTTAGGGAGCATAGGGCACGTCCACTCATGGGCGTATAAATTGGGAAAACTAAAAATCAGCAAGACACAGGCACCCCAAAGTTTAGGGCTGCTCTGTTGACAAGAACCTCCACTTCATGACACCTTAAATATCCCAGGAAAGAGAAAAATGGATAAAGAAGTTGTGGTCCTTATGTACAAAGCAATATCACTCAGACATGAAATCAATGTCATAAGGCTAGTAGAAGCAAGATGAGTGGACTTAGGTACGACGATTCTAAGTGAAATAAGTCACACAGAAAAAGACACTTATCATAAGCTATCACTTATAGAGGGAATGTAAAAACCGCTACACTTGAAGTGAATTACAGAACAGAACAGAATCACACGTTTAGAAAACACACTATGGCTGCTTAACGGGAAAGGTGAGGTGGGGTGATGCATAAAACAAGGGGTTCAAATTCGCTCAGATACCGTTCCATACAACCAATATGTAATAGACAAGACCTACTCCTTGCTCAGTGAACTGGACTCAACACCCCCTATTCACCGCACAAGAATATATGTGACTAGTAACAATCTTAAAACCTATGTATTGATATCTGTCTGGAAGTGAGTCAAGTGGGTGTAAAGCCGCATAAACACAGCCGTGAAAAGCAGCTAAACCCCATTATAAAAATAAATTACTTTTAAAAACCCGTAAAACAAAGACAGTGAAAGAGAGAGAAATTCTTACAAAATTCGTTCAGGGGCTGTGATGCAACCTGGATTGACCATATCTAGACCCACAGCTGGATGAGACATAAGGGTGGACACTCTTGGGGCTGAGAGGTTGGGTGAGGTTGGGTGAGCAAACGCAGACCCTTTAAAGTAATACTGCATGGTACCCATCCCATGGGTCCCAAATCTCCAGGTTCAAGGGCATCTTCCTACATCGAAAACTTGCATGAGGAACCCAGAAGAAGGTACACCGTGTGATTTTGAAAGGTTTCTAAAACGCACCTCATTTCTCATCTCCTTGTGCTCGGGTTCGCCATTCCAGCTACTTCACTAGCAATCTCCCTACTTGGAGAATCAGCACCTTTAACCTCCTGTTCTGTACAGGTTGCAATTTGTCCTGAGGATGAACGGGAAGAGGGGAAACCAATGAGAGAATTGATCTAGGTGTTGGGACAGGCACAGGTCACTCTATTTTCCCATCAGGAAGAAGAATTAACCACAGGCTCAGCCTGCCGCCGGGAACCAGAATAGGGCCTGAGGCAATCCCGTGCTTTTGCGGCCAGCTCCCAAAAAAGACAGTTGAAAAATGGAGCGCAGGGGGACTGCCATTCACAAAACTGCTGAGTTATAAATGATAACTCTCGTCCACAAATATATTGAGGGAAGGCAACAAAGAGGATTTGAAAGCAAGGCAGAATTGGAGGAAACAGGTTTCAGGAGGTAGATTCGAATCGCCTTTAAAGCACATGAAAAGCGACAAAACGTCGACAATGATGCCCTTGGCCAAAAAGGGCGTATGCGTTTTTTCCTGAATATATTCAGGAAAAAACGCATACGCCCTTTTTGGCCAACCAAGCAACCTGGAAAGGCAAATCAGTGCTACAAAGAAGTCTCGCTTCCCATCGGTCAAAAGGGTCATGCTGCAAAAAGTGTCAAAACCAGAAATGCAGGACAGGCCATGGAGAAATGGCAGCCTTGCTACGCTGATGGCCGGGATGTTAATTGCCAACAGCCACTCTGGAGAAGTGTACGGTGTGTCCTGAAACATCGAAAAAACACAGCTTAGGGAGCATAGGGCACGTCCACTCATGGGCGTATAAATTGGGAAAACTAAAAATCAGCAAGACACAGGCACCCCAAAGTTTAGGGCTGCTCTGTTGACAAGAACCTCCACTTCATGACACCTTAAATATCCCAGGAAAGAGAAAAATGGATAAAGAAGTTGTGGTCCTTATGTACAATGCAATATCACTCAGACATGAAATCAATGTCATAAGGCTAGTAAAAGCAAGATGAGTGGACTTAGGTACGACGAATCTAAGTGAAATAAGTCACACAGAAAAAGACACTTATCATAAGCTATCACTTATAGAGGGAATGTAAAAACCGCTACACTTGAACTGAATTACAGAACAGAACAGAATCACACGTTTAGAAAACACACTATGGCTGCTTAACGGGAAAGGTGAGGTGGGGTGATGCATAAAACAAGGGTTTCAAATTCGCTCAGATACCGTTCCATACACCCAATATGTAATAGACAAGACCGACTCCTTGCTCCGTGAACTGGACTCAACACCCCCTATTCACCGCACAAGAATATATGTGACTAGTAACAATCTTAAAACCTATGTATTGATATCTGTCTGGAAGTGAGTCAAGTGGGTGTAAATCCGCATAAACACAGCCGTGAAAAGCAGCTAAACCCCATTATAAAAATAAATTACTTTTAAAAACCCGTAAAACAAAGACAGTGAAAGAGAGAGAAATTCTTACAAAATTCGTTCAGAGGCTGTGATGCAACCTGGATTGAACATATCTACACGCACAGCTGGATGAGACATAAGGGTGGACAGTCTTGGGGCTGAAAGGTTTGGTTAGGTTGGGTGAGCAAACGCAGACCCTTAAAAGTAATACTGCGTGGTACCCATCCCATGGGTCCCAAGTCTCCAGGTTCAAGGGCATCTTCCTACATCGAAAACATGCATGAGAAACTCAGAAGATGGTACACCGTGTGATTTTGAAAGGTTTCTAAAACGCACCTCATTTCTCATCTCCTTGTGCTCGGGTTCGCCATTCCAGCTACTTTACTAGCAATCTCCCTACTTGGAGAATCAGCACCTTTAACCTCCTGTTCCCTACAGGTTGCAATTTGTCCTGAGGATGAAAGGGAAGAGGGGTAACCAATGAGAGACTAGATCTAGCTTTTGGGACAGGCACAGGTCACTCTATTTTCCCATCAGGAAGAGGAATTAACCACAGGCTCAGCCTGCTGCCAGGAACCACAATAGGGCCTGAGGCAATCCCGTGCTTTTGCGGCCAGCTCTCAAAAAAGACAGTTGAAAAATGGAGCTCAGGGACACTGCAATTCACAAACCCGCAGAGTTATAAGTGATAACTCTCATCAACAGATATATTGAGGGAAGTCAACGAAGAGGATTTGAAAGCAAGGCAGAATTGCAGGAAACAGATTTCAGGAGGTAGATTCGAATCGCCTTTAAGGCACATGAAAAGCGGCAAAACGTCGACAATGATGCCCTTGGCCAAAAAGGGCGTATGCGTTTTTTCCTGAATATATTCAGGAAAAAACGCATACGCCCTTTTTGGCCAACCAAGCAACCTGGAAAGGCAAATCAGCGCTACAAAGATGTCTCGCTTCCCATGGGTCAAAAGGGCCATGCTGCAAAAAGTGTCAAAACCAGAAATGCAGGACAGGCCATGGAGAAATGGCAGCCTTGCTACGCTGATGGGCGGGATGTAAATGGCCAACAGCCACTCTGGAGAAGTGTACGGTGTGTCCTGAAACATCGAAAAAACACAGCTTAGTGAGCATAGGGCACGTCCACTCATGGGCGTATAAATTGGGAAAACTAAAAATCAGCAAGACACAGGCACCCGAAAGTTTGGGGCTGCTCTGTTGACAAGAACCTCCACTTCATGACACCTTAAATATCCCAGGAAAGAGAAAAATGGATAAAAAAGTTGTGGTCCTTATGTACAATGGAATATCACTCAGACATGAAATCAATGTCATAAGGCTAGTAGAAGCAAGATGAGTGGACTTAGGTACGACGATTCTAAGTGAAATAAGTCACACAGAAAAAGACACTTATCATAAGCTATCACTTATAGAGGGAATGTAAAAACCGCTACACTTGAACTGAATTACAAAACAGAACAGAGTCACACGTTTAGAAAACACACTATGGCTGCTTAACGGGAAAGGTGAGGTGGGGTGATGCATAAAACAAGGGGTTCAAATTTGCTCAGATACCGTTCCATACACCCAATATGTAATAGACAAGAGCTACTCCTTGCTCCGTGAACTGGACTCAACACCCCCTATTCACCGCACAAGAATATATGTGACTAGTAACAATCTTAAAACCTATGTATTGATATCTGTCTGGAAGTGAGTCAAGTGGGTGTAAATCCGCATAAACACAGCCGTGAAAAGCAGCTAAACCCCATTATAAAAATAAATTACTTTTAAAAACCCGTAAAACAAAGACAGTGAAAGAGAGAGAAATTCTTACAAAATTCGTTCAGGGGCTGTGATGCCACCTGGATTGACCATATCTAGACCCACAGCTGGATGAGACATAAGGGTGGACACTCTTGGGGCTGAGAGTATGGGTGAGCAAACGCAGACCCTTTAAAGTAATACTGCGTGATACCCATCCCATGGGTCCCAAATCTCCAGGTTCACGGGCATCTTCCTACATCAAAAACATGCATGAGAAACTCAGAAGATGGTACACCGTGTGATTTTGAAAGGTTTCTAAAACGCACCCCATTTCTCATCTCCTTGTGCTCGGGTTCGCCTTTCCAGCTACTTTACTAGCAATCAACTTACTTGGAGAATCAGCACCTTTAACCTCCTGTTCCCTACAGGTTGCAATTTGTCCTGAGGATGAACGGGAAGAGGGGCAACCAATGAGAGACTAGATCTAGGTGTTGGGACAGGCACAGGTCACTCTATTTTCCCATCAGGAAGAAGAATTAATCACAGGCTCAGCCTGCCGCCCAGAAGCACAATAGGGCCTGAGGCAATCCCGCGCTTTTGCGGCCAGCTCCCAAAAAAGCGAGTTGAAAAATGGAGCTCAGGGACACTGCAATTCACAAACCCGCAGAGTTATAAATGATAACTCTCATCCACAGATATATTGAGGGAAGGCAACGAAGAGGATTTGAAAGCAAGGCAGAATTGCAGGAAACAGATTTCAGGAGGTAGATTCGAATCGCCTTTAAAGCACATGAAAAGCGGCAAAACGTCGACAATGATGCCCTTGGCCAAGAAGGGCGTATGCGTTTTTTCCTGAATATATTCAGGAAAAAACGCATACGCCCTTTTTGGCCAACCAAGCAACCTGGAAAGGCAAATCAGCGCTACAAAGAAGTCTCGCTTCCCATTGGTCAAAAGGGCCATGCTGCAAAAAGTGTCAAAACCAGAAATGCAGGACAGGCCATGGAGAAATGGCAGCCTTGCTACGCTGATGGGCGGGATGTAAATTGCCAACAGCCACTCTGGAGAAGTGTACGGTGTGTCCTGAAACATCGAAAAAACACAGCTTAGTGAGCAAAGGGCACGCCCACTCATGGGCGTATAAATTGGGAAAACTAAAAATCAGCAAGACACAGGCACCCGAAAGTTTGGGGCTGCTCTGTTGACAAGAACCTCCACTTCATGACACCTTAAATATCCCAGGAAAGAGAAAAATGGATAAAAAAGTTGTGGTCCTTATGTACAATGGAATATCACTCAGACATGAAATCAATGTCATAAGGCTAGTAGAAGCAAGATGAGTGGACTTAGGTACGACGATTCTAAGTGAAATAAGTCACACAGAAAAAGACACTTATCATAAGCTATCACTTATAGAGGGAATGTAAAAACCGCTACACTTGAACTGAATTACAAAACAGAACAGAGTCACACGTTTAGAAAACACACTATGGCTGCTTAACGGGAAAGGTGAGGTGGGGTGATGCATAAAACAAGGGGTTCAAATTCGCTCAGATACCGTTCCATACACCCAATATGTAATAGACAAGACCTACTCCTTGCTAAGTGAACTGGACTCAACACCCCCTATTCACCGCACAAGAATATATGTGACTAGTAACAATCTTAAAACCTATGTATTGATATCTGTCTGGAAGTGAGTCAAGTGGGTGTAAATCCGCATAAACACAGCCGTGAAAAGCAGCTAAACCCCATTATAAAAATAAATTACTTTTAAAAACCCGTAAAACAAAGACAGTGAAAGAGAGAGAAATTCTTACAAAATTCGTTCAGGGGCTGTGATGCCACCTGGATTGACCATATCTAGACCCACAGCTGGATGAGACATAAGGGTGGACACTCTTGGGGCTGAGAGGTTGGGTGAGGTTGGGTGAGCAAACGCAGACCCTTTAAAGTAATACTGCATGGTACCCATCCCATGGGTCCCAAATCTCCAGGTTCAAGGGCATCTTCCTACATCGAAAACTTGCATGAGGAACCCAGAAGAAGGTACACCGTGTGATTTTGAAAGGTTTCTAAAACGCACCTCATTTCTCATCTCCTTGTGCTCGGGTTCGCCATTCCAGCTACTTCACTAGCAATCTCCCTACTTGGAGAATCAGCACCTTTAACCTCCTGTTCTGTACAGGTTGCAATTTGTCCTGAGGATGAACGGGAAGAGGGGAAACCAATGAGAGAATTGATCTAGGTGTTGGGACAGGCACAGGTCACTCTATTTTCCCATCAGGAAGAAGAATTAACCACAGGCTCAGCCTGCCGCCGGGAACCAGAATAGGGCCTGAGGCAATCCCGTGCTTTTGCGGCCAGCTCCCAAAAAAGACAGTTGAAAAATGGAGCGCAGGGGGACTGCCATTCACAAAACTGCTGAGTTATAAATGATAACTCTCGTCCACAAATATATTGAGGGAAGGCAACAAAGAGGATTTGAAAGCAAGGCAGAATTGGAGGAAACAGGTTTCAGGAGGTAGATTCGAATCGCCTTTAAAGCACATGAAAAGCGACAAAACGTCGACAATGATGCCCTTGGCCAAAAAGGGCGTATGCGTTTTTTCCTGAATATATTCAGGAAAAAACGCATACGCCCTTTTTGGCCAACCAAGCAACCTGGAAAGGCAAATCAGTGCTACAAAGAAGTCTCGCTTCCCATCGGTCAAAAGGGTCATGCTGCAAAAAGTGTCAAAACCAGAAATGCAGGACAGGCCATGGAGAAATGGCAGCCTTGCTACGCTGATGGCCGGGATGTTAATTGCCAACAGCCACTCTGGAGAAGTGTACGGTGTGTCCTGAAACATCGAAAAAACACAGCTTAGGGAGCATAGGGCACGTCCACTCATGGGCGTATAAATTGGGAAAACTAAAAATCAGCAAGACACAGGCACCCCAAAGTTTAGGGCTGCTCTGTTGACAAGAACCTCCACTTCATGACACCTTAAATATCCCAGGAAAGAGAAAAATGGATAAAGAAGTTGTGGTCCTTATGTACAATGCAATATCACTCAGACATGAAATCAATGTCATAAGGCTAGTAAAAGCAAGATGAGTGGACTTAGGTACGACGAATCTAAGTGAAATAAGTCACACAGAAAAAGACACTTATCATAAGCTATCACTTATAGAGGGAATGTAAAAACCGCTACACTTGAACTGAATTACAGAACAGAACAGAATCACACGTTTAGAAAACACACTATGGCTGCTTAACGGGAAAGGTGAGGTGGGGTGATGCATAAAACAAGGGTTTCAAATTCGCTCAGATACCGTTCCATACACCCAATATGTAATAGACAAGACCGACTCCTTGCTCCGTGAACTGGACTCAACACCCCCTATTCACCGCACAAGAATATATGTGACTAGTAACAATCTTAAAACCTATGTATTGATATCTGTCTGGAAGTGAGTCAAGTGGGTGTAAATCCGCATAAACACAGCCGTGAAAAGCAGCTAAACCCCATTATAAAAATAAATTACTTTTAAAAACCCGTAAAACAAAGACAGTGAAAGAGAGAGAAATTCTTACAAAATTCGTTCAGAGGCTGTGATGCAACCTGGATTGAACATATCTACACGCACAGCTGGATGAGACATAAGGGTGGACAGTCTTGGGGCTGAAAGGTTTGGTTAGGTTGGGTGAGCAAACGCAGACCCTTAAAAGTAATACTGCGTGGTACCCATCCCATGGGTCCCAAGTCTCCAGGTTCAAGGGCATCTTCCTACATCGAAAACATGCATGAGAAACTCAGAAGATGGTACACCGTGTGATTTTGAAAGGTTTCTAAAACGCACCTCATTTCTCATCTCCTTGTGCTCGGGTTCGCCATTCCAGCTACTTTACTAGCAATCTCCCTACTTGGAGAATCAGCACCTTTAACCTCCTGTTCCCTACAGGTTGCAATTTGTCCTGAGGATGAAAGGGAAGAGGGGTAACCAATGAGAGACTAGATCTAGCTTTTGGGACAGGCACAGGTCACTCTATTTTCCCATCAGGAAGAGGAATTAACCACAGGCTCAGCCTGCTGCCAGGAACCACAATAGGGCCTGAGGCAATCCCGTGCTTTTGCGGCCAGCTCTCAAAAAAGACAGTTGAAAAATGGAGCTCAGGGACACTGCAATTCACAAACCCGCAGAGTTATAAGTGATAACTCTCATCAACAGATATATTGAGGGAAGTCAACGAAGAGGATTGAAAGCAAGGCAGAATTGCAGGAAACAGATTTCAGGAGGTAGATTCGAATCGCCTTTAAGGCACATGAAAAGCGGCAAAACGTCGACAATGATGCCCTTGGCCAAAAAGGGCGTATGCGTTTTTTCCTGAATATATTCAGGAAAAAACGCATACGCCCTTTTTGGCCAACCAAGCAACCTGGAAAGGCAAATCAGCGCTACAAAGATGTCTCGCTTCCCATGGGTCAAAAGGGCCATGCTGCAAAAAGTGTCAAAACCAGAAATGCAGGACAGGCCATGGAGAAATGGCAGCCTTGCTACGCTGATGGGCGGGATGTAAATGGCCAACAGCCACTCTGGAGAAGTGTACGGTGTGTCCTGAAACATCGAAAAAACACAGCTTAGTGAGCATAGGGCACGTCCACTCATGGGCGTATAAATTGGGAAAACTAAAAATCAGCAAGACACAGGCACCCGAAAGTTTGGGGCTGCTCTGTTGACAAGAACCTCCACTTCATGACACCTTAAATATCCCAGGAAAGAGAAAAATGGATAAAAAAGTTGTGGTCCTTATGTACAATGGAATATCACTCAGACATGAAATCAATGTCATAAGGCTAGTAGAAGCAAGATGAGTGGACTTAGGTACGACGATTCTAAGTGAAATAAGTCACACAGAAAAAGACACTTATCATAAGCTATCACTTATAGAGGGAATGTAAAAACCGCTACACTTGAACTGAATTACAAAACAGAACAGAGTCACACGTTTAGAAAACACACTATGGCTGCTTAACGGGAAAGGTGAGGTGGGGTGATGCATAAAACAAGGGGTTCAAATTTGCTCAGATACCGTTCCATACACCCAATATGTAATAGACAAGAGCTACTCCTTGCTCCGTGAACTGGACTCAACACCCCCTATTCACCGCACAAGAATATATGTGACTAGTAACAATCTTAAAACCTATGTATTGATATCTGTCTGGAAGTGAGTCAAGTGGGTGTAAATCCGCATAAACACAGCCGTGAAAAGCAGCTAAACCCCATTATAAAAATAAATTACTTTTAAAAACCCGTAAAACAAAGACAGTGAAAGAGAGAGAAATTCTTACAAAATTCGTTCAGGGGCTGTGATGCCACCTGGATTGACCATATCTAGACCCACAGCTGGATGAGACATAAGGGTGGACACTCTTGGGGCTGAGAGTATGGGTGAGCAAACGCAGACCCTTTAAAGTAATACTGCGTGATACCCATCCCATGGGTCCCAAATCTCCAGGTTCACGGGCATCTTCCTACATCAAAAACATGCATGAGAAACTCAGAAGATGGTACACCGTGTGATTTTGAAAGGTTTCTAAAACGCACCCCATTTCTCATCTCCTTGTGCTCGGGTTCGCCTTTCCAGCTACTTTACTAGCAATCAACTTACTTGGAGAATCAGCACCTTTAACCTCCTGTTCCCTACAGGTTGCAATTTGTCCTGAGGATGAACGGGAAGAGGGGCAACCAATGAGAGACTAGATCTAGGTGTTGGGACAGGCACAGGTCACTCTATTTTCCCATCAGGAAGAAGAATTAATCACAGGCTCAGCCTGCCGCCCAGAAGCACAATAGGGCCTGAGGCAATCCCGCGCTTTTGCGGCCAGCTCCCAAAAAAGCGAGTTGAAAAATGGAGCTCAGGGACACTGCAATTCACAAACCCGCAGAGTTATAAATGATAACTCTCATCCACAGATATATTGAGGGAAGGCAACGAAGAGGATTTGAAAGCAAGGCAGAATTGCAGGAAACAGATTTCAGGAGGTAGATTCGAATCGCCTTTAAAGCACATGAAAAGCGGCAAAACGTCGACAATGATGCCCTTGGCCAAGAAGGGCGTATGCGTTTTTTCCTGAATATATTCAGGAAAAAACGCATACGCCCTTTTTGGCCAACCAAGCAACCTGGAAAGGCAAATCAGCGCTACAAAGAAGTCTCGCTTCCCATTGGTCAAAAGGGCCATGCTGCAAAAAGTGTCAAAACCAGAAATGCAGGACAGGCCATGGAGAAATGGCAGCCTTGCTACGCTGATGGGCGGGATGTAAATTGCCAACAGCCACTCTGGAGAAGTGTACGGTGTGTCCTGAAACATCGAAAAAACACAGCTTAGTGAGCAAAGGGCACGCCCACTCATGGGCGTATAAATTGGGAAAACTAAAAATCAGCAAGACACAGGCACCCGAAAGTTTGGGGCTGCTCTGTTGACAAGAACCTCCACTTCATGACACCTTAAATATCCCAGGAAAGAGAAAAATGGATAAAAAAGTTGTGGTCCTTATGTACAATGGAATATCACTCAGACATGAAATCAATGTCATAAGGCTAGTAGAAGCAAGATGAGTGGACTTAGGTACGACGATTCTAAGTGAAATAAGTCACACAGAAAAAGACACTTATCATAAGCTATCACTTATAGAGGGAATGTAAAAACCGCTACACTTGAACTGAATTACAAAACAGAACAGAGTCACACGTTTAGAAAACACACTATGGCTGCTTAACGGGAAAGGTGAGGTGGGGTGATGCATAAAACAAGGGGTTCAAATTCGCTCAGATACCGTTCCATACACCCAATATGTAATAGACAAGACCTACTCCTTGCTAAGTGAACTGGACTCAACACCCCCTATTCACCGCACAAGAATATATGTGACTAGTAACAATCTTAAAACCTATGTATTGATATCTGTCTGGAAGTGAGTCAAGTGGGTGTAAATCCGCATAAACACAGCCGTGAAAAGCAGCTAAACCCCATTATAAAAATAAATTACTTTTAAAAACCCGTAAAACAAAGACAGTGAAAGAGAGAGAAATTCTTACAAAATTCGTTCAGGGGCTGTGATGCCACCTGGATTGACCATATCTAGACCCACAGCTGGATGAGACATAAGGGTGGACACTCTTGGGGCTGAGAGGATGGGTGAGCAAACGCAGACCCTTTAAATAATACTGCGTGATACCCATCCCATGGGTCCCAAATCTCCAGGTTCAAGGGCATCTTCCTACATCGAAAACATGCATGAGAAACTCAGAAGATGGTACACCGTGTGATTTTGAAAGGTTTCTAAAACACACCCCTTTTCTCATCTCCTTGTGCTCGGGTTCGCCTTTCCAGCTACTTTACTAGCAATCAACTTACTTGTAGAATCAGCACCTTTAAACTCCTGTTCCCTACAGGTTGCAATTTGTCCTGAGGATGAACGGGAAGAGGGGCAACCAATGAGAGACTAGATCTAGGTGTTGGGACAGGCACAGGTCACTCTACTTTCCCATCAGGAAGAAGAATTAATCACAGGCTCAGCCTGCCGCCCAGAAGCACAATAGGGCCTGAGGCAATCCCGCGCTTTTTCGGCCAGCTCCCAAAAAAGCGAGTTGAAAAATGGAGCTCAGGGACACTGCAATTCACAAACCCGCAGAGTTATAAATGATAACTCTCATCCACAGATATATTGAGGGAAGGCAACGAAGAGGATTTGAAAGCAAGGCAGAATTGCAGGAAACAGATTTCAGGAGGTAGATTCGAATCGCCTGTAAAGCACATGAAAAGCGGCAAAACGTCGACAATGATGCCCTTGGCCAAAAAGGGCGTATGCGTTTTTTCCTGAATATATTCAGGAAAAAACGCATACGCCCTTTTTGGCCAACCAAGCAACCTGGAAAGGCAAATCAGCGCTACAAAGAAGTCTCGCTTCCCATTGGTCAAAAGGGCCATGCTGCAAAAAGTGTCAAAACCAGAAATGCAGGACAGGCCATGGAGAAATGGCAGCCTTGCTACGCTGATGGGCGGGATGTAAATTGCCAACAGCCACTCTGGAGAAGTGTACGGTGTGTCCTGAAACATCGAAAAAACACAGCTTAGTGAGCAAAGGGCACGCCCACTCATGGGCGTATAAATTGGGAAAACTAAAAATCAGCAAGACACAGGCACCCGAAAGTTTGGGGCTGCTCTGTTGACAAGAACCTCCACTTCATGACACCTTAAATATCCCAGGAAAGAGAAAAATGGATAAAAAAGTTGTGGTCCTTATGTACAATGGAATATCACTCAGACATGAAATCAATGTCATAAGGCTAGTAGAAGCAAGATGAGTGGACTTAGGTACGACGATTCTAAGTGAAATAAGTCACACAGAAAAAGACACTTATCATAAGCTATCACTTATAGAGGGAATGTAAAAACCGCTACACTTGAACTGAATTACAAAACAGAACAGAGTCACACGTTTAGAAAACACACTATGGCTGCTTAACGGGAAAGGTGAGGTGGGGTGATGCATAAAACAAGGGGTTCAAATTCGCTCAGATACCGTTCCATACACCCAATATGTAATAGACAAGACCTACTCCTTGCTAA
This sequence comes from Eschrichtius robustus, assembly GCF_028021215.1. Taxonomy (NCBI): domain Eukaryota; kingdom Metazoa; phylum Chordata; class Mammalia; order Artiodactyla; family Eschrichtiidae; genus Eschrichtius; species Eschrichtius robustus. The sequence continues at coordinate 587,282 of NW_027175159.1, read as the reverse complement.
GTGAACTGGACTCAACACCCCCTATTCACCGCACAAGAATATATGTGACTAGTAACAATCTTAAAACCTATGTATTGATATCTGTCTGGAAGTGAGTCAAGTGGGTGTAAATCCGCATAAACACAGCCGTGAAAAGCAGCTAAACCCCATTATAAAAATAAATTACTTTTAAAAACCCGTAAAACAAAGACAGTGAAAGAGAGAGAAATTCTTACAAAATTCGTTCAGGGGCTGTGATGCCACCTGGATTGACCATATCTAGACCCACAGCTGGATGAGACATAAGGGTGGACACTCTTGGGGCTGAGAGGATGGGTGAGCAAACGCAGACCCTTTAAAGTAATACTGCGTGATACCCATCCCATGGGTCCCAAGTCTCCAGGTTCAAGGGCATCTTCCTACATCGAAAACATGCATGAGAAACTCAGAATATGGTACACCGTGTGATTTTGAAAGGTTTCTAAAACGCACCTCATTTCTCATCTCCTTGTGCTCGGGTTCGCCATTCCAGCTACTTTACTAGCAATCTCCCTACTTGGAGAATCAGCACCTTTAACCTCCTGTTCCCTACAGGTTGCAAATTGTCCTGAGGATGAATGGGAAGAGGGGCAACCAATGAGAGACTAGATCTAGCTGTTGGGACAGGCACAGGTCACTCTATTTTCCCATCAGGAAGAAGAATTAATCACAGGCTCAGCCTGCCGCCCAGAAGCACAATAGGGCCTGAGGCAATCCCGCGCTTTTGCGGCCAGCTCCCAAAAAAGCGAGTTGAAAAATGGAGCTCAGGGACACTGCAATTCACAAACCCGCAGAGTTATAAATGATAACTCTCATCCACAGATATATTGAGGGAAGGCAACGAAGAGGATTTGAAAGCAAGGCAGAATTGCAGGAAACAGATTTCAGGAGGTAGATTCGAATCGCCTGTAAAGCACATGAAAAGCGGCAAAACGTCGACAATGATGCCCTTGGCCAAAAAGGGCGTATGCGTTTTTTCCTCAATATATTCAGGAAAAAACGCATACGCCCTTTTTGGCCAACCAAGCAACCTGGAAAGGCAAATCAGCGCTACAAAGAAGTCTCGCTTCCCATCGGTCAAAAGGGCCATGCTGCAAAAAGTGTCAAAACCAGAAATGCAGGACAGGCCATGGAGAAATGGCAGCCTTGCTACGCTGATGAGCGGGATGTAAGTTGCCAACAGCCACTCTGGAGAAGTGTACGGTGTGTCCTGAAACATCGAAAAAACACAGCTTAGGGAGCATAGGGCACGTCCACTCATGGGCGTATAAATTGGGAAAACTAAAAATCAGCAAGACAGAGGCACCCCAAAGTTTAGGGCTGCTCTGTTGACAACAACCTCCACTTCATGACACCTTAAATATCCCAGGAAAGAGAAAAATGGATAAAGAAGTTGTGGTCCTTATGTACAATGCAATATCACTCAGACATGAAATCAATGTCATAAGGCTAGTAGAAGCAAGATGAGTCGACTTAGGTACGATGATTCTAAGTGAAATAAGTCACACAGAAAAAGACACTTATCATAAGCTATCACTTATAGAGGGAATGTAAAAACCGCTACACTTGAACTGAATTACAGAACAGAACAGAATCACACGTTTAGAAAACACACTATGGCTGCTTAACGGGAAAGGTGAGTTGTGGTGATGCATAAAACAAGGGGTTCAAATTCGCTCAGATACCGTTCCATACACCCAATATGTAATAGACAAGACCTACTCCTTGCTCAGTGAACTGGACTCAACACGCCCTATTCACCGCACAAGAATATATGTGACTAGTAACAATCTTAAAACCTATGTATTGATATCTGTCTAGAAGTGAGTCAAGTGGGTGTAAATCCGCATAAACACAGCCGTGAAAAGCAGCTGAACCCCATTATAAAAATAAATTACTTTTAAAAACCCGTAAAACAAAGACAGTGAAAGAGAGAGAAATTCTTACAAATTTCGTTCAGAGGCTGTGATGCAACCTGGATTGACCATATCTACACGCACAGCTGGATGAGACATAAGGGTGGACAGTCTTGGGGCTGAAAGGTTGGGTTAGGTTGGGTGAGCAAACGCAGACCCTTTAAAGTAATACTGCGTGGTACCCATCCCATGGGTCCCAAGTCTCCAGGTTCAAGGGCATCTTCCTACATCGAAAACATGCATGAGAAACTCAGAAGATGGTACACCGTGTGATTTTGAAAGGTTTCTAAAACGCACCTCATTTCTCATCTCCTTGTGCTCGGGTTCGCCATTCCAGCTACTTTACTAGCAATCTCCCTACTTGGAGAATCAGCACCTTTAACCTCCTGTTCCCTACAGGTTGCAATTTGTCCTGAGGATGAACGGGAAGAGGGGCAACCAATGAGAGACTAGATCTAGCTGTTGGGACAGGCACAGGTCACTCTATTTTCCCATCAGGAAGAAGAATTAACCACAGGCTCAGCCTGCTGCCAGGAACCAGAATAGGGCCTGAGGCAATCCCGTGCTTTTGCGGCCAGCTCTCAAAAAAGACAGTTGAAAAATGGAGCTCAGGGACACTGCAATTCACAAACCCGCAGAGTTATAAGTGATAACTCTCATCCACAGATATATTGAGGGAAGTCAACGAAGAGGATTTGAAAGCAAGGCAGAATTGCAGGAAACAGATTTCAGGAGGTAGATTCGAATCGCCTTTAAGGCACATGAAAAGCGGCAAAACGTCGACAATGATGCCCTTGGCCAAAAAGGGCGTATGCGTTTTTTCCTGAATATATTCAGGAAAAAACGCATACGCCCTTTTTGGCCAACCAAGCAACCTGGAAAGGCAAATCAGCGCTACAAAGAAGTCTCGCTTCCCATGGGTCAAAAGGGCCATGCTGCAAAAAGTGTCAAAACCAGAAATGCAGGACAGGCCATGGAGAAATGGCAGCCTTGCTACGCTGATGGGCGGGATGTAAATTGCCAACAGCCACTCTGGAGAACTGTACGGTGTGTCCTGAAACATCGAAAAAACACAGCTTAGGGAGCAATAGGGCACGTCCACTCATGGGCGTATAAATTGGGAAAACTAAAAATCAGCAAGACACAGGCACCCCAAAGTTTGGGGCTGCTCTGTTGACAAGAACCTCCACTTCATGACACCTTAAATATCCCAGGAAAGAGAAAAATGGATAAAAAAGTTGTGGTCCTTATGTACAATGGAATATCACTCAGACATGAAATCAATGTCATAAGGCTAGTAGAAGCAAGATGAGTGGACTTAGGTACGACGATTCTAAGTGAAATAAGTCACACAGAAAAAGACACTTATCATAAGCTATCACTTATAGAGGGAATGTAAAAACCGCTACACTTGAACTGAATTACAAAACAGAACAGAGTCACACGATTAGAAAACACACTATGGCTGCTTAACGGGAAAGGTGAGGTGGGGTGATGCATAAAACAAGGGGTTCAAATTTGCTCAGATACCGTTCCATACACCCAATATGTAATAGACAAGACCTACTCCTTGCTCCGTGAACTGGACTCAACACCCCCTATTCACCGCACAAGAATATATGTGACTAGTAACAATCTTAAAACCTATGTATTGATATCTGTCTGGAAGTGAGTCAAGTGGGTGTAAATCCGCATAAACACAGCCGTGAAAAGCAGCTAAACCCCATTATAAAAATAAATTACTTCTAAAAACCCATAAAACAAAGACAGTGAAAGAGAGAGAAATTCTTACAAAATTCGTTCAGGGGCTGTGATGCCACCTGGATTGACCATATCTAGACCCACAGCTGGATGAGACATAAGGGTGGACACTCTTGGGGCTGAGAGGTTGGGTGAGCAAACGCAGACCCTTTAAAGTAATACTGCGTGATACCCATCCCATGGGTCCCAAATCTCCAGGTTCAAGGGCATCTTCCTACATCGAAAACATGCATGAGAAACTCAGAAGATGGTACACCGTGTGATTTTGAAAGGTTTCTAAAACACACCCCATTTCTCATCTCCTTGTGCTCGGGTTCGCCTTTCCAGCTACTTTACTAGCAATCTCCCTACTTGGAGAATCAGCACCTTTAACCTCCTGTTCCCTACAGGTTGCAATTTGTCCTGAGGATGAACGGGAAGAGGGGCAACCAATGAGAGACTAGATCTAGGTGTTGGGACAGGCACAGGTCACTCTATTTTCCCATCAGGAAGAAGAATTAATCACAGGCTCAGCCTGCCGCCCAGAAGCACAATAGGGCCTGAGGCAATCCCGCGCTTTTGCGGCCAGCTCCCAAAAAAGCGAGTTGAAAAATGGAGCTCAGGGACACTGCAATTCACAAACCCGCAGAGTTATAAATGATAACTCTCATCCACAGATATATTGAGGGAAGGCAACGAAGAGGATTTGAAAGCAAGGCAAAATTGCAGGAAACAGATTTCAGGAGGTAGATTCGAATCGCCTGTAAAGCACAAGAAAAGCGGCAAAACGTCGACAATGATGCCCTTGGCCAAGAAGGGCGTATGCGTTTTTTCCTGAATATATTCAGGAAAAAACGCATACGCCCTTTTTGGCCAACCAAGCAACTTGGAAAGGCAAATCAGTGCTACAAAGAAGTCTCGCTTCCCATCGGTCAAAAGGGTCATGCTGCAAAAAGTGTCAAAACCAGAAATGCAGGACAGGCCATGGAGAAATGGCAGCCTTGCTACGCTGATGGGCGGGATGTTAATTGCCAACAGCCACTCTGGAGAAGTGTACGGTGTGTCCTGAAACATCGAAAAAACACAGCTTAGGGAGCATAGGGCACGTCCACTCATGGGCGTATAAATTGGGAAAACTAAAAATCAGCAAGACACAGGCACCCCAAAGTTTAGGGCTGCTCTGTTGACAAGAACCTCCACTTCATGACACCTTAAATATCCCAGGAAAGAGAAAAATGGATAAAGAAGTTGTGGTCCTTATGTACAATGGAATATCACTCAGACATGAAATCAATGTCATAAGGCTAGTAGAAGCAATATGAGTGGATTTAGGTACGACGATCCTAAGTGAAATAAGTCACACAGACAAAGACACTTATCATAAGCTATCACTTATAGAGGGAATGGAAAAACCGCTACACTTGAACTGAATTACAAAACAGAACAGAGTCACACGTTTAGAAAACACACTATGGCTGCTTAACGGGAAAGGTGAGGTGGGGTGATGCATAAAACAAGGGTTTCAAATTCGCTCAGATACCGTTCCATACACCCAATATGTAATAGACAAGACCTACTCCTTGCTCAGTGAACTGGACTCAACACCCCCTATTCACCGCACAAGAATATATGTGACTAGTAACAATCTTAAAACCTATGTATTGATATCTGTCTGGAAGTGAGTCAAGTGGGTGTGCATCCGCATAAACACAGCCGTGAAAAGCAGCTAAACCCCATTATAAAAATAAATTACTTTTAAAAACCCGTAAAACAAAGACAGTGAAAGAGAGAGAAATTCTTACAAAATTCGTTCAGAGGCTGTGATGCAACCTGGATTGACTAAATCTACACGCACAGCTGGATGAGACATAAGGGTGGACAGTCTTGGGGCTGAAAGGTTGGGTTAGGTTGGGTGAGCAAACGCAGACCCTTTAAAGTAATACTGCGTGGTACCCATCCCATGGGTCCCAAGTCTCCAGGTTCAAGGGCATCTTCCTACATCGAAAACATGCATGAGAAACTCAGAAGATGGTACACCGTGTGATTTTGAAAGGTTTCTAAAACGCACCTCATTTCTCATCTCCTTGTGCTCGGGTTCGCCATTCCAGCTACTTTACTAGCAATCTCCCTACTTGGAGAATCAGCACCTTTAACCTCCTGTTCCCTACAGGTTGCAATTTGTCCTGAGGATGAACGGGAAGAGGGGCAACCAATGAGAGACTAGATCTAGCTGTTGGGACAGGCACAGGTCACTCTATTTTCCCATCAGGAAGAAGAATTAATCACAGGCTCAGCCTGCCGCCCAGAAGCACAATAGGGCCTGAGGCAATCCCGCGCTTTTGCGGCCAGCTCCCAAAAAAGCGAGTTGAAAAATGGAGCTCAGGGACACTGCAATTCACAAACCCGCAGAGTTATAAATGATAACTCTCATCCACAGATATATTGAGGGAAGGCAACGAAGAGGATTTGAAAGCAAGGCAGAATTGCAGGAAACAGATTTCAGGAGGTAGATTCGAATCGCCTGTAAAGCACATGAAAAGCGGCCAAACTTCGACAATGATGCCCTTGGTTAAGAAGGGCGTATGCGTTTTTTCCTGAATATATTCAGGAAAAAACGCATACGCCCTTTTTGGCCAACCAAGCAACCTGGAAAGGCAAATCAGCGCTACAAAGAAGTCTCGCTTCCCATCGGTCAAAAGGGCCATGCTGCAAAAAGTGTCAAAACCAGAAATGCAGGACAGGCCATGGAGAAATGGCAGCCTTGCTACGCTGATGAGCGGGATGTAAGTTGCCAACAGCCACTCTGGAGAAGTGTACGGTGTGTCATGAAACATCGAAAAAACACAGCTTAGGGAGCATAGGGCACGTCCACTCATGGGCGTATAAATTGGGAAAACTAAAAATCAGCAAGACACAGGCACCCCAAAGTTTAGGGCTGCTCTGTTGACAACAACCTCCACTTCATGACACCTTAAATATCCCAGGAAAGAGAAAAATGGATAAAGAAGTTGTGGTCCTTATGTACAATGCAATATCACTCAGACATGAAATCAATGTCATAAGGCTAGTAGAAGCAAGATGAGTGGACTTAGGTACGACGATTCTAAGTGAAATAAGTCACACAGAAAAAGACACTTATCATAAGCTATCACTTATAGAGGGAATGTAAAAACCGCTACACTTGAACTGAATTACAAAACAGAACAGAGTCACACGTTTAGAAAACACACTATGGCTGCTTAACGGGAAAGGTGAGGTGGGGTGATGCATAAAACAAGGGGTTCAAATTTGCTCAGATACCGTTCCATACACCCAATATGTAATAGACAAGACCTACTCCTTGCTCCGTGAACTGGACTCAACACCCCCTATTCACCGCACAAGAATATATGTGACTAGTAACAATCTTAAAACCTATGTATTGATATCTGTCTGGAAGTGAGTCAAGTGGGTGTAAATCTGCATAAACACAGCCGTGAAAAGCAGCTAAACCCCATTATAAAAATAAATTACTTCTAAAAACCCGTAAAACAAAGACAGTGAAAGAGAGAGAAATTCTTACAAAATTCGTTCAGGGGCTGTGATGCCACCTGGATTGACCATATCTAGACCCACAGCTGGATGACACATAAGGGTGGACACTCTTGGGGCTGAGAGGTTGGGTGAGCAAACGCAGACCCTTTAAAGTAATACTGCGTGATACCCATCCCATGGGTCCCAAATCTCCAGGTTCAAGGGCATCTTCCTACATCGAAAACATGCATGAGAAACTCAGAAGATGGTACACCGTGTGATTTTGAAAGGTTTCTAAAACACACCCCATTTCTCATCTCCTTGTGCTCGGGTTCGCCTTTCCAGCTACTTTACTAGCAATCTCCCTACTTGGAGAATCAGCACCTTTAACCTCCTGTTCCCTACAGGTTGCAATTTGTCCTGAGGATGAACGGGAAGAGGGGCAACCAATGAGAGACTAGATCTAGGTGTTGGGACAGGCACAGGTCACTCTATTTTCCCATCAGGAAGAAGAATTAATCACAGGCTCAGCCTGCCGCCCAGAAGCACAATAGGGCCTGAGGCAATCCCGCGCTTTTGCGGCCAGCTCCCAAAAAAGCGAGTTGAAAAATGGAGCTCAGGGACACTGCAATTCACAAACCCGCAGAGTTATAAATGATAACTCTCATCCACAGATATATTGAGGGAAGGCAACGAAGAGGATTTGAAAGCAAGGCAGAATTGCAGGAAACAGATTTCAGGAGGTAGATTCGAATCGCCTGTAAAGCACATGAAAAGCGGCAAAACGTCGACAATGATGCCCTTGGCCAAGAAGGGCGTATGCGTTTTTTCCTGAATATATTCAGGAAAAAACGCATACGCCCTTTTTGGCCAACCAAGCAACCTGGAAAGGCAAATCAGTGCTACAAAGAAGTCTCGCTTCCCATCGGTCAAAAGGGTCATGCTGCAAAAAGTGTCAAAACCAGAAATGCAGGACAGGCCATGGAGAAATGGCAGCCTTGCTACGCTGATGGGCGGGATGTTAATTGCCAACAGCCACTCTGGAGAAGTGTACGGTGTGTCCTGAAACATCGAAAAAACACAGCTTAGGGAGCATAGGGCACGTCCACTCATGGGCGTATAAATTGGGAAAACTAAAAATCAGCAAGACACAGGCACCCCAAAGTTTAGGGCTGCTCTGTTGACAAGAACCTCCACTTCATGACACCTTAAATATCCCAGGAAAGAGAAAAATGGATAAAGAAGTTGTGGTCCTTATGTACAATGCAATATCACTCAGACATGAAATCAATGTCATAAGGCTAGTAGAAGCAAGATGTGTGGACTTAGGTACGACGATTCTAAGTGAAATAAGTCACACAGAAAAAGACACTTATCATAAGCTATCACTTATAGAGGGAATGTAAAAACCGCTACACTTGAACTGAATTACAGAACAGAACAGAATCACACGTTTTGAAAACACACTATGGCTGCTTAACGGGAAAGGTGAGGTGGGGTGATGCATAAAACAAGGGTTTCAAATTCGCTCAGATACCGTTCCATACACCCAATATGTAATAGACAAGACCTACTCCTTGCTCAGTGAACTGGACTCAACACCCCCTATTCACCGCACAAGAATATATGTGACTAGTAACAATCATAAAACCTATGTATTGATATCTGTCTGGAAGTGAGTCAAGTGGGTGTAAATCCGCATAAACACAGCCGTGAAAAGCAGATAAACCCCATTATAAAAATAAATTACTTTTAAAAACCCGTAAAACAAAGACAGTGAAAGAGAGAGAAATTCTTACAAAATTCGTTCAGAGGCTGTGATGCAACCTGGATTGACTATATCTACACGCACAGCTGGATGAGACATAAGGGTGGACAGTCTTGGGGCTGAAAGGTTGGGTTAGGTTGGGTGAGCAAACGCAGACCCTTTAAAGTAATACTGCGTGGTACCCATCCCATGGGTCCCAAGTCTCCAGGTTCAAGGGCATCTTCCTACATTGAAAACATGCATGAGAAACTCAGAAGATGGTACACCGTGTGATTTTGAAAGGTTTCTAAAACGCACCTCATTTCTCATCTCCTTGTGCTCGGGTTCGCCATTCCAGCTACTTTACTAGCAATCTCCCTACTTGGAGAATCAGCACCTTTAACCTCCTGTTCCCTACAGGTTGCAATTTGTCCTGAGGATGAACGGGAAGAGGGGCAACCAATGAGAGACTAGATCTAGCTGTTGGGACAGGCACAGGTCACTCTATTTTCCCATCAGGAAGAAGAATTAACCACAGGCTCAGCCTGCTGCCAGGAACCAGAATAGGGCCTGAGGCAATCCCGTGCTTTTGCGGCCAGCTCTCAAAAAAGACAGTTGAAAAATGGAGCTCAGGGACACTGCAATTCACAAACCCGCAGAGTTATAAGTGATAACTCTCATCCACAGATATATTGAGGGAAGTCAACGAAGAGGATTTGAAAGCAAGGGAGAATTGCAGGAAACAGATTTCAGGAGGTAGATTCGAATCGCCTTTAAGGCACATGAAAAGCGGCAAAACGTCGACAATGATGCCCTTGGCCAAAAAGGGCGTATGCGTTTTTTCCTGAATATATTCAGGAAAAAACGCATACGCCCTTTCTGGCCAACCAAGCAACCTGGAAAGGCAAATCAGCGCTACAAAGAAGTCTCGCTTCCCATGGGTCAAAAGGGCCATGCTGCAAAAAGTGTCAAAACCAGAAATGCAGGACAGGCCATGGAGAAATGGCAGCCTTGCTACGCTGATGGGCGGGATGTAAATTGCCAACAGCCACTCTGGAGAAGTGTACGGTGTGTCCTGAAACATCGAAAAAACACAGCTTAGTGAGCATAGGGCACGTCCACTCATGGGCGTATAAATTGGGAAAACTAAAAATCAGCAAGACACAGGCACCCCAAAGTTTGGGGCTGCTCTGTTGACAAGAACCTCCACTTCATGACACCTTAAATATCCCAGGAAAGAGAAAAATGGATAAAAAAGTTGTGGTCCTTATGTACAATGGAATATCACTCAGACATGAAATCAATGTCATAAGGCTAGTAGAAGCAAGATGAGTGGACTTAGGTACGACGATTCTAAGTGAAATAAGTCACACAGAAAAAGACACTTATCATAAGCTATCACTTATAGAGGGAATGTAAAAACCGCTACACTTGAACTGAATTACAGAACAGAACAGAATCACACGTTTTGAAAACACACTATGGCTGCTTAACGGGAAAGGTGAGGTGGGGTGATGCATAAAACAAGGTTTTCAAATTCGCTCAGATACCGTTCCATACACCCAATATGTAATAGACAAGACCTACTCCTTGCTCAGTGAACTGGACTCAACACCCCCTATTCACCGCACAAGAATATATGTGACTAGTAACAATCTTAAAACCTAAGTATTGATATCTGTCTGGAAGTGAGTCAAGTGGGTGTAAATCCGCATAAACACAGCCGTGAAAAGCAGCTAAACCCCATTATAAAAATAAATTACTTTTAAAAACCCGTAAAACAAAGACAGTGAAAGAGAGAGAAATTCTTACAAAATTCGTTCAGGGGCTGTGATGCCACCTGGATTGACCATATCTAGACCCACAGCTGGATGAGACATAAGGGTGGACACTCTTGGGGCTGAGAGGTTGGGTGAGCAAACGCAGACCCTTTAAAGTAATACTGCGTGATACCCATCCCATGGGTCCCAAATCTCCAGGTTCAAGGGCATCTTCCTACATCGAAAACATGCATGAGAAACTCAGAAGATGGTACACCGTGTGATTTTGAAAGGTTTCTAAAACACACCCCATTTCTCATCTCCTTGTGCTCGGGTTCGCCTTTCCAGCTACTTTACTAGCAATCAACTTACTTGGAGAATCAGCACCTTTAAACTCCTGTTCCCTACAGGTTGCAATTTGTCCTGAGGATGAACGGGAAGAGGGGCAACCAATGAGAGACTAGATCTAGGTGTTGGGACAGGCACAGGTCACTCTATTTTCCCATCAGGAAGAAGAATTAATCACAGGCTCAGCCTGCCGCCCAGAAGCACAATAGGGCCTGAGGCAATCCCGCGCTTTTGCGGCCAGCTCCCAAAAAAGCGAGTTGAAAAATGGAGCTCAGGGACACTGCAATTCACAAACCCGCAGAGTTATAAATGATAACTCTCATCCACAGATATATTGAGGGAAGGCAACGAGGATTTGAAAGCAAGGCAGAATTGCAGGAAACAGATTTCAGGAGGTAGATTCGAATCGCCTGTAAAGCACATGAAAAGCGGCAAAACGTCGACAATGATGCCCTTGGCCAAGAAGGGCGTATGCGTTTTTTCCTGAATATATTCAGGAAAAAACGCATACGCCCTTTTTGGCCAACCAAGCAACCTGGAAAGGCAAATCAGCGCTACAAAGAAGTCTCGCTTCCCATGGGTCAAAAGGGCCATGCTGCAAAAAGTGTCAAAACCAGAAATGCAGGACAGGCCATGGAGAAATGGCAGCCTTGCTACGCTGATGGGCGGGATGTTAATTGCCAACAGCCACTCTGGAGAAGTGTACGGTGTGTCCTGAAACATCGAAAAAACACAGCTTAGGGAGCATAGGGCACGTCCACTCATGGGCGTATAAATTGGGAAAACTAAAAATCAGCAAGACACAGGCACCCCAAAGTTTAGGGCTGCTCTGTTGACAAGAACCTCCACTTCATGACACCTTAAATATCCCAGGAAAGAGAAAAATGGATAAAGAAGTTGTGGTCCTTAGGTACAATGCAATATCACTCAGACATGAAATCAATGTCATAAGGCTAGTAGAAGCAAGATGAGTGGACTTAGGTACGACGATTCTAAGTGAAATAAGTCACACAGAAAAAGACACTTATCATAAGCTATCACTTATAGAGGGAATGTAAAAACCGCTACACTTGAACTGAATTACAAAACAGAACAGAGTCACACGTTTAGAAAACACACTATGGCTGCTTAACGGGAAAGGTGAGGTGGGGTAATGCATAAAACAAGGGGTTCAAATTTGCTCAGATACCGTTCCATACACCCAATATGTAATAGACAAGACCTACTCCTTGCTCCGTGAACTGGACTCAACACCCCCTATTCACCGCACAAGAATATATGTGACTAGTAACAATCTTAAAACCTATGTATTGATATCTGTCTGGAAGTGAGTCAAGTGGGTGTAAATCCGCATAAACACAGCCGTGAAAAGCAGCTAAACCCCATTATAAAAATAAATTACTTCTAAAAACCCGTAAAACAAAGACAGTGAAAGAGAGAGAAATTCTTACAAAATTCGTTCAGGGGCTGTGATGCCACCTGGATTGACCATATCTAGACCCACAGCTGGATGACACATAAGGGTGGACACTCTTGGGGCTGAGAGGTTGGGTGAGCAAACGCAGACCCTTTAAAGTAATACTGCGTGATACCCATCCCATGGGTCCCAAATCTCCAGGTTCAAGGGCATCTTCCTACATCGAAAACATGCATGAGAAACTCAGAAGATGGTACACCGTGTGATTTTGAAAGGTTTCTAAAACGCACCTCATTTCTCATCTCCTTGTGCTCGGGTTCGCCATTCCAGCTACTTTACTAGCAATCTCCCTACTTGGAGAATCAGCACCTTTAACCTCCTGTTCCCTACAGGTTGCAATTTGTCCTGAGGATGAACGGGAAGAGGGGCAACCAATGAGAGACTAGATCTAGGTGTTGGGACAGGCACAGGTCACTCTATTTTCCCATCAGGAAGAAGAATTAATCACAGGCTCAGCCTGCCGCCCAGAAGCACAATAGGGCCTGAGGCAATCCCGTGCTTTTGCGGCCAGCTCCCAAAAAAGCGAGTTGAAAAATGGAGCTCAGGGACACTGCAATTCACAAACCCGCAGAGTTATAAATGATAACTCTCATCCACAGATATATTGAGGGAAGTCAACGAAGAGGATTTGAAAGCAAGGCAGAATTGCAGGAAACAGATTTCAGGAGGTAGATTCGAATCGCCTGTAAAGCACATGAAAAGCGGCAAAACGTCGACAATGATGCCCTTGGCCAAGAAGGGCGTATGCGTTTTTTCCTGAATATATTCAGGAAAAAACGCATACGCCCTTTTTGGCCAACCAAGCAACCTGGAAAGGCAAATCAGTGCTACAAAGAAGTCTCGCTTCCCATCGGTCAAAAGGGTCATGCTGCAAAAAGTGTCAAAACCAGAAATGCAGGACAGGCCATGGAGAAATGGCAGCCTTGCTACGCTGATGGGCGGGATGTTAATTGCCAACAGCCACTCTGGAGAAGTGTACGGTGTGTCCTGAAACATCGAAAAAACACAGCTTAGGGAGCATAGGGCACGTCCACTCATGGGCGTATAAATTGGGAAAACTAAAAATCAGCAAGACACAGGCACCCCAAAGTTTAGGGCTGCTCTGTTGACAAGAACCTCCACTTCATGACACCTTAAATATCCCAGGAAAGAGAAAAATGGATAAAGAAGTTGTGGTCCTTATGTACAATGCAATATCACTCAGACATGAAATCAATGTCATAAGGCTAGTAGAAGCAAGATGTGTGGACTTAGGTACGACGATTCTAAGTGAAATAAGTCACACAGAAAAAGACACTTATCATAAGCTATCACTTATAGAGGGAATGTAAAAACCGCTACACTTGAACTGAATTACAGAACAGAACAGAATCACACGTTTTGAAAACACACTATGGCTGCTTAACGGGAAAGGTGAGGTGGGGTGATGCATAAAACAAGGGTTTCAAATTCGCTCAGATACCGTTCCATACACCCAATATGTAATAGACAAGACCTACTCCTTGCTCAGTGAACTGGACTCAACACCCCCTATTCACCGCACAAGAATATATGTGACTAGTAACAATCTTAAAACCTAAGTATTGATATCTGTCTGGAAGTGAGTCAAGTGGGTGTAAATCCGCATAAACACAGCCGTGAAAAGCAGCTAAACCCCATTATAAAAATAAATTACTTTTAAAAACCCGTAAAACAAAGACAGTGAAAGAGAGAGAAATTCTTACAAAATTCGTTCAGAGGCTGTGATGCAACCTGGATTGACCATATCTACAAGCACAGCTGGATGAGACATAAGGGTGGACAGTCTTGGGGCTGAAAGGTTGGGTTAGGTTGGGTGAGCAAACGCAGACCCTTTAAAGTAATACTGCGTGGTACCCATCCCATGGGTCCCAAGTCTCCAGGTTCAAGGGCATCTTCCTACATCGAAAACATGCATGAGAAACTCAGAAGATGGTACACCGTGTGATTTTGAAAGGTTTCTAAAACGCACCTCATTTCTCATCTCCTTGTGCTCGGGTTCGCCATTCCAGCTACTTTACTAGCAATCTCCCTACTTGGAGAATCAGCACCTTTAACCTCCTGTTCCCTACAGGTTGCAATTTGTCCTGAGGATGAACGGGAAGAGGGGCAAACAATGAGAGACTAGATCTAGCTGTTGGGACAGGCACAGGTCACTCTATTTTCCCATCAGGAAGAAGAATTAACCACAGGCTCAGCCTGCTGCCAGGAACCAGAATAGGGCCTGAGGCAATCCCGTGCTTTTGCGGCCAGCTCTCAAAAAAGACAGTTGAAAAATGGAGCTCAGGGACACTGCAATTCACAAACCCGCAGAGTTATAAGTGATAACTCTCATCCACAGATATATTGAGGGAAGTCAACGAAGAGGATTTGAAAGCAAGGCAGAATTGCAGGAAACAGATTTCAGGAGGTAGATTCGAATCGCCTTTAAGGCACATGAAAAGCGGCAAAACGTCGACAATGATGCCCTTGGCCAAAAACGGCGTATGCGTTTTTTCCTGAATATATTCAGGAAAAAACGCATACGCCCTTTTTGGCCAACCAAGCAACCTGGAAAGGCAAATCAGCGCTACAAAGAAGTCTCGCTTCCCATGGGTCAAAAGGGCCATGCTGCAAAAAGTGTCAAAACCAGAAATGCAGGACAGGCCATGGAGAAATGGCAGCCTTGCTACGCTGATGGGCGGGATGTAAATTGCCAACAGCCACTCTGGAGAAGTGTACGGTGTGTCCTGAAACATCGAAAAAACACAGCTTAGTGAGCATAGGGCACGTCCACTCATGGGCGTATAAATTGGGAAAACTAAAAATCAGCAAGACACAGGCACCCCAAAGTTTGGGGCTGCTCTGTTGACAAGAACCTCCACTTCATGACACCTTAAATATCCCAGGAAAGAGAAAAATGGATAAAAAAGTTGTGGTCCTTATGTACAATGGAATATCACTCAGACATGAAATCAATGTCATAAGGCTAGTAGAAGCAAGATGAGTGGACTTAGGTACGACGATTCTAAGTGAAATAAGTCACACAGAAAAAGACACTTATCATAAGCTATCACTTATAGAGGGAATGTAAAAACCGCTACACTTGAACTGAATTACAAAACAGAACAGAGTCACACGTTTAGAAAACACACTATGGCTGCTTAACGGGAAAGGTGAGGTGGGGTGATGCATAAAACAAGGGGTTCAAATTTGCTCAGATACCGTTCCATACACCCAATATGTAATAGACAAGACCTACTCCTTGCTCCGTGAACTGGACTCAACACCCCCTATTCACCGCACAAGAATATATGTGACTAGTAACAATCTTAAAACCTATGTATTGATATCTGTCTGGAAGTGAGTCAAGTGGGTGTAAATCCGAATAAACACAGCCGTGAAAAGCAGCTAAACCCCATTATAAAAATAAATTACTTTTAAAAACCTGTAAAACAAAGACAGTGAAAGAGAGAGAAATTCTTACAAAATTCGTTCAGGGGCTGTGATGCCACCTGGATTGACCATATCTAGACCCACAGCTGGATGAGACATAAGGGTGGACACTCTTGGGGCTGAGAGGTTGGGTGAGCAAACGCAGACCCTTTAAAGTAATACTGCGTGATACCCATCCCATGGGTCCCAAATCTCCAGGTTCAAGGGCATCTTCCTACATCAAAAACATGCATGAGAAACTCAGAAGATGGTACACCGTGTGATTTTGAAAGATTTCTAAAACACACCCCATTTCTCATCTCCTTGTGCTCGGGTTCGCCTTTCCAGCTACTTTACTAGCAATCAACTTACTTGGAGAATCAGCACCTTTAAACTCCTGTTCCCTACAGGTTGCAATTTGTCCTGAGGATGAACGGGAAGAGGGGCAACCAATGAGAGACTAGATCTAGGTGTTGGGACAGGCACAGGTCACTCTATTTTCCCATCAGGAAGAAGAATTAATCACAGGCTCAGCCTGCCGCCCAGAAGCACAATAGGGCCTGAGGCAATCCCGCGCTTTTGCGGCCAGCTCCCAAAAAAGCGAGTTGAAAAATGGAGCTCAGGGACACTGCAATTCACAAACCCGCAGAGTTATAAATGATAACTCTCATCCACAGATATATTGAGGGAAGGCAACGAGGATTTGAAAGCAAGGCAGAATTGCAGGAAACAGATTTCAGGAGGTAGATTCGAATCGCCTGTAAAGCACATGAAAAGCGGCAAAACGTCGACAATGATGCCCTTGGCCAAGAAGGGCGTATGCGTTTTTTAGTGAATATATTCAGGAAAAAACGCATACGCCCTTTTTGGCCAACCAAGCAACCTGGAAAGGCAAATCAGCGCTACAAAGAAGTCTCGCTTCCCATGGGTCAAAAGGGCCATGCTGCAAAAAGTGTCAAAACCAGAAATGCAGGACAGGCCATGGAGAAATGGCAGCCTTGCTACGCTGATGGGCGGGATGTTAATTGCCAACAGCCACTCTGGAGAAGTGTACGGTGTGTCCTGAAACATCGAAAAAACACAGCTTAGGGAGCATAGGGCACGTCCACTCATGGGCGTATAAATTGGGAAAACTAAAAATCAGCAAGACACAGGCACCCCAAAGTTTAGGGCTGCTCTGTTGACAAGAACCTCCACTTCATGACACCTTAAATATCCCAGGAAAGAGAAAAATGGATAAAGAAGTTGTGGTCCTTAGGTACAATGCAATATCACTCAGACATGAAATCAATGTCATAAGGCTAGTAGAAGCAAGATGAGTGGACTTAGGTACGACGATTCTAAGTGAAATAAGTCACACAGAAAAAGACACTTATCATAAGCTATCACTTATAGAGGGAATGTAAAAACCGCTACACTTGAACTGAATTACAAAACAGAACAGAGTCACACGTTTAGAAAACACACTATGGCTGCTTAACGGGAAAGGTGAGGTGGGGTAATGCATAAAACAAGGGGTTCAAATTTGCTCAGATACCGTTCCATACACCCAATATGTAATAGACAAGACCTACTCCTTGCTCCGTGAACTGGACTCAACACCCCCTATTCACCGCACAAGAATATATGTGACTAGTAACAATCTTAAAACCTATGTATTGATATCTGTCTGGAAGTGAGTCAAGTGGGTGTAAATCCGCATAAACACAGCCGTGAAAAGCAGCTAAACCCCATTATAAAAATAAATTACTTCTAAAAACCCGTAAAACAAAGACAGTGAAAGAGAGAGAAATTCTTACAAAATTCGTTCAGGGGCTGTGATGCCACCTGGATTGACCATATCTAGACCCACAGCTGGATGAGACATAAGGGTGGACACTCTTGGGGCTGAGAGTTTGGGTGAGCAAACGCAGACCCTTTAAAGTAATACTGCGTGATACCCATCCCATGGGTCCCAAATCTCCAGGTTCAAGGGCATCTTCCTACATCGAAAACATGCATGAGAAACTCAGAAGATGGTACACCGTGTGATTTTGAAAGGTTTCTAAAACACACCCCATTTCTAATCTCCTTGTGCTCGGGTTCGCCTTTCCAGCTACTTTACTAGCAATCTCCCTACTTGGAGAATCAGCACCTTTAACCTCCTGTTCCCTACAGGTTGCAATTTGTCCTGAGGATGAACGGGAAGAGGGGCAACCAATGAGAGACTAGATCTAGGTGTTGGGACAGGCACAGGTCACTCTATTTTCCCATCAGGAAGAAGAATTAATCACAGGCTCAGCCTGCCGCCCAGAAGCACAATAGGGCCTGAGGCAATCCCGCGCTTTTGCGGCCAGCTCCCAAAAAAGCGAGTTGAAAAATGGAGCTCAGGGACACTGCAATTCACAAACCCGCAGAGTTATAAATGATAACTCTCATCCACAGATATATTGAGGGAAGGCAACGAAGAGGATTTGAAAGCAAGGCAGAATTGCAGGAAACAGATTTCAGGAGGTAGATTCGAATCGCCTGTAAAGCACATGAAAAGCGGCAAAACGTCGACAATGATGCCCTTGGCCAAGAAGGGCGTATGCGTTTTTTCCTGAATATATTCAGGAAAAAACGCATACGCCCTTTTTGGCCAACCAAGCAACCTGGAAAGGCAAATCAGCGCTACAAAGAAGTCTCGCTTCCCATGGGTCAAAAGGGTCATGCTGCAAAAAGTGTCAAAACCAGAAATGCAGGACAGGCCATGGAGAAATGGCAGCCTTGCTACGCTGATGGGCGGGATGTAAATTGCCAACAGCCACTCTGGAGAAGTGTACGGTGTGTCCTGAAACATCGAAAAAACACAGCTTAGGGAGCATAGGGCACGTCCACTCATGGGCGTATAAATTGGGAAAACTAAAAATCAGCAAGACACAGGCACCCCAAAGTTTAGGGCTGCTCTGTTGACAAGAACCTCCACTTCATGACACCTTAAATATCCCAGGAAAGAGAAAAATGGATAAAGAAGTTGTGGTCCTTATGTACAATGCAATATCACTCAGACATGAAATCAATGTCATAAGGCTAGTAGAAGCAAGATGTGTGGACTTAGGTACGACGATTCTAAGTGAAATAAGTCACACAGAAAAAGACACTTATCATAAGCTATCACTTATAGAGGGAATGTAAAAACCGCTACACTTGAACTGAATTACAGAACAGAACAGAATCACACGTTTTGAAAACACACTATGGCTGCTTAACGGGAAAGGTGAGGTGGGGTGATGCATAAAACAAGGGTTTCAAATTCGCTCAGATACCGTTCCATACACCCAATATGTAATAGACAAGACCTACTCCTTGCTCAGTGAACTGGACTCAACACCCCCTATTCACCGCACAAGAATATATGTGACTAGTAACAATCTTAAAACCTATGTATTGATATCTGTCTGGAAGTGAGTCAAGTGGGTGTAAATCCGCATAAACACAGCCGTGAAAAGCAGCTAAACCCCATTATAAAAATAAATTACTTTTAAAAACCCGTAAAACAAAGACAGTGAAAGAGAGAGAAATTCTTACAAAATTCGTTCAGAGGCTGTGATGCAACCTGGATTGACCATATCTACACGCACAGCTGGATGAGACATAAGGGTGGACAGTTTGGGGCTGAAAGTTTGGGTTAGGTTGGGTGAGCAAACGCAGACCCTTTAAAGTAATACTGCGTGGTACCCATCCCATGGGTCCCAAGTCTCCAGGTTCAAGGGCATCTTCCTACATCGAAAACATGCATGAGAAACTCAGAAGATGGTACACCGTGTGATTTTGAAAGGTTTCTAAAACGCACCTCATTTCTCATCTCCTTGTGCTCGGGTTCGCCATTCCAGCTACTTTACTAGCAATCTCCCTACTTGGAGAATCAGCACCTTTAACCTCCTGTTCCCTACAGGTTGCAATTTGTCCTGAGGATGAACGGGAAGAGGGGCAACCAATGAGAGACTAGATCTAGCTGTTGGGACAGGCACAGGTCACTCTATTTTCCCATCAGGAAGAAGAATTAACCACAGGCTCAGCCTGCTGCCAGGAACCAGAATAGGGCCTGAGGCAATCCCGTGCTTTTGCGGCCAGCTCTCAAAAAAGACAGTTGAAAAATGGAGCTCAGGGACACTGCAATTCACAAACCCGCAGAGTTATAAGTGATAACTCTCATCCACAGATATATTGAGGGAAGTCAACGAAGAGGATTTGAAAGCAAGGCAGAATTGCAGGAAACAGATTTCAGGAGGTAGATTCGAATCGCCTTTAAGGCACATGAAAAGCGGCAAAACGTCGACAATGATGCCCTTGGCCAAAAAGGGCGTATGCGTTTTTTCCTGAATATATTCAGGAAAAAACGCATACGCCCTTTTTGGCCAACCAAGCAACCTGGAAAGGCAAATCAGCGCTACAAAGAAGTCTCGCTTCCCATGGGTCAAAAGGGCCATGCTGCAAAAAGTGTCAAAACCAGAAATGCAGGACAGGCCATGGAGAAATGGCAGCCTTGCTACGCTGATGGGCGGGATGTAAATTGCCAACAGCCACTCTGGAGAAGTGTATGGTGTGTCCTGAAACATCGAAAAAACACAGCTTAGTGAGCATAGGGCACGTCCACTCATGGGCGTATAAATTGGGAAAACTAAAAATCAGCAAGACACAGGCACCCCAAAGTTTGGGGCTGCTCTGTTGACAAGAACCTCCACTTCATGACACCTTAAATATCCCAGGAAAGAGAAAAATGGATAAAAAAGTTGTGGTCCTTATGTACAATGGAATATCACTCAGACATGAAATCAATGTCATAAGGCTAGTAGAAGCAAGATGAGTGGACTTAGGTACGACGATTCTAAGTGAAATAAGTCACACAGAAAAAGACACTTATCATAAGCTATCACTTATAGAGGGAATGTAAAAACCGCTACACTTGAACTGAATTACAAAACAGAACAGAGTCACACGTTTAGAAAACACACTATGGCTGCTTAACGGGAAAGGTGAGGTGGGGTGATGCATAAAACAAGGGGTTCAAATTTGCTCAGATACCGTTCCATACACCCAATATGTAATAGACAAGACCTACTCCTTGCTCCGTGAACTGGACTCAACACCCCCTATTCACCGCACAAGAATATATGTGACTAGTAACAATCTTAAAACCTATGTATTGATATCTGTCTGGAAGTGAGTCAAGTGGGTGTAAATCCGCATAAACACAGCCGTGAAAAGCAGCTAAACCCCATTATAAAAATAAATTACTTTTAAAAACCTGTAAAACAAAGACAGTGAAAGAGAGAGAAATTCTTACAAAATTCGTTCAGGGGCTGTGATGCCACCTGGATTGACCATATCTAGACCCACAGCTGGATGAGACATAAGGGTGGACACTCTTGGGGCTGAGAGGTTGGGTGAGCAAACGCAGACCCTTTAAAGTAATACTGCGTGATACCCATCCCATGGGTCCCAAATCTCCAGGTTCAAGGGCATCTTCCTACATCGAAAACATGCATGAGAAACTCAGAAGATGGTACACCGTGTGATTTTGAAAGGTTTCTAAAACACACCCCATTTCTCATCTCCTTGTGCTCGGGTTCGCCTTTCCAGCTACTTTACTAGCAATCTCCCTACTTGGAGAATCAGCACCTTTAACCTCCTGTTCCCTACAGGTTGCAATTTGTCCTGAGGATGAACGGGAAGAGGGGCAACCAATGAGAGACTAGATCTAGGTGTTGGGACAGGCACAGGTCACTCTATTTTCCCATCAGGAAGAAGAATTAATCACAGGCTCAGCCTGCCGCCCAGAAGCACAATAGGGCCTGAGGCAATCCCGCGCTTTTGCGGCCAGCTCCCAAAAAAGCGAGTTGAAAAATGGAGCTCAGGGACACTGCAATTCACAAACCCGCAGAGTTATAAATGATAACTCTCATCCACAGATATATTGAGGGAAGGCAACGAGGATTTGAAAGCAAGGCAGAATTGCAGGAAACAGATTTCAGGAGGTAGATTCGAATCGCCTGTAAAGCACATGAAAAGCGGCAAAACGTCGACAATGATGCCCTTGGCCAAGAAGGGCGTATGCGTTTTTTCCTGAATATATTCAGGAAAAAACGCATACGCCCTTTTTGGCCAACCAAGCAACCTGGAAAGGCAAATCAGCGCTACAAAGAAGTCTCGCTTCCCATGGGTCAAAAGGGCCATGCTGCAAAAAGTGTCAAAACCAGAAATGCAGGACAGGCCATGGAGAAATGGCAGCCTTGCTACGCTGATGGGCGGGATGTTAATTGCCAACAGCCACTCTGGAGAAGTGTACGGTGTGTCCTGAAACATCGAAAAAACACAGCTTAGGGAGCATAGGGCACGTCCACTCATGGGCGTATAAATTGGGAAAACTAAAAATCAGCAAGACACAGGCACCCCAAAGTTTAGGGCTGCTCTGTTGACAAGAACCTCCACTTCATGACACCTTAAATATCCCAGGAAAGAGAAAAATGGATAAAGAAGTTGTGGTCCTTATGTACAATGCAATATCACTCAGACATGAAATCAATGTCATAAGGCTAGTAGAAGCAAGATGTGTGGACTTAGGTACGACGATTCTAAGTGAAATAAGTCACACAGAAAAAGACACTTATCATAAGCTATCACTTATAGAGGGAATGTAAAAACCGCTACACTTGAACTGAATTACAGAACAGAACAGAATCACACGTTTTGAAAACACACTATGGCTGCTTAACGGGAAAGGTGAGGTGGGGTGATGCATAAAACAAGGGTTTCAAATTCGCTCAGATACCGTTCCATACACCCAATATGTAATAGACAAGACCTACTCCTTGCTCAGTGAACTGGACTCAACACCCCCTATTCACCGCACAAGAATATATGTGACTAGTAACAATCTTAAAACCTATGTATTGATATCTGTCTGGAAGTGAGTCAAGTGGGTGTAAATCCGCATAAACACAGCCGTGAAAAGCAGCTAAACCCCATTATAAAAATAAATTACTTTTAAAAACCCGTAAAACAAAGACAGTGAAAGAGAGAGAAATTCTTACAAAATTCGTTCAGAGGCTGTGATGCAACCTGGATTGACCATATCTACACGCACAGCTGGATGAGACATAAGGGTGGACAGTCTTGGGGCTGAAAGGTTGGGTTAGGTTGGGTGAGCAAACGCAGACCCTTTAAAGTAATACTGCGTGGTACCCATCCCATGGGTCCCAAGTCTCCAGGTTCAAGGGCATCTTCCTACATCGAAAACATGCATGAGAAACTCAGAAGATGGTACACCGTGTGATTTTGAAAGGTTTCTAAAACGCACCTCATTTCTCATCTCCTTGTGCTCGGGTTCGCCATTCCAGCTACTTTACTAGCAATCTCCCTACTTGGAGAATCAGCACCTTTAACCTCCTGTTCCC
This sequence comes from Eschrichtius robustus, assembly GCF_028021215.1. Taxonomy (NCBI): domain Eukaryota; kingdom Metazoa; phylum Chordata; class Mammalia; order Artiodactyla; family Eschrichtiidae; genus Eschrichtius; species Eschrichtius robustus. The sequence goes on along the minus strand of NW_027175159.1, from coordinate 563,913 downwards.
TACAGGTTGCAATTTGTCCTGAGGATGAACGGGAAGAGGGGCAACCAATGAGAGACTAGATCTAGCTGTTGGGACAGGCACAGGTCACTCTATTTTCCCATCAGGAAGAAGAATTAACCACAGGCTCAGCCTGCTGCCAGGAACCAGAATAGGGCCTGAGGCAATCCCGTGCTTTTGCGGCCAGCTCTCAAAAAAGACAGTTGAAAAATGGAGCTCAGGGACACTGCAATTCACAAACCCGCAGAGTTATAAGTGATAACTCTCATCCACAGATATATTGAGGGAAGTCAACGAAGAGGATTTGAAAGCAAGGCAGAATTGCAGGAAACAGATTTCAGGAGGTAGATTCGAATCGCCTTTAAGGCACATGAAAAGCGGCAAAACGTTGACAATGATGCCCTTGGCCAAAAAGGGCGTATGCGTTTTTTCCTGAATATATTCAGGAAAAAACGCATACGCCCTTTTTGGCCAACCAAGCAACCTGGAAAGGCAAATCAGCGCTACAAAGAAGTCTCGCTTCCCATGGGTCAAAAGGGCCATGCTGCAAAAAGTGTCAAAACCAGAAATGCAGGACAGGCCATGGAGAAATGGCAGCCTTGCTACGCTGATGGGCGGGATGTAAATTGCCAACAGCCACTCTGGAGAAGTGTACGGTGTGTCCTGAAACATCGAAAAAACACAGCTTAGTGAGCATAGGGCACGTCCACTCATGGGCGTATAAATTGGGAAAACTAAAAATCAGCAAGACACAGGCACCCCAAAGTTTGGGGCTGCTCTGTTGACAAGAACCTCCACTTCATGACACCTTAAATATCCCAGGAAAGAGAAAAATGGATAAAAAAGTTGTGGTCCTTATGTACAATGGAATATCACTCAGACATGAAATCAATGTCATAAGGCTAGTAGAAGCAAGATGAGTGGACTTAGGTACGACGATTCTAAGTGAAATAAGTCACACAGAAAAAGACACTTATCATAAGCTATCACTTATAGAGGGAATGTAAAAACCGCTACACTTGAACTGAATTACAAAACAGAACAGAGTCACACGTTTAGAAAACACACTATGGCTGCTTAACGGGAAAGGTGAGGTGGGGTGATGCATAAAACAAGGGGTTCAAATTTGCTCAGATACCGTTCCATACACCCAATATGTAATAGACAAGACCTACTCCTTGCTCCGTGAACTGGACTCAACACCCCCTATTCACCGCACAAGAATATATGTGACTAGTAACAATCTTAAAACCTATGTATTGATATCTGTCTGGAAGTGAGTCAAGTGGGTGTAAATCCGAATAAACACAGCCGTGAAAAGCAGCTAAACCCCATTATAAAAATAAATTACTTTTAAAAACCTGTAAAACAAAGACAGTGAAAGAGAGAGAAATTCTTACAAAATTCGTTCAGGGGCTGTGATGCCACCTGGATTGACCATATCTAGACCCACAGCTGGATGAGACATAAGGGTGGACACTCTTGGGGCTGAGAGGTTGGGTGAGCAAACGCAGACCCTTTAAAGTAATACTGCGTGATACCCATCCCATGGGTCCCAAATCTCCAGGTTCAAGGGCATCTTCCTACATCGAAAACATGCATGAGAAACTCAGAAGATGGTACACCGTGTGATTTTGAAAGGTTTCTAAAACACACCCCATTTCTCATCTCCTTGTGCTCGGGTTCGCCTTTCCAGCTACTTTACTAGCAATCAACTTACTTGGAGAATCAGCACCTTTAAACTCCTGTTCCCTACAGGTTGCAATTTGTCCTGAGGATGAACGGGAAGAGGGGCAACCAATGAGAGACTAGATCTAGGTGTTGGGACAGGCACAGGTCACTCTATTTTCCCATCAGGAAGAAGAATTAATCACAGGCTCAGCCTCCCGCCCAGAAGCACAATAGGGCCTGAGGCAATCCCGCGCTTTTGCGGCCAGCTCCCAAAAAAGCGAGTTGAAAAATGGAGCTCAGGGACACTGCAATTCACAAACCCGCAGAGTTATAAATGATAACTCTCATCCACAGATATATTGAGGGAAGGCAACGAGGATTTGAAAGCAAGGCAGAATTGCAGGAAACAGATTTCAGGAGGTAGATTCGAATCGCCTGTAAAGCACATGAAAAGCGGCAAAACGTCGACAATGATGCCCTTGGCCAAGAAGGGCGTATGCGTTTTTTCCTGAATATATTCAGGAAAAAACGCATACGCCCTTTTTGGCCAACCAAGCAACCTGGAAAGGCAAATCAGCGCTACAAAGAAGTCTCGCTTCCCATCGGTCAAAAGGGCCATGCTGCAAAAAGTGTCAAAACCAGAAATGCAGGACAGGCCATGGAGAAATGGCAGCCTTGCTACGCTGATGGGCGGGATGTTAATTGCCAACAGCCACTCTGGAGAAGTGTACGGTGTGTCCTGAAACATCGAAAAAACACAGCTTAGGGAGCATAGGGCACGTCCACTCATGGGCGTATAAATTGGGAAAACTAAAAATCAGCAAGACACAGGCACCCCAAAGTTTAGGGCTGCTCTGTTGACAAGAACCTCCACTTCATGACACCTTAAATATCCCAGGAAAGAGAAAAATGGATAAAGAAGTTGTGGTCCTTATGTACAATGCAATATCACTCAGACATGAAATCAATGTCATAAGGCTAGTAGAAGCAAGATGTGTGGACTTAGGTACGACGATTCTAAGTGAAATAAGTCACACAGAAAAAGACACTTATCATAAGCTATCACTTATAGAGGGAATGTAAAAACCGCTACACTTGAACTGAATTACAGAACAGAACAGAATCACACGTTTTGAAAACACACTATGGCTGCTTAACGGGAAAGGTGAGGTGGGGTGATGCATAAAACAAGGGTTTCAAATTCGCTCAGATACCGTTCCATACACCCAATATGTAATAGACAAGACCTACTCCTTGCTCAGTGAACTGGACTCAACACGCCCTATTCACCGCACAAGAATATATGTGACTAGTAACAATCTTAAAACCTATGTATTGATATCTGTCTGGAAGTGAGTCAAGTGGGTGTAAATCCGCATAAACACAGCCGTGAAAAGCAGCTAAACCCCATTATAAAAATAAATTACTTTTAAAAACCCGTAAAACAAAGACAGTGAAAGAGAGAGAAATTCTTACAAAATTCGTTCAGAGGCTGTGATGCAACCTGGATTGACCATATCTACACGCACAGCTGGATGAGACATAAGGGTGGACAGTCTTGGGGCTGAAAGGTTGGGTTAGGTTGGGTGAGCAAACGCAGACCCTTTAAAGTAATACTGCGTGGTACCCATCCCATGGGTCCCAAGTCTCCAGGTTCAAGGGCATCTTCCTACATCGAAAACATGCATGAGAAACTCAGAAGATGGTACACCGTGTGATTTTGAAAGGTTTCTAAAACGCACCTCATTTCTCATCTCCTTGTGCTCGGGTTCGCCATTCCAGCTACTTTACTAGCAATCTCCCTACTTGGAGAATCAGCACCTTTAACCTCCTGTTCCCTACAGGTTGCAATTTGTCCTGAGGATGAACGGGAAGAGGGGCAACCAATGAGAGACTAGATCTAGCTGTTGGGACAGGCACAGGTCACTCTATTTTCCCATCAGGAAGAAGAATTAACCACAGGCTCAGCCTGCTGCCAGGAACCAGAATAGGGCCTGAGGCAATCCCGTGCTTTTGCGGCCAGCTCTCAAAAAAGACAGTTGAAAAATGGAGCTCAGGGACACTGCAATTCACAAACCTGCAGAGTTATAAGTGATAACTCTCATCCACAGATATATTGAGGGAAGTCAACGAAGAGGATTTGAAAGCAAGGCAGAATTGCAGGAAACAGATTTCAGGAGGTAGATTCGAATCGCCTTTAAGGCACATGAAAAGCGGCAAAACGTCGACAATGATGCCCTTGGCCAAAAAGGGCGTATGCGTTTTTTCCTGAATATATTCAGGAAAAAACGCATACGCCCTTTTTGGCCAACCAAGCAACCTGGAAAGGCAAATCAGCGCTACAAAGAAGTCTCGCTTCCCATGGGTCAAAAGGGCCATGCTGCAAAAAGTGTCAAAACCAGAAATGCAGGACAGGCCATGGAGAAATGGCAGCCTTGCTACGCTGATGGGCGGGATGTAAATTGCCAACAGCCACTCTGGAGAAGTGTACGGTGTGTCCTGAAACATCGAAAAAACACAGCTTAGTGAGCATAGGGCACGTCCACTCATGGGCGTATAAATTGGGAAAACTAAAAATCAGCAAGACACAGGCACCCCAAAGTTTGGGGCTGCTCTGTTGACAAGAACCTCCACTTCATGACACCTTAAATATCCCAGGAAAGAGAAAAATGGATAAAAAAGTTGTGGTCCTTATGTACAATGGAATATCACTCAGACATGAAATCAATGTCATAAGGCTAGTAGAAGCAAGATGAGTGGACTTAGGTACGACGATTCTAAGTGAAATAAGTCACACAGAAAAAGACACTTATCATAAGCTATCACTTATAGAGGGAATGTAAAAACCGCTACACTTGAACTGAATTACAAAACAGAACAGAGTCACACGTTTAGAAAACACACTATGGCTGCTTAACGGGAAAGGTGAGGTGGGGTGATGCATAAAACAAGGGGTTCAAATTTGCTCAGATACCGTTCCATACACCCAATATGTAATAGACAAGACCTACTCCTTGCTCCGTGAACTGGACTCAACACCCCCTATTCACCGCACAAGAATATATGTGACTAGTAACAATCTTAAAACCTATGTATTGATATCTGTCTGGAAGTGAGTCAAGTGGGTGTAAATCCGAATAAACACAGCCGTGAAAAGCAGCTAAACCCCATTATAAAAATAAATTACTTTTAAAAACCTGTAAAACAAAGACAGTGAAAGAGAGAGAAATTCTTACAAAATTCGTTCAGGGGCTGTGATGCCACCTGGATTGACCATATCTAGACCCACAGCTGGATGAGACATAAGGGTGGACACTCTTGGGGCTGAGAGGTTGGGTGAGCAAACGCAGACCCTTTAAAGTAATACTGCGTGATACCCATCCCATGGGTCCCAAATCTCCAGGTTCAAGGGCATCTTCCTACATCGAAAACATGCATGAGAAACTCAGAAGATGGTACACCGTGTGATTTTGAAAGGTTTCTAAAACACACCCCATTTCTCATCTCCTTGTGCTCGGGTTCGCCTTTCCAGCTACTTTACTAGCAATCAACTTACTTGGAGAATCAGCACCTTTAAACTCCTGTTCCCTACAGGTTGCAATTTGTCCTGAGGATGAACGGGAAGAGGGGCAACCAATGAGAGACTAGATCTAGGTGTTGGGACAGGCACAGGTCACTCTATTTTCCCATCAGGAAGAAGAATTAATCACAGGCTCAGCCTCCCGCCCAGAAGCACAATAGGGCCTGAGGCAATCCCGCGCTTTTGCGGCCAGCTCCCAAAAAAGCGAGTTGAAAAATGGAGCTCAGGGACACTGCAATTCACAAACCCGCAGAGTTATAAATGATAACTCTCATCCACAGATATATTGAGGGAAGGCAACGAGGATTTGAAAGCAAGGCAGAATTGCAGGAAACAGATTTCAGGAGGTAGATTCGAATCGCCTGTAAAGCACATGAAAAGCGGCAAAACGTCGACAATGATGCCCTTGGCCAAGAAGGGCGTATGCGTTTTTTCCTGAATATATTCAGGAAAAAACGCATACGCCCTTTTTGGCCAACCAAGCAACCTGGAAAGGCAAATCAGCGCTACAAAGAAGTCTCGCTTCCCATCGGTCAAAAGGGCCATGCTGCAAAAAGTGTCAAAACCAGAAATGCAGGACAGGCCATGGAGAAATGGCAGCCTTGCTACGCTGATGGGCGGGATGTTAATTGCCAACAGCCACTCTGGAGAAGTGTACGGTGTGTCCTGAAACATCGAAAAAACACAGCTTAGGGAGCATAGGGCACGTCCACTCATGGGCGTATAAATTGGGAAAACTAAAAATCAGCAAGACACAGGCACCCCAAAGTTTAGGGCTGCTCTGTTGACAAGAACCTCCACTTCATGACACCTTAAATATCCCAGGAAAGAGAAAAATGGATAAAGAAGTTGTGGTCCTTATGTACAATGCAATATCACTCAGACATGAAATCAATGTCATAAGGCTAGTAGAAGCAAGATGTGTGGACTTAGGTACGACGATTCTAAGTGAAATAAGTCACACAGAAAAAGACACTTATCATAAGCTATCACTTATAGAGGGAATGTAAAAACCGCTACACTTGAACTGAATTACAGAACAGAACAGAATCACACGTTTTGAAAACACACTATGGCTGCTTAACGGGAAAGGTGAGGTGGGGTGATGCATAAAACAAGGGTTTCAAATTCGCTCAGATACCGTTCCATACACCCAATATGTAATAGACAAGACCTACTCCTTGCTCAGTGAACTGGACTCAACACCCCCTATTCACCGCACAAGAATATATGTGACTAGTAACAATCTTAAAACCTATGTATTGATATCTGTCTGGAAGTGAGTCAAGTGGGTGTAAATCCGCATAAACACAGCCGTGAAAAGCAGCTAAACCCCATTATAAAAATAAATTACTTTTAAAAACCCGTAAAACAAAGACAGTGAAAGAGAGAGAAATTCTTACAAAATTCGTTCAGAGGCTGTGATGCAACCTGGATTGACCATATCTACACGCACAGCTGGATGAGACATAAGGGTGGACAGTCTTGGGGCTGAAAGGTTGGGTTAGGTTGGGTGAGCAAACGCAGACCCTTTAAAGTAATACTGCGTGGTACCCATCCCATGGGTCCCAAGTCTCCAGGTTCAAGGGCATCTTCCTACATCGAAAACATGCATGAGAAACTCAGAAGATGGTACACCGTGTGATTTTGAAAGGTTTCTAAAACGCACCTCATTTCTCATCTCCTTGTGCTCGGGTTCGCCATTCCAGCTACTTTACTAGCAATCTCCCTACTTGGAGAATCAGCACCTTTAACCTCCTGTTCCCTACAGGTTGCAATTTGTCCTGAGGATGAACGGGAAGAGGGGCAACCAATGAGAGACTAGATCTAGCTGTTGGGACAGGCACAGGTCACTCTATTTTCCCATCAGGAAGAAGAATTAACCACAGGCTCAGCCTGCTGCCAGGAACCAGAATAGGGCCTGAGGCAATCCCGTGCTTTTGCGGCCAGCTCTCAAAAAAGACAGTTGAAAAATGGAGCTCAGGGACACTGCAATTCACAAACCCGCAGAGTTATAAGTGATAACTCTCATCCACAGATATATTGAGGGAAGTCAACGAAGAGGATTTGAAAGCAAGGCAGAATTGCAGGAAACAGATTTCAGGAGGTAGATTCGAATCGCCTTTAAGGCACATGAAAAGCGGCAAAACGTCGACAATGATGCCCTTGGCCAAAAAGGGCGTATGCGTTTTTTCCTGAATATATTCAGGAAAAAACGCATACGCCCTTTTTGGCCAACCAAGCAACCTGGAAAGGCAAATCAGCGCTACAAAGAAGTCTCGCTTCCCATGGGTCAAAAGGGCCATGCTGCAAAAAGTGTCAAAACCAGAAATGCAGGACAGGCCATGGAGAAATGGCAGCCTTGCTACGCTGATGGGCGGGATGTAAATTGCCAACAGCCACTCTGGAGAAGTGTACGGTGTGTCCTGAAACATCGAAAAAACACAGCTTAGTGAGCATAGGGCACGTCCACTCATGGGCGTATAAATTGGGAAAACTAAAAATCAGCAAGACACAGGCACCCCAAAGTTTGGGGCTGCTCTGTTGACAAGAACCTCCACTTCATGACACCTTAAATATCCCAGGAAAGAGAAAAATGGATAAAAAAGTTGTGGTCCTTATGTACAATGGAATATCACTCAGACATGAAATCAATGTCATAAGGCTAGTAGAAGCAAGATGAGTGGACTTAGGTACGACGATTCTAAGTGAAATAAGTCACACAGAAAAAGACACTTATCATAAGCTATCACTTATAGAGGGAATGTAAAAACCGCTACACTTGAACTGAATTACAAAACAGAACAGAGTCACACGTTTAGAAAACACACTATGGCTGCTTAACGGGAAAGGTGAGGTGGGGTGATGCATAAAACAAGGGGTTCAAATTTGCTCAGATACCGTTCCATACACCCAATATGTAATAGACAAGACCTACTCCTTGCTCCGTGAACTGGACTCAACACCCCCTATTCACCGCACAAGAATATATGTGACTAGTAACAATCTTAAAACCTATGTATTGATATCTGTCTGGAAGTGAGTCAAGTGGGTGTAAATCCGAATAAACACAGCCGTGAAAAGCAGCTAAACCCCATTATAAAAATAAATTACTTTTAAAAACCTGTAAAACAAAGACAGTGAAAGAGAGAGAAATTCTTACAAAATTCGTTCAGGGGCTGTGATGCCACCTGGATTGACCATATCTAGACCCACAGCTGGATGAGACATAAGGGTGGACACTCTTGGGGCTGAGAGGTTGGGTGAGCAAACGCAGACCCTTTAAAGTAATACTGCGTGATACCCATCCCATGGGTCCCAAATCTCCAGGTTCAAGGGCATCTTCCTATATCAAAAACATGCATGAGAAACTCAGAAGATGGTACACCGTGTGATTTTGAAAGGTTTCTAAAACACACCCCATTTCTCATCTCCTTGTGCTCGGGTTCGCCTTTCCAGCTACTTTACTAGCAATCAACTTACTTGGAGAATCAGCACCTTTAAACTCCTGTTCCCTACAGGTTGCAATTTGTCCTGAGGATGAACGGGAAGAGGGGCAACCAATGAGAGACTAGATCTAGGTGTTGGGACAGGCACAGGTCACTCTATTTTCCCATCAGGAAGAAGAATTAATCACAGGCTCAGCCTGCCGCCCAGAAGCACAATAGGGCCTGAGGCAATCCCGCGCTTTTGCGGCCAGCTCCCAAAAAAGCGAGTTGAAAAATGGAGCTCAGGGACACTGCAATTCACAAACCCGCAGAGTTATAAATGATAACTCTCATCCACAGATATATTGAGGGAAGGCAACGAGGATTTGAAAGCAAGGCAGAATTGCAGGAAACAGATTTCAGGAGGTAGATTCGAATCGCCTGTAAAGCACATGAAAAGCGGCAAAACGTCGACAATGATGCCCTTGGCCAAGAAGGGCGTATGCGTTTTTTCCTGAATATATTCAGGAAAAAACGCATACGCCCTTTTTGGCCAACCAAGCAACCTGGAAAGGCAAATCAGCGCTACAAAGAAGTCTCGCTTCCCATCGGTCAAAAGGGCCATGCTGCAAAAAGTGTCAAAACCAGAAATGCAGGACAGGCCATGGAGAAATGGCAGCCTTGCTACGCTGATGGGCGGGATGTTAATTGCCAACAGCCACTCTGGAGAAGTGTACGGTGTGTCCTGAAACATCGAAAAAACACAGCTTAGGGAGCATAGGGCACGTCCACTCATGGGCGTATAAATTGGGAAAACTAAAAATCAGCAAGACACAGGCACCCCAAAGTTTAGGGCTGCTCTGTTGACAAGAACCTCCACTTCATGACACCTTAAATATCCCAGGAAAGAGAAAAATGGATAAAGAAATTGTGGTCCTTATGTACAATGCAATATCACTCAGACATGAAATCAATGTCATAAGGCTAGTAGAAGCAAGATGTGTGGACTTAGGTACGACGATTCTAAGTGAAATAAGTCACACAGAAAAAGACACTTATCATAAGCTATCACTTATAGAGGGAATGTAAAAACCGCTACACTTGAACTGAATTACAGAACAGAACAGAATCACACGTTTTGAAAACACACTATGGCTGCTTAACGGGAAAGGTGAGGTGGGGTGATGCATAAAACAAGGGTTTCAAATTCGCTCAGATACCGTTCCATACACCCAATATGTAATAGACAAGACCTACTCCTTGCTCAGTGAACTGGACTCAACACCCCCTATTCACCGCACAAGAATATATGTGACTAGTAACAATCTTAAAACCTATGTATTGATATCTGTCTGGAAGTGAGTCAAGTGGGTGTAAATCCGCATAAACACAGCCGTGAAAAGCAGCTAAACCCCATTATAAAAATAAATTACTTTTAAAAACCCGTAAAACAAAGACAGTGAAAGAGAGAGAAATTCTTACAAAATTCGTTCAGAGGCTGTGATGCAACCTGGATTGACCATATCTACACGCACAGCTGGATGAGACATAAGGGTGGACAGTCTTGGGGCTGAAAGGTTGGGTTAGGTTGGGTGAGCAAACGCAGACCCTTTAAAGTAATACTGCGTGGTACCCATCCCATGGGTCCCAAGTCTCCAGGTTCAAGGGCATCTTCCTACATCGAAAACATGCATGAGAAACTCAGAAGATGGTACACCGTGTGATTTTGAAAGGTTTCTAAAACGCACCTCATTTCTCATCTCCTTGTGCTCGGGTTCGCCATTCCAGCTACTTTACTAGCAATCTCCCTACTTGGAGAATCAGCACCTTTAACCTCCTGTTCCCTACAGGTTGCAATTTGTCCTGAGGATGAACGGGAAGAGGGGCAACCAATGAGAGACTAGATCTAGCTGTTGGGACAGGCACTGGTCACTCTATTTTCCCATCAGGAAGAAGAATTAACCACAGGCTCAGCCTGCTGCCAGGAACCAGAATAGGGCCTGAGGCAATCCCGTGCTTTTGCGGCCAGCTCTCAAAAAAGACAGTTGAAAAATGGAGCTCAGGGACACTGCAATTCACAAACCCGCAGAGTTATAAGTGATAACTCTCATCCACAGATATATTGAGGGAAGTCAACGAAGAGGATTTGAAAGCAAGGCAGAATTGCAGGAAACAGATTTCAGGAGGTAGATTCGAATCGCCTTTAAGGCACATGAAAAGCGGCAAAACGTCGACAATGATGCCCTTGGCCAAAAAGGGCGTATGCGTTTTTTCCTGAATATATTCAGGAAAAAACGCATACGCCCTTTTTGGCCAACCAAGCAACCTGGAAAGGCAAATCAGCGCTACAAAGAAGTCTCGCTTCCCATGGGTCAAAAGGGCCATGCTGCAAAAAGTGTCAAAACCAGAAATGCAGGACAGGCAATGGAGAAATGGCAGCCTTGCTACGCTGATGGGCGGGATGTAAATTGCCAACAGCCACTCTGGAGAAGTGTACGGTGTGTCCTGAAACATCGAAAAAACACAGCTTAGTGAGCATAGGGCACGTCCACTCATGGGCGTATAAATTGGGAAAACTAAAAATCAGCAAGACACAGGCACCCCAAAGTTTGGGGCTGCTCTGTTGACAAGAACCTCCACTTCATGACACCTTAAATATCCCAGGAAAGAGAAAAATGGATAAAAAAGTTGTGGTCCTTATGTACAATGGAATATCACTCAGACATGAAATCAATGTCATAAGGCTAGTAGAAGCAAGATGAGTGGACTTAGGTACGACGATTCTAAGTGAAATAAGTCACACAGAAAAAGACACTTATCATAAGCTATCACTTATAGAGGGAATGTAAAAACCGCTACACTTGAACTGAATTACAAAACAGAACAGAGTCACACGTTTAGAAAACACACTATGGCTGCTTAACGGGAAAGGTGAGGTGGGGTGATGCATAAAACAAGGGGTTCAAATTTGCTCAGATACCGTTCCATACACCCAATATGTAATAGACAAGACCTACTCCTTGCTCCGTGAACTGGACTCAACACCCCCTATTCACCGCACAAGAATATATGTGACTAGTAACAATCTTAAAACCTATGTATTGATATCTGTCTGGAAGTGAGTCAAGTGGGTGTAAATCCGAATAAACACAGCCGTGAAAAGCAGCTAAACCCCATTATAAAAATAAATTACTTTTAAAAACCTGTAAAACAAAGACAGTGAAAGAGAGAGAAATTCTTACAAAATTCGTTCAGGGGCTGTGATGCCACCTGGATTGACCATATCTAGACCCACAGCTGGATGAGACATAAGGGTGGACACTCTTGGGGCTGAGAGGTTGGGTGAGCAAACGCAGACCCTTTAAAGTAATACTGCGTGATACCCATCCCATGGGTCCCAAATCTCCAGGTTCAAGGGCATCTTCCTACATCAAAAACATGCATGAGAAACTCAGAAGATGGTACACCGTGTGATTTTGAAAGGTTTCTAAAACACACCCCATTTCTCATCTCCTTGTGCTCGGGTTCGCCTTTCCAGCTACTTTACTAGCAATCAACTTACTTGGAGAATCAGCACCTTTAAACTCCTGTTCCCTACAGGTTGCAATTTGTCCTGAGGATGAACGGGAAGAGGGGCAACCAATGAGAGACTAGATCTAGGTGTTGGGACAGGCACAGGTCACTCTATTTTCCCATCAGGAAGAAGAATTAATCACAGGCTCAGCCTGCCGCCCAGAAGCACAATAGGGCCTGAGGCAATCCCGCGCTTTTGCGGCCAGCTCCCAAAAAAGCGAGTTGAAAAATGGAGCTCAGGGACACTGCAATTCACAAACCCGCAGAGTTATAAATGAAAACTCTCATCCACAGATATATTGAGGGAAGGCAACGAGGATTTGAAAGCAAGGCAGAATTGCAGGAAACAGATTTCAGGAGGTAGATTCGAATCGCCTGTAAAGCACATGAAAAGCGGCAAAACGTCGACAATGATGCCCTTGGCCAAGAAGGGCGTATGCGTTTTTTCCTGAATATATTCAGGAAAAAACGCATACGCCCTTTTTGGCCAACCAAGCAACCTGGAAAGGCAAATCAGCGCTACAAAGAAGTCTCGCTTCCCATCGGTCAAAAGGGCCATGCTGCAAAAAGTGTCAAAACCAGAAATGCAGGACAGGCCATGGAGAAATGGCAGCCTTGCTACGCTGATGGGCGGGATGTTAATTGCCAACAGCCACTCTGGAGAAGTGTACGGTGTGTCCTGAAACATCGAAAAAACACAGCTTAGGGAGCATAGGGCACGTCCACTCATGGGCGTATAAATTGGGAAAACTAAAAATCAGCAAGACACAGGCACCCCAAAGTTTAGGGCTGCTCTGTTGACAAGAACCTCCACTTCATGACACCTTAAATATCCCAGGAAAGAGAAAAATGGATAAAGAAGTTGTGGTCCTTATGTACAATGCAATATCACTCAGACATGAAATCAATGTCATAAGGCTAGTAGAAGCAAGATGTGTGGACTTAGGTACGACGATTCTAAGTGAAATAAGTCACACAGAAAAAGACACTTATCATAAGCTATCACTTATAGAGGGAATGTAAAAACCGCTACACTTGAACTGAATTACAGAACAGAACAGAATCACACGTTTTGAAAACACACTATGGCTGCTTAACGGGAAAGGTGAGGTGGGGTGATGCATAAAACAAGGGTTTCAAATTCGCTCAGATACCGTTCCATACACCCAATATGTAATAGACAAGACCTACTCCTTGCTCAGTGAACTGGACTCAACACCCCCTATTCACCGCACAAGAATATATGTGACTAGTAACAATCTTAAAACCTATGTATTGATATCTGTCTGGAAGTGAGTCAAGTGGGTGTAAATCCGCATAAACACAGCCGTGAAAAGCAGCTAAACCCCATTATAAAAATAAATTACTTTTAAAAACCCGTAAAACAAAGACAGTGAAAGAGAGAGAAATTCTTACAAAATTCGTTCAGAGGCTGTGATGCAACCTGGATTGACCATATCTACACGCACAGCTGGATGAGACATAAGGGTGGACAGTCTTGGGGCTGAAAGGTTGGGTTAGGTTGGGTGAGCAAACGCAGACCCTTTAAAGTAATACTGCGTGGTACCCATCCCATGGGTCCCAAGTCTCCAGGTTCAAGGGCATCTTCCTACATCGAAAACATGCATGAGAAACTCAGAAGATGGTACACCGTGTGATTTTGAAAGGTTTCTAAAACGCACCTCATTTCTCATCTCCTTGTGCTCGGGTTCGCCATTCCAGCTACTTTACTAGCAATCTCCCTACTTGGAGAATCAGCACCTTTAACCTCCTGTTCCCTACAGGTTGCAATTTGTCCTGAGGATGAACGGGAAGAGGGGCAACCAATGAGAGACTAGATCTAGCTGTTGGGACAGGCACAGGTCACTCTATTTTCCCATCAGGAAGAAGAATTAACCACAGGCTCAGCCTGCTGCCAGGAACCAGAATAGGGCCTGAGGCAATCCCGTGCTTTTGCGGCCAGCTCTCAAAAAAGACAGTTGAAAAATGGAGCTCAGGGACACTGCAATTCACAAACCCGCAGAGTTATAAGTGATAACTCTCATCCACAGATATATTGAGGGAAGTCAACGAAGAGGATTTGAAAGCAAGGCAGAATTGCAGGAAACAGATTTCAGGAGGTAGATTCGAATCGCCTTTAAGGCACATGAAAAGCGGCAAAACGTCGACAATGATGCCCTTGGCCAAAAAGGGCGTATGCGTTTTTTCCTGAATATATTCAGGAAAAAACGCATACGCCCTTTTTGGCCAACCAAGCAACCTGGAAAGGCAAATCAGCGCTACAAAGAAGTCTCGCTTCCCATGGGTCAAAAGGGCCATGCTGCAAAAAGTGTCAAAACCAGAAATGCAGGACAGGCCATGGAGAAATGGCAGCCTTGCTACGCTGATGGGCGGGATGTAAATTGCCAACAGCCACTCTGGAGAAGTGTACGGTGTGTCCTGAAACATCGAAAAAACACAGCTTAGTGAGCATAGGGCACGTCCACTCATGGGCGTATAAATTGGGAAAACTAAAAATCAGCAAGACACAGGCACCCCAAAGTTTGGGGCTGCTCTGTTGACAAGAACCTCCACTTCATGACACCTTAAATATCCCAGGAAAGAGAAAAATGGATAAAAAAGTTGTGGTCCTTATGTACAATGGAATATCACTCAGACATGAAATCAATGTCATAAGGCTAGTAGAAGCAAGATGAGTGGACTTAGGTACGACGATTCTAAGTGAAATAAGTCACACAGAAAAAGACACTTATCATAAGCTATCACTTATAGAGGGAATGTAAAAACCGCTACACTTGAACTGAATTACAAAACAGAACAGAGTCACACGTTTAGAAAACACACTATGGCTGCTTAACGGGAAAGGTGAGGTGGGGTGATGCATAAAACAAGGGGTTCAAATTTGCTCAGATACCGTTCCATACACCCAATATGTAATAGACAAGACCTACTCCTTGCTCCGTGAACTGGACTCAACACCCCCTATTCACCGCACAAGAATATATGTGACTAGTAACAATCTTAAAACCTATGTATTGATATCTGTCTGGAAGTGAGTCAAGTGGGTGTAAATCCGAATAAACACAGCCGTGAAAAGCAGCTAAACCCCATTATAAAAATAAATTACTTTTAAAAACCTGTAAAACAAAGACAGTGAAAGAGAGAGAAATTCTTACAAAATTCGTTCAGGGGCTGTGATGCCACCTGGATTGACCATATCTAGACCCACAGCTGGATGAGACATAAGGGTGGACACTCTTGGGGCTGAGAGGTTGGGTGAGCAAACGCAGACCCTTTAAAGTAATACTGCGTGGTACCCATCCCATGGGTCCCAAATCTCCAGGTTCAAGGGCATCTTCCTACATCGAAAACATGCATGAGAAACTCAGAAGATGGTACACCGTGTGATTTTGAAAGGTTTCTAAAACGCACCTCATTTCTCATCTCCTTGTGCTCGGGTTCGCCATTCCAGCTACTTTACTAGCAATCTCCCTACTTGGAGAATCAGCACCTTTAACCTCCTGTTCCCTACAGGTTGCAATTTGTCCTGAGGATGAACGGGAAGAGGGGCAACCAATGAGAGACTAGATCTAGCTGTTGGGACAGGCACAGGTCACTCTATTTTCCCATCAGGAAGAAGAATTAACCACAGGCTCAGCCTGCTGCCAGGAACCAGAATAGGGCCTGAGGCAATCCCGTGCTTTTGCGGCCAGCTCTCAAAAAAGACAGTTGAAAAATGGAGCTCAGGGACACTGCAATTCACAAACCCGCAGAGTTATAAGTGATAACTCTCATCCACAGATATATTGAGGGAAGTCAACGAAGAGGATTTGAAAGCAAGGCAGAATTGCAGGAAACAGATTTCAGGAGGTAGATTCGAATCGCCTTTAAGGCACATGAAAAGCGGCAAAACGTCGACAATGATGCCCTTGGCCAAAAAGGGCGTATGCGTTTTTTCCTGAATATATTCAGGAAAAAACGCATACGCCCTTTTTGGCCAACCAAGCAACCTGGAAAGGCAAATCAGCGCTACAAAGAAGTCTCGCTTCCCATGGGTCAAAAGGGCCATGCTGCAAAAAGTGTCAAAACCAGAAATGCAGGACAGGCCATGGAGAAATGGCAGCCTTGCTACGCTGATGGGCGGGATGTAAATTGCCAACAGCCACTCTGGAGAAGTGTACGGTGTGTCCTGAAACATCGAAAAAACACAGCTTAGTGAGCATAGGGCACGTCCACTCATGGGCGTATAAATTGGGAAAACTAAAAATCAGCAAGACACAGGCACCCCAAAGTTTGGGGCTGCTCTGTTGACAAGAACCTCCACTTCATGACACCTTAAATATCCCAGGAAAGAGAAAAATGGATAAAAAAGTTGTGGTCCTTATGTACAATGGAATATCACTCAGACATGAAATCAATGTCATAAGGCTAGTAGAAGCAAGATGAGTGGACTTAGGTACGACGATTCTAAGTGAAATAAGTCACACAGAAAAAGACACTTATCATAAGCTATCACTTATAGAGGGAATGTAAAAACCGCTACACTTGAACTGAATTACAAAACAGAACAGAGTCACACGTTTAGAAAACACACTATGGCTGCTTAACGGGAAAGGTGAGGTGGGGTGATGCATAAAACAAGGGGTTCAAATTTGCTCAGATACCGTTCCATACACCCAATATGTAATAGACAAGACCTACTCCTTGCTCCGTGAACTGGACTCAACACCCCCTATTCACCGCACAAGAATATATGTGACTAGTAACAATCTTAAAACCTATGTATTGATATCTGTCTGGAAGTGAGTCAAGTGGGTGTAAATCCGAATAAACACAGCCGTGAAAAGCAGCTAAACCCCATTATAAAAATAAATTACTTTTAAAAACCTGTAAAACAAAGACAGTGAAAGAGAGAGAAATTCTTACAAAATTCGTTCAGGGGCTGTGATGCCACCTGGATTGACCATATCTAGACCCACAGCTGGATGAGACATAAGGGTGGACACTCTTGGGGCTGAGAGGTTGGGTGAGCAAACGCAGACCCTTTAAAGTAATACTGCGTGATACCCATCCCATGGGTCCCAAATCTCCAGGTTCAAGGGCATCTTCCTACATCAAAAACATGCATGAGAAACTCAGAAGATGGTACACCGTGTGATTTTGAAAGGTTTCTAAAACACACCCCATTTCTCATCTCCTTGTGCTCGGGTTCGCCTTTCCAGCTACTTTACTAGCAATCAACTTACTTGGAGAATCAGCACCTTTAAACTCCTGTTCCCTACAGGTTGCAATTTGTCCTGAGGATGAACGGGAAGAGGGGCAACCAATGAGAGACTAGATCTAGGTGTTGGGACAGGCACAGGTCACTCTATTTTCCCATCAGGAAGAAGAATTAATCACAGGCTCAGCCTGCCGCCCAGAAGCACAATAGGGCCTGAGGCAATCCCGCGCTTTTGCGGCCAGCTCCCAAAAAAGCGAGTTGAAAAATGGAGCTCAGGGACACTGCAATTCACAAACCCGCAGAGTTATAAATGATAACTCTCATCCACAGATATATTGAGGGAAGGCAACGAGGATTTGAAAGCAAGGCAGAATTGCAGGAAACAGATTTCAGGAGGTAGATTCGAATCGCCTGTAAAGCACATGAAAAGCGGCAAAACGTCGACAATGATGCCCTTGGCCAAGAAGGGCGTATGCGTTTTTTCCTGAATATATTCAGGAAAAAACGCATACGCCCTTTTTGGCCAACCAAGCAACCTGGAAAGGCAAATCAGCGCTACAAAGAAGTCTCGCTTCCCATCGGTCAAAAGGGCCATGCTGCAAAAAGTGTCAAAACCAGAAATGCAGGACAGGCCATGGAGAAATGGCAGCCTTGCTACGCTGATGGGCGGGATGTTAATTGCCAACAGCCACTCTGGAGAAGTGTACGGTGTGTCCTGAAACATCGAAAAAACACAGCTTAGGGAGCATAGGGCACGTCCACTCATGGGCGTATAAATTGGGAAAACTAAAAATCAGCAAGACACAGGCACCCCAAAGTTTAGGGCTGCTCTGTTGACAAGAACCTCCACTTCATGACACCTTAAATATCCCAGGAAAGAGAAAAATGGATAAAGAAGTTGTGGTCCTTATGTACAATGCAATATCACTCAGACATGAAATCAATGTCATAAGGCTAGTAGAAGCAAGATGTGTGGACTTAG
This sequence comes from Eschrichtius robustus, assembly GCF_028021215.1. Taxonomy (NCBI): domain Eukaryota; kingdom Metazoa; phylum Chordata; class Mammalia; order Artiodactyla; family Eschrichtiidae; genus Eschrichtius; species Eschrichtius robustus. Next base: position 545,461 of record NW_027175159.1, on the reverse strand, counting down.
GTACGACGATTCTAAGTGAAATAAGTCACACAGAAAAAGACACTTATCATAAGCTATCACTTATAGAGGGAATGTAAAAACCGCTACACTTGAACTGAATTACAGAACAGAACAGAATCACACGTTTTGAAAACACACTATGGCTGCTTAACGGGAAAGGTGAGGTGGGGTGATGCATAAAACAAGGGTTTCAAATTCGCTCAGATACCGTTCCATACACCCAATATGTAATAGACAAGACCTACTCCTTGCTCAGTGAACTGGACTCAACACCCCCTATTCACCGCACAAGAATATATGTGACTAGTAACAATCTTAAAACCTATGTATTGATATCTGTCTGGAAGTGAGTCAAGTGGGTGTAAATCCGCATAAACACAGCCGTGAAAAGCAGCTAAACCCCATTATAAAAATAAATTACTTTTAAAAACCCGTAAAACAAAGACAGTGAAAGAGAGAGAAATTCTTACAAAATTCGTTCAGAGGCTGTGATGCAACCTGGATTGACCATATCTACACGCACAGCTGGATGAGACATAAGGGTGGACAGTCTTGGGGCTGAAAGGTTGGGTTAGGTTGGGTGAGCAAACGCAGACCCTTTAAAGTAATACTGCGTGGTACCCATCCCATGGGTCCCAAGTCTCCAGGTTCAAGGGCATCTTCCTACATCGAAAACATGCATGAGAAACTCAGAAGATGGTACACCGTGTGATTTTGAAAGGTTTCTAAAACGCACCTCATTTCTCATCTCCTTGTGCTCGGGTTCGCCATTCCAGCTACTTTACTAGCAATCTCCCTACTTGGAGAATCAGCACCTTTAACCTCCTGTTCCCTACAGGTTGCAATTTGTCCTGAGGATGAACGGGAAGAGGGGCAACCAATGAGAGACTAGATCTAGCTGTTGGGACAGGCACAGGTCACTCTATTTTCCCATCAGGAAGAAGAATTAACCACAGGCTCAGCCTGCTGCCAGGAACCAGAATAGGGCCTGAGGCAATCCCGTGCTTTTGCGGCCAGCTCTCAAAAAAGACAGTTGAAAAATGGAGCTCAGGGACACTGCAATTCACAAACCCGCAGAGTTATAAGTGATAACTCTCATCCACAGATATATTGAGGGAAGTCAACGAAGAGGATTTGAAAGCAAGGCAGAATTGCAGGAAACAGATTTCAGGAGGTAGATTCGAATCGCCTTTAAGGCACATGAAAAGCGGCAAAACGTCGACAATGATGCCCTTGGCCAAAAAGGGCGTATGCGTTTTTTCCTGAATATATTCAGGAAAAAACGCATACGCCCTTTTTGGCCAACCAAGCAACCTGGAAAGGCAAATCAGCGCTACAAAGAAGTCTCGCTTCCCATGGGTCAAAAGGGCCATGCTGCAAAAAGTGTCAAAACCAGAAATGCAGGACAGGCCATGGAGAAATGGCAGCCTTGCTACGCTGATGGGCGGGATGTAAATTGCCAACAGCCACTCTGGAGAAGTGTACGGTGTGTCCTGAAACATCGAAAAAACACAGCTTAGTGAGCATAGGGCACGTCCACTCATGGGCGTATAAATTGGGAAAACTAAAAATCAGCAAGACACAGGCACCCCAAAGTTTGGGGCTGCTCTGTTGACAAGAACCTCCACTTCATGACACCTTAAATATCCCAGGAAAGAGAAAAATGGATAAAAAAGTTGTGGTCCTTATGTACAATGGAATATCACTCAGACATGAAATCAATGTCATAAGGCTAGTAGAAGCAAGATGAGTGGACTTAGGTACGACGATTCTAAGTGAAATAAGTCACACAGAAAAAGACACTTATCATAAGCTATCACTTACAGAGGGAATGTAAAAACCGCTACACTTGAACTGAATTACAAAACAGAACAGAGTCACACGTTTAGAAAACACACTATGGCTGCTTAACGGGAAAGGTGAGGTGGGGTGATGCATAAAACAAGGGGTTCAAATTTGCTCAGATACCGTTCCATACACCCAATATGTAATAGACAAGACCTACTCCTTGCTCCGTGAACTGGACTCAACACCCCCTATTCACCGCACAAGAATATATGTGACTAGTAACAATCTTAAAACCTATGTATTGATATCTGTCTGGAAGTGAGTCAAGTGGGTGTAAATCCGAATAAACACAGCCGTGAAAAGCAGCTAAACCCCATTATAAAAATAAATTACTTTTAAAAACCTGTAAAACAAAGACAGTGAAAGAGAGAGAAATTCTTACAAAATTCGTTCAGGGGATGTGATGCCACCTGGATTGACCATATCTAGACCCACAGCTGGATGAGACATAAGGGTGGACACTCTTGGGGCTGAGAGGTTGGGTGAGCAAACGCAGACCCTTTAAAGTAATACTGCGTGATACCCATCCCATGGGTCCCAAATCTCCAGGTTCAAGGGCATCTTCCTACATCAAAAACATGCATGAGAAACTCAGAAGATGGTACACCGTGTGATTTTGAAAGGTTTCTAAAACACACCCCATTTCTCATCTCCTTGTGCTCGGGTTCGCCTTTCCAGCTACTTTACTAGCAATCAACTTACTTGGAGAATCAGCACCTTTAAACTCCTGTTCCCTACAGGTTGCAATTTGTCCTGAGGATGAACGGGAAGAGGGGCAACCAATGAGAGACTAGACCTAGGTGTTGGGACAGGCACAGGTCACTCTATTTTCCCATCAGGAAGAAGAATTAATCACAGGCTCAGCCTGCCGCCCAGAAGCACAATAGGGCCTGAGGCAATCCCGCGCTTTTGCGGCCAGCTCCCAAAAAATCGAGTTGAAAAATGGAGCTCAGGGACACTGCAATTCACAAACCCGCAGAGTTATAAATGATAACTCTCATCCACAGATATATTGAGGGAAGGCAACGAGGATTTGAAAGCAAGGCAGAATTGCAGGAAACAGATTTCAGGAGGTAGATTCGAATCGCCTGTAAAGCACATGAAAAGCGGCAAAACGTCGACAATGATGCCCTTGGCCAAGAAGGGCGTATGCGTTTTTTCCTGAATATATTCAGGAAAAAACGCATACGCCCTTTTTGGCCAACCAAGCAACCTGGAAAGGCAAATCAGCGCTACAAAGAAGTCTCGCTTCCCATCGGTCAAAAGGGCCATGCTGCAAAAAGTGTCAAAACCAGAAATGCAGGACAGGCCATGGAGAAATGGCAGCCTTGCTACGCTGATGGGCGGGATGTTAATTGCCAACAGCCACTCTGGAGAAGTGTACGGTGTGTCCTGAAACATCGAAAAAACACAGCTTAGGGAGCATAGGGCACGTCCACTCATGGGCGTATAAATTGGGAAAACTAAAAATCAGCAAGACACAGGCACCCCAAAGTTTAGGGCAGCTCTGTTGACAAGAACCTCCACTTCATGACACCTTAAATATCCCAGGAAAGAGAAAAATGGATAAAGAAGTTGTGGTCCTTAGGTACAATGCAATATCACTCAGACATGAAATCAATGTCATAAGGCTAGTAGAAGCAAGATGTGTGGACTTAGGTACGACGATTCTAAGTGAAATAAGTCACACAGAAAAAGACACTTATCATAAGCTATCACTTATAGAGGGAATGTAAAAACCGCTACACTTGAACTGAATTACAAAACAGAACAGAGTCACACGTTTAGAAAACACACTATGGCTGCTTAACGGGAAAGGTGAGGTGGGGTAATGCATAAAACAAGGGGTTCAAATTTGCTCAGATACCGTTCCATACACCCAATATGTAATAGACAAGACCTACTCCTTGCTCCGTGAACTGGACTCAACACCCCCTATTCACCGCACAAGAATATATGTGACTAGTAACAATCTTAAAACCTATGTATTGATATCTGTCTGGAAGTGAGTCAAGTGGGTGTAAATCCGCATAAACACAGCCGTGAAAAGCAGCTAAACCCCATTATAAAAATAAATAACTTCTAAAAACCCGTAAAACAAAGACAGTGAAAGAGAGAGAAATTCTTACAAAATTCGTTCAGGGGCTGTGATGCCACCTGGATTGACCATATCTAGACCCACAGCTGGATGACACATAAGGGTGGACACTCTTGGGGCTGAGAGGTTGGGTGAGCAAACGCAGACCCTTTAAAGTAATACTGCGTGATACCCATCCCATGGGTCCCAAATCTCCAGGTTCAAGGGCATCTTCCTACATCGAAAACATGCATGAGAAACTCAGAAGATGGTACACCGTGTGATTTTGAAAGGTTTCTAAAACGCACCTCATTTCTCATCTCCTTGTGCTCGGGTTCGCCATTCCAGCTACTTTACTAGCAATCTCCCTACTTGGAGAATCAGCACCTTTAACCTCCTGTTCCCTACAGGTTGCAATTTGTCCTGAGGATGAACGGGAAGAGGGGCAACCAATGAGAGACTAGATCTAGCTGTTGGGACAGGCACAGGTCACTCTATTTTCCCATCAGGAAGAAGAATTAACCACAGGCTCAGCCTGCTGCCAGGAACCAGAATAGGGCCTGAGGCAATCCCGTGCTTTTGCGGCCAGCTCTCAAAAAAGACAGTTGAAAAATGGAGCTCAGGGACACTGCAATTCACAAACCCGCAGAGTTATAAGTGATAACTCTCATCCACAGATATATTGAGGGAAGTCAACGAAGAGGATTTGAAAGCAAGGCAGAATTGCAGGAAACAGATTTCAGGAGGTAGATTCGAATCGCCTTTAAGGCACATGAAAAGCGGCAAAACGTCGACAATGATGCCCTTGGCCAAAAAGGGCGTATGCGTTTTTTCCTGAATATATTCAGGAAAAAACGCATACGCCCTTTCTGGCCAACCAAGCAACCTGGAAAGGCAAATCAGCGCTACAAAGAAGTCTCGCTTCCCATGGGTCAAAAGGGCCATGCTGCAAAAAGTGTCAAAACCAGAAATGCAGGACAGGCCATGGAGAAATGGCAGCCTTGCTACGCTGATGGGCGGGATGTAAATTGCCAACAGCCACTCTGGAGAAGTGTACGGTGTGTCCTGAAACATCGAAAAAACACAGCTTAGTGAGCATAGGGCACGTCCACTCATGGGCGTATAAATTGGGAAAACTAAAAATCAGCAAGACACAGGCACCCCAAAGTTTGGGGCTGCTCTGTTGACAAGAACCTCCACTTCATGACACCTTAAATATCCCAGGAAAGAGAAAAATGGATAAAAAAGTTGTGGTCCTTATGTACAATGGAATATCACTCAGACATGAAATCAATGTCATAAGGCTAGTAGAAGCAAGATGAGTGGACTTAGGTACGACGATTCTAAGTGAAATAAGTCACACAGAAAAAGACACTTATCATAAGCTATCACTTATAGAGGGAATGTAAAAACCGCTACACTTGAACTGAATTACAAAACAGAACAGAGTCACACGTTTAGAAAACACACTATGGCTGCTTAACGGGAAAGGTGAGGTGGGGTGATGCATAAAACAAGGGGTTCAAATTTGCTCAGATACCGTTCCATACACCCAATATGTAATAGACAAGACCTACTCCTTGCTCCGTGAACTGGACTCAACACCCCCTATTCACCGCACAAGAATATATGTGACTAGTAACAATCTTAAAACCTATGTATTGATATCTGTCTGGAAGTGAGTCAAGTGGGTGTAAATCCGCATAAACACAGCCGTGAAAAGCAGCTAAACCCCATTATAAAAATAAATTACTTTTAAAAACCCGTAAAACAAAGACAGTGAAAGAGAGAGAAATTCTTACAAAATTCGTTCAGGGGCTGTGATGCCACCTGGATTGACCATATCTAGACCCACAGCTGGATGACACATAAGGGTGGACACTCTTGGGGCTGAGAGGTTGGGTGAGCAAACGCAGACCCTTTAAAGTAATACTGCGTGATACCCATCCCATGGGTCCCAAATCTCCAGGTTCAAGGGCATCTTCCTACATCAAAAACATGCATGAGAAACTCAGAAGATGGTACACCGTGTGATTTTGAAAGGTTTCTAAAACACACCCCATTTCTCATCTCCTTGTGCTCGGGTTCGCCTTTCCAGCTACTTTACTAGCAATCAACTTACTTGGAGAATCAGCACCTTTAAACTCCTGTTCCCTACAGGTTGCAATTTGTCCTGAGGATGAACGGGAAGAGGGGCAACCAATGAGAGACTAGATCTAGGTGTTGGGACAGGCACAGGTCACTCTATTTTCCCATCAGGAAGAAGAATTAATCACAGGCTCAGCCTGCCGCCCAGAAGCACAATAGGGCCTGAGGCAATCCCGCGCTTTTGCGGCCAGCTCCCAAAAAAGCGAGTTGAAAAATGGAGCTCAGGGACACTGCAATTCACAAACCCACAGAGTTATAAATGATAACTCTCATCCACAGATATATTGAGGGAAGGCAACGAGGATTTGAAAGCAAGGCAGAATTGCAGGAAACAGATTTCAGGAGGTAGATTCGAATCGCCTGTAAAGCACATGAAAAGCGGCAAAACGTCGACAATGATGCCCTTGGCCAAGAAGGGCGTATGCGTTTTTTCCTGAATATATTCAGGAAAAAACGCATACGCCCTTTTTGGCCAACCAAGCAACCTGGAAAGGCAAATCAGCGCTACAAAGAAGTCTCGCTTCCCATCGGTCAAAAGGGCCATGCTGCAAAAAGTGTCAAAACCAGAAATGCAGGACAGGCCATGGAGAAATGGCAGCCTTGCTACGCTGATGGGCGGGATGTTAATTGCCAACAGCCACTCTGGAGAAGTGTACGGTGTGTCCTGAAACATCGAAAAAACACAGCTTAGGGAGCATAGGGCACGTCCACTCATGGGCGTATAAATTGGGAAAACTAAAAATCAGCAAGACACAGGCACCCCAAAGTTTAGGGCTGCTCTGTTGACAAGAACCTCCACTTCATGACACCTTAAATATCCCAGGAAAGAGAAAAATGGATAAAGAAGTTGTGGTCCTTAGGTACAATGCAATATCACTCAGACATGAAATCAATGTCATAAGGCTAGTAGAAGCAAGATGAGTGGACTTAGGTACGACGATTCTAAGTGAAATAAGTCACACAGAAAAAGACACTTATCATAAGCTATCACTTATAGAGGGAATGTAAAAACCGCTACACTTGAACTGAATTACAAAACAGAACAGAGTCACACGTTTAGAAAACACACTATGGCTGCTTAACGGGAAAGGTGAGGTGGGGTAATGCATAAAACAAGGGGTTCAAATTTGCTCAGATACCGTTCCATACACCCAATATGTAATAGACAAGACCTACTCCTTGCTCCGTGAACTGGACTCAACACCCCCTATTCACCGCACAAGAATATATGTGACTAGTAACAATCTTAAAACCTATGTATTGATATCTGTCTGGAAGTGAGTCAAGTGGGTGTAAATCCGAATAAACACAGCCGTGAAAAGCAGCTAAACCCCATTATAAAAATAAATTACTTCTAAAAACCCGTAAAACAAAGACAGTGAAAGAGAGAGAAATTCTTACAAAATTCGTTCAGGGGCTGTGATGCCACCTGGATTGACCATATCTAGACCCACAGCTGGATGACACATAAGGGTGGACACTCTTGGGGCTGAGAGGTTGGGTGAGCAAACGCAGACCCTTTAAAGTAATACTGCGTGATACCCATCCCATGGGTCCCAAATCTCCAGGTTCAAGGGCATCTTCCTACATCGAAAACATGCATGAGAAACTCAGAAGATGGTACACCGTGTGATTTTGAAAGGTTTCTAAAACGCACCTCATTTCTCATCTCCTTGTGCTCGGGTTCGCCATTCCAGCTACTTTACTAGCAATCTCCCTACTTGGAGAATCAGCACCTTTAAGCTCCTGTTCCCTACAGGTTGCAATTTGTCCTGAGGATGAACGGGAAGAGGGGCAACCAATGAGAGACTAGATCTAGCTGTTGGGACAGGCACAGGTCACTCTATTTTCCCATCAGGAAGAAGAATTAACCACAGGCTCAGCCTGCTGCCAGGAACCAGAATAGGGCCTGAGGCAATCCCGTGCTTTTGCGGCCAGCTCTCAAAAAAGACAGTTGAAAAATGGAGCTCAGGGACACTGCAATTCACAAACCCGCAGAGTTATAAGTGATAACTCTCATCCACAGATATATTGAGGGAAGTCAACGAAGAGGATTTGAAAGCAAGGCAGAATTGCAGGAAACAGATTTCAGGAGGTAGATTCGAATCGCCTTTAAGGCACATGAAAAGCGGCAAAACGTCGACAATGATGCCCTTGGCCAAAAAGGGCGTATGCGTTTTTTCCTGAATATATTCAGGAAAAAACGCATACGCCCTTTTTGGCCAACCAAGCAACCTGGAAAGGCAAATCAGCGCTACAAAGAAGTCTCGCTTCCCATGGGTCAAAAGGGCCATGCTGCAAAAAGTGTCAAAACCAGAAATGCAGGACAGGCCATGGAGAAATGGCAGCCTTGCTACGCTGATGGGCGGGATGTAAATTGCCAACAGCCACTCTGGAGAAATGTACGGTGTGTCCTGAAACATCGAAAAAACACAGCTTAGTGAGCATAGGGCACGTCCACTCATGGGCGTATAAATTGGGAAAACTAAAAATCAGCAAGACACAGGCACCCCAAAGTTTGGGGCTGCTCTGTTGACAAGAACCTATACTTCATGACACCTTAAATATCCCAGGAAAGAGAAAAATGGATAAAAAAGTTGTGGTCCTTATGTACAATGGAATATCACTCAGACATGAAATCAATGTCATAAGGCTAGTAGAAGCAAGATGAGTGGACTTAGGTACGACGATTCTAAGTGAAATAAGTCACACAGAAAAAGACACTTATCATAAGATATCACTTATAGAGGGAATGTAAAAACCGCTACACTTGAACTGAATTACAAAACAGAACAGAGTCACACGTTTAGAAAACACACTATGGCTGCTTAACGGGAAAGGTGAGGTGGGGTGATGCATAAAACAAGGGGTTCAAATTTGCTCAGATACCGTTCCATACACCCAATATGTAATAGACAAGACCTACTCCTTGCTCCGTGAACTGGACTCAACACCCCCTATTCACCGCACAAGAATATATGTGACTAGTAACAATCTTAAAACCTATGTATTGATATCTGTCTGGAAGTGAGTCAAGTGGGTGTAAATCCGCATAAACACAGCCGTGAAAAGCAGCTAAACCCCATTATAAAAATAAATTACTTTTAAAAACCCGTAAAACAAAGACAGTGAAAGAGAGAGAAATTCTTACAAAATTCGTTCAGGGGCTGTGATGCCACCTGGATTGACCATATCTAGACCCACAGCTGGATGAGACATAAGGGTGGACACTCTTGGGGCTGAGAGGTTGGGTGAGCAAACGCAGACCCTTTAAAGTAATACTGCGTGATACCCATCCCATGGGTCCCAAATCTCCAGGTTCAAGGGCATCTTCCTACATCGAAAACATGCATGAGAAACTCAGAAGATGGTACGCCGTGTGATTTTGAAAGGTTTCTAAAACACACCCCATTTCTCATCTCCTTGTGCTCGGGTTCGCCTTTCCAGCTACTTTACTAGCAATCAACTTACTTGGAGAATCAGCACCTTTAAACTCCTGTTCCCTACAGGTCGCAATTTGTCCTGAGGATGAACGGGAAGAGGGGCAACCAATGAGAGACTAGATCTAGGTGTTGGGACAGGCACAGGTCACTCTATTTTCCCATCAGGAAGAAGAATTAATCACAGGCTCAGCCTGCCGCCCAGAAGCACAATAGGGCCTGAGGCAATCCCGCGCTTTTGCGGCCAGCTCCCAAAAAAGCGAGTTGAAAAATGGAGCTCAGGGACACTGCAATTCACAAACCCGCAGAGTTATAAATGATAACTCTCATCCACAGATATATTGAGGGAAGGCAACGAAGAAGATTTGAAAGCAAGGCAGAATTGCAGGAAACAGATTTCAGGAGGTAGATTCGAATCGCCTGTAAAGCACATGAAAAGCGGCAAAACGTCGACAATGATGCCCTTGGCCAAGAAGGGCGTATGCGTTTTTTCCTGAATATATTCAGGAAAAAACGCATACGCCCTTGTTGGCCAACCAAGCAACCTGGAAAGGCAAATCAGCGCTACAAAGAAGTCTCGCTTCCCATCGGTCAAAAGGGCCATGCTGCAAAAAGTGTCAAAACCAGAAATGCAGGACAGGCCATGGAGAAATGGCAGCCTTGCTACGCTGATGGGCGGGATGTTAATTGCCAACAGCCACTCTGGAGAAGTGTACGGTGTGTCCTGAAACATCGAAAAAACACAGCTTAGGGAGCATAGGGCACGTCCACTCATGGGCGTATAAATTGGGAAAACTAAAAATCAGCAAGACACAGGCACCCCAAAGTTTAGGGCTGCTCTGTTGACAAGAACCTCCACTTCATGACACCTTAAATATCCCAGGAAAGAGAAAAATGGATAAAGAAGTTGTGGTCCTTAGGTACAATGCAATATCACTCAGACATGAAATCAATGTCATAAGGCTAGTAGAAGCAAGATGAGTGGATTTAGGTACGACGATTCTAAGTGAAATAAGTCACACAGAAAAAGACACTTATCATAAGCTATCACTTATAGAGGGAATGTAAAAACCGCTACACTTGAACTGAATTACAGAACAGAACAGAATCACACGTTTAGAAAACACACTATGGCTGCTTAACGGGAAAGGTGAGGTGGGGTGATGCATAAAACAAGGGTTTCAAATTCGCTCAGATACCGTTCCATACACCCAATATGTAATAGACAAGACCTACTCCTTGCTCAGTGAACTGGACTCAACACCCCCTATTCACCGCACAAGAATATATGTGACTAGTAACAATCTTAAAACCTATGTATTGATATCTGTCTGGAAGTGAGTCAAGTGGGTGTAAATCCGCATAAACACAGCCGTGAAAAGCAGCTAAACCCCATTATAAAAATAAATAACTTCTAAAAACCCGTAAAACAAAGACAGTGAAAGAGAGAGAAATTCTTACAAAATTCGTTCAGGGGCTGTGATGCCACCTGGATTGACCATATCTAGACCCACAGCTGGATGACACATAAGGGTGGACACTCTTGGGGCTGAGAGGTTGGGTGAGCAAACGCAGACCCTTTAAAGTAATACTGCGTGATACCCATCCCATGGGTCCCAAATCTCCAGGTTCAAGGGCATCTTCCTACATCGAAAACATGCATGAGAAACTCAGAAGATGGTACACCGTGTGATTTTGAAAGGTTTCTAAAACGCACCTCATTTCTCATCTCCTTGTGCTCGGGTTCGCCATTCCAGCTACTTTACTAGCAATCTCCCTACTTGGAGAATCAGCACCTTTAACCTCCTGTTCCCTACAGGTTGCAATTTGTCCTGAGGATGAACGGGAAGAGGGGCAACCAATGAGAGACTAGATCTAGCTGTTGGGACAGGCACAGGTCACTCTATTTTCCCATCAGGAAGAAGAATTAACCACAGGCTCAGCCTGCTGCCAGGAACCAGAATAGGGCCTGAGGCAATCCCGTGCTTTTGCGGCCAGCTCTCAAAAAAGACAGTTGAAAAATGGAGCTCAGGGACACTGCAATTCACAAACCCGCAGAGTTATAAGTGATAACTCTCATCCACAGATATATTGAGGGAAGTCAACGAAGAGGATTTGAAAGCAAGGCAGAATTGCAGGAAACAGATTTCAGGAGGTAGATTCGAATCGCCTTTAAGGCACATGAAAAGCGGCAAAACGTCGACAATGATGCCCTTGGCCAAAAAGGGCGTATGCGTTTTTTCCTGAATATATTCAGGAAAAAACGCATACGCCCTTTCTGGCCAACCAAGCAACCTGGAAAGGCAAATCAGCGCTACAAAGAAGTCTCGCTTCCCATGGGTCAAAAGGGCCATGCTGCAAAAAGTGTCAAAACCAGAAATGCAGGACAGGCCATGGAGAAATGGCAGCCTTGCTACGCTGATGGGCGGGATGTAAATTGCCAACAGCCACTCTGGAGAAGTGTACGGTGTGTCCTGAAACATCGAAAAAACACAGCTTAGTGAGCATAGGGCACGTCCACTCATGGGCGTATAAATTGGGAAAACTAAAAATCAGCAAGACACAGGCACCCCAAAGTTTGGGGCTGCTCTGTTGACAAGAACCTCCACTTCATGACACCTTAAATATCCCAGGAAAGAGAAAAATGGATAAAAAAGTTGTGGTCCTTATGTACAATGGAATATCACTCAGACATGAAATCAATGTCATAAGGCTAGTAGAAGCAAGATGAGTGGACTTAGGTACGACGATTCTAAGTGAAATAAGTCACACAGAAAAAGACACTTATCATAAGCTATCACTTATAGAGGGAATGTAAAAACCGCTACACTTGAACTGAATTACAAAACAGAACAGAGTCACACGTTTAGAAAACACACTATGGCTGCTTAACGGGAAAGGTGAGGTGGGGTGATGCATAAAACAAGGGGTTCAAATTTGCTCAGATACCGTTCCATACACCCAATATGTAATAGACAAGACCTACTCCTTGCTCCGTGAACTGGACTCAACACCCCCTATTCACCGCACAAGAATATATGTGACTAGTAACAATCTTAAAACGTATGTATTGATATCTGTCTGGAAGTGAGTCAAGTGGGTGTAAATCCGCATAAACACAGCCGTGAAAAGCAGCTAAACCCCATTATAAAAATAAATTACTTCTAAAAACCCGTAAAACAAAGACAGTGAAAGAGAGAGAAATTCTTACAAAATTCGTTCAGGGGCTGTGATGCCACCTGGATTGACCATATCTAGACCCACAGCTGGATGACACATAAGGGTGGACACTCTTGGGGCTGAGAGGTTGGGTGAGCAAACGCAGACCCTTTAAAGTAATACTGCGTGATACCCATCCCATGGGTCCCAAATCTCCAGGTTCAAGGGCATCTTCCTACATCAAAAACATGCATGAGAAACTCAGAAGATGGTACACCGTGTGATTTTGAAAGGTTTCTAAAACACACCCCATTTCTCATCTCCTTGTGCTCGGGTTCGCCTTTCCAGCTACTTTACTAGCAATCAACTTACTTGGAGAATCAGCACCTTTAAACTCCTGTTCCCTACAGGTTGCAATTTGTCCTGAGGATGAACGGGAAGAGGGGCAACCAATGAGAGACTAGATCTAGGTGTTGGGACAGGCACAGGTCACTCTATTTTCCCATCAGGAAGAAGAATTAATCACAGGCTCAGCCTGCCGCCCAGAAGCACAATAGGGCCTGAGGCAATCCCGCGCTTTTGCGGCCAGCTCCCAAAAAAGCGAGTTGAAAAATGGAGCTCAGGGACACTGCAATTCACAAACCCACAGAGTTATAAATGATAACTCTCATCCACAGATATATTGAGGGAAGGCAACGAGGATTTGAAAGCAAGGCAGAATTGCAGGAAACAGATTTCAGGAGGTAGATTCGAATCGCCTGTAAAGCACATGAAAAGCGGCAAAACGTCGACAATGATGCCCTTGGCCAAGAAGGGCGTATGCGTTTTTTCCTGAATATATTCAGGAAAAAACGCATACGCCCTTTTTGGCCAACCAAGCAACCTGGAAAGGCAAATCAGCGCTACAAAGAAGTCTCGCTTCCCATCGGTCAAAAGGGCCATGCTGCAAAAAGTGTCAAAACCAGAAATGCAGGACAGGCCATGGAGAAATGGCAGCCTTGCTACGCTGATGGGCGGGATGTTAATTGCCAACAGCCACTCTGGAGAAGTGTACGGTGTGTCCTGAAACATCGAAAAAACACAGCTTAGGGAGCATAGGGCACGTCCACTCATGGGCGTATAAATTGGGAAAACTAAAAATCAGCAAGACACAGGCACCCCAAAGTTTAGGGCTGCTCTGTTGACAAGAACCTCCACTTCATGACACCTTAAATATCCCAGGAAAGAGAAAAATGGATAAAGAAGTTGTGGTCCTTAGGTACAATGCAATATCACTCAGACATGAAATCAATGTCATAAGGCTAGTAGAAGCAAGATGAGTGGACTTAGGTACGACGATTCTAAGTGAAATAAGTCACACAGAAAAAGACACTTATCATAAGCTATCACTTATAGAGGGAATGTAAAAACCGCTACACTTGAACTGAATTACAAAACAGAACAGAGTCACACGTTTAGAAAACACACTATGGCTGCTTAACGGGAAAGGTGAGGTGGGGTAATGCATAAAACAAGGGGTTCAAATTTGCTCAGATACCGTTCCATACACCCAATATGTAATAGACAAGACCTACTCCTTGCTCCGTGAACTGGACTCAACACCCCCTATTCACCGCACAAGAATATATGTGACTAGTAACAATCTTAAAACCTATGTATTGATATCTGTCTGGAAGTGAGTCAAGTGGGTGTAAATCCGCATAAACACAGCCGTGAAAAGCAGCTAAACCCCATTATAAAAATAAATTACTTCTAAAAACCCGTAAAACAAAGACAGTGAAAGAGAGAGAAATTCTTACAAAATTCGTTCAGGGGCTGTGATGCCACCTGGATTGACCATATCTAGACCCACAGCTGGATGACACATAAGGGTGGACACTCTTGGGGCTGAGAGGTTGGGTGAGCAAACGCAGACCCTTTAAAGTAATACTGCGTGATACCCATCCCATGGGTCCCAAATCTCCAGGTTCAAGGGCATCTTCCTACATCGAAAACATGCATGAGAAACTCAGAAGATGGTACACCGTGTGATTTTGAAAGGTTTCTAAAACGCACCTCATTTCTCATCTCCTTGTGCTCGGGTTCGCCATTCCAGCTACTTTACTAGCAATCTCCCTACTTGGAGAATCAGCACCTTTAAGCTCCTGTTCCCTACAGGTTGCAATTTGTCCTGAGGATGAACGGGAAGAGGGGCAACCAATGAGAGACTAGATCTAGCTGTTGGGACAGGCACAGGTCACTCTATTTTCCCATCAGGAAGAAGAATTAACCACAGGCTCAGCCTGCTGCCAGGAACCAGAATAGGGCCTGAGGCAATCCCGTGCTTTTGCGGCCAGCTCTCAAAAAAGACAGTTGAAAAATGGAGCTCAGGGACACTGCAATTCACAAACCCGCAGAGTTATAAGTGATAACTCTCATCCACAGATATATTGAGGGAAGTCAACGAAGAGGATTTGAAAGCAAGGCAGAATTGCAGGAAACAGATTTCAGGAGGTAGATTCGAATCGCCTTTAAGGCACATGAAAAGCGGCAAAACGTCGACAATGATGCCCTTGGCCAAAAAGGGCGTATGCGTTTTTTCCTGAATATATTCAGGAAAAAACGCATACGCCCTTTTTGGCCAACCAAGCAACCTGGAAAGGCAAATCAGCGCTACAAAGAAGTCTCGCTTCCCATGGGTCAAAAGGGCCATGCTGCAAAAAGTGTCAAAATCAGAAATGCAGGACAGGCCATGGAGAAATGGCAGCCTTGCTACGCTGATGGGCGGGATGTTAATTGCCAACAGCCACTCTGGAGAAATGTACGGTGTGTCCTGAAACATCGAAAAAACACAGCTTAGTGAGCATAGGGCACGTCCACTCATGGGCGTATAAATTGGGAAAACTAAAAATCAGCAAGACACAGGCACCCCAAAGTTTGGGGCTGCTCTGTTGACAAGAACCTCCACTTCATGACACCTTAAATATCCCAGGAAAGAGAAAAATGGATAAAAAAGTTGTGGTCCTTATGTACAATGGAATATCACTCAGACATGAAATCAATGTCATAAGGCTAGTAGAAGCAAGATGAGTGGACTTAGGTACGACGATTCTAAGTGAAATAAGTCACACAGAAAAAGACACTTATCATAAGATATCACTTATAGAGGGAATGTAAAAACCGCTACACTTGAACTGAATTACAAAACAGAACAGAGTCACACGTTTAGAAAACACACTATGGCTGCTTAACGGGAAAGGTGAGGTGGGGTGATGCATAAAACAAGGGGTTCAAATTTGCTCAGATACCGTTCCATACACCCAATATGTAATAGACAAGACCTACTCCTTGCTCCGTGAACTGGACTCAACACCCCCTATTCACCGCACAAGAATATATGTGACTAGTAACAATCTTAAAACCTATGTATTGATATCTGTCTGGAAGTGAGTCAAGTGGGTGTAAATCCGCATAAACACAGCCGTGAAAAGCAGCTAAACCCCATTATAAAAATAAATTACTTTTAAAAACCCGTAAAACAAAGACAGTGAAAGAGAGAGAAATTCTTACAAAATTCGTTCAGGGGCTGTGATGCCACCTGGATTGACCATATCTAGACCCACAGCTGGATGAGACATAAGGGTGGACACTCTTGGGGCTGAGAGGTTGGGTGAGCAAACGCAGACCCTTTAAAGTAATACTGCGTGATACCCATCCCATGGGTCCCAAATCTCCAGGTTCAAGGGCATCTTCCTACATCGAAAACATGCATGAGAAACTCAGAAGATGGTACACCGTGTGATTTTGAAAGGTTTCTAAAACACACCCCATTTCTCATCTCCTTGTGCTCGGGTTCGCCTTTCCAGCTACTTTACTAGCAATCAACTTACTTGGAGAATCAGCACCTTTAAACTCCTGTTCCCTACAGGTTGCAATTTGTCCTGAGGATGAACGGGAAGAGGGGCAACCAATGAGAGACTAGATCTAGGTGTTGGGACAGGCACAGGTCACTCTATTTTCCCATCAGGAAGAAGAATTAATCACAGGCTCAGCCTGCCGCCCAGAAGCACAATAGGGCCTGAGGCAATCCCGCGCTTTTGCGGCCAGCTCCCAAAAAAGCGAGTTGAAAAATGGAGCTCAGGGACACTGCAATTCACAAACCCGCAGAGTTATAAATGATAACTCTCATCCACAGATATATTGAGGGAAGGCAACGAAGAAGATTTGAAAGCAAGGCAGAATTGCAGGAAACAGATTTCAGGAGGTAGATTCGAATCGCCTGTAAAGCACATGAAAAGCGGCAAAACGTCGACAATGATGCCCTTGGCCAAGAAGGGCGTATGCGTTTTTTCCTGAATATATTCAGGAAAAAACGCATACGCCCTTGTTGGCCAACCAAGCAACCTGGAAAGGCAAATCAGCGCTACAAAGAAGTCTCGCTTCCCATCGGTCAAAAGGGCCATGCTGCAAAAAGTGTCAAAACCAGAAATGCAGGACAGGCCATGGAGAAATGGCAGCCTTGCTACGCTGATGGGCGGGATGTTAATTGCCAACAGCCACTCTGGAGAAGTGTACGGTGTGTCCTGAAACATCGAAAAAACACAGCTTAGGGAGCATAGGGCACGTCCACTCATGGGCGTATAAATTGGGAAAACTAAAAATCAGCAAGACACAGGCACCCCAAAATTTAGGGCTGCTCTGTTGACAAGAACCTCCACTTCATGACACCTTAAATATCCCAGGAAAGAGAAAAATGGATAAAGAAGTTGTGGTCCTTAGGTACAATGCAATATCACTCAGACATGAAATCAATGTCATAAGGCTAGTAGAAGCAAGATGAGTGGATTTAGGTACGACGATTCTAAGTGAAATAAGTCACACAGAAAAAGACACTTATCATAAGCTATCACTTATAGAGGGAATGTAAAAACCGCTACACTTGAACTGAATTACAGAACAGAACAGAATCACACGTTTAGAAAACACACTATGGCTGCTTAACGGGAAAGGTGAGGTGGGGTGATGCATAAAACAAGGGGTTCAAATTCGCTCAGATACCGTTCCATACACCCAATATGTAATAGACAAGACCTACTCCTTGCTCAGTGAACTGGACTCAACACCCCCTATTCACCGCACAAGAATATATGTGACTAGTAACAATCTTAAAACCTATGTATTGATATCTGTCTGGAAGTGAGTCAAGTGGGTGTAAATCCGCATAAACACAGCCGTGAAAAGCAGCTAAACCCCATTATAAAAATAAATTACTTTTAAAAACCCGTAAAACAAAGACAGTGAAAGAGAGAGAAATTCTTACAAAATTCGTTCAGAGGCTGTGATGCAACCTGGATTGACCATATCTACACGCACAGCTGGATGAGACATAAGGGTGGACAGTCTTGGGGCTGAGAGGTTGGGTTAGGTTGGGTGAGCAAACGCAGACCCTTTAAAGTAATACTGCGTGGTACCCATCCCATGGGTCCCAAGTCTCCAGGTTCAAGGGCATCTTCCTACATCGAAAACATGCATGAGAAACTCAGAAGATGGTACACCGTGTGATTTTGAAAGGTTTCTAAAACGCACCTCATTTCTCATCTCCTTGTGCTCGGGTTCGCCATTCCAGCTACTTTACTAGCAATCTCCCTACTTGGAGAATCAGCACCTTTAAGCTCCTGTTCCCTACAGGTTGCAATTTGTCCTGAGGATGAACGGGAAGAGGGGCAACCAATGAGAGACTAGATCTAGCTGTTGGGACAGGCACAGGTCACTCTATTTTCCCATCAGGAAGAAGAATTAACCACAGGCTCAGCCTGCTGCCAGGAACCAGAATAGGGCCTGAGGCAATCCCGTGCTTTTGCGGCCAGCTCTCAAAAAAGACAGTTGAAAAATGGAGCTCAGGGACACTGCAATTCACAAACCCGCAGAGTTATAAGTGATAACTCTCATCCACAGATATATTGAGGGAAGTCAACGAAGAGGATTTGAAAGCAAGGCAGAATTGCAGGAAACAGATTTCAGGAGGTAGATTCGAATCGCCTTTAAGGCACATGAAAAGCGGCAAAACGTCGACAATGATGCCCTTGGCCAAAAAGGGCGTATGCGTTTTTTCCAGAATATATTCAGGAAAAAACGCATACGCCCTTTTTGGCCAACCAAGCAACCTGGAAAGGCAAATCAGCGCTACAAAGAAGTCTCGCTTCCCATGGGTCAAAAGGGCCATGCTGCAAAAAGTGTCAAAACCAGAAATGCAGGACAGGCCATGGAGAAATGGCAGCCTTGCTACGCTGATGGGCGGGATGTAAATTGCCAACAGCCACTCTGGAGAAGTGTACGGTGTGTCCTGAAACATCGAAAAAACACAGCTTAGTGAGCATAGGGCACGTCCACTCATGGGCGTATAAATTGGGAAAACTAAAAATCAGCAAGACACAGGCACCCCAAAGTTTAGGGCTGCTCTGTTGACAAGAACCTCCACTTCATGACACCTTAAATATCCCAGGAAAGAGAAAAATGGATAAAGAAGTTGTGGTCCATATGTACAATGAAATATCACTCAGACATGAAATCAATGTCATAAGGCTAGTAGAAGCAAGATGTGTGGACTTAGGTACGACGATTCTAAGTGAAATAAGTCACACAGAAAAAGACACTTATCATAAGCTATCACTTATAGAGGGAATGTAAAAACCGCTACACTTGAACTGAATTACAGAACAGAACAGAATCACACGTTTTGAAAACACACTATGGCTGCTTAACGGGAAAGGTGAGGTGGGGTGATGCATAAAACAAGGGTTTCAAATTCGCTCAGATACCGTTCCATACACCCAATATGTAATAGACAAGACCTACTCCTTGCTCAGTGAACTGGACTCAACACCCCCTATTCACCGCACAAGAATATATGTGACTAGTAAGAATCTTAAAACCTATGTATTGATATCTGTATGGAAGTGAGTCAAGTGGGTGTAAATCCGCATAAACACAGCCGTGAAAAGCAGCTAAACCCCATTATAAAAATAAATTACTTTTAAAAACCCGTAAAACAAAGACAGTGAAAGAGAGAGAAATTCTTACAAAATTCGTTCAGAGGCTGTGATGCAACCTGGATTGACCATATCTACACGCACAGCTGGATGAGACATAAGGGTGGACAGTCTTGGGGTTGAGAGGTTGGGTTAGGTTGGGTGAGCAAACGCAGACCCTTTAAAGTAATACTGCGTGGTACCCATCCCATGGGTCCCAAGTCTCCAGGTTCAAGGGCATCTTCCTACATCGAAAACATGCATGAGAAACTCAGAAGATGGTACACCGTGTGATTTTGAAAGGTTTCTAAAACGCACCTCATTTCTCATCTCCTTGTGCTCGGGTTCGCCATTCCAGCTACTTTACTAGCAATCTCCCTACTTGGAGAATCAGCACCTTTAAGCTCCTGTTCCCTACAGGTTGCAATTTGTCCTGAGGATGAACGGGAAGAGGGGCAACCAATGAGAGACTAGATCTAGCTGTTGGGACAGGCACAGGTCACTCTATTTTCCCATCAGGAAGAAGAATTAACCACAGGCTCAGCCTGCTGCCAGGAACCAGAATAGGGCCTGAGGCAATCCCGTGCTTTTGCGGCCAGCTCTCAAAAAAGACAGTTGAAAAATGGAGCTCAGGGACACTGCAATTCACAAACCCGCAGAGTTATAAGTGATAACTCTCATCCACAGATATATTGAGGGAAGTCAACGAAGAGGATTTGAAAGCAAGGCAGAATTGCAGGAAACAGATTTCAGGAGGTAGATTCGAATCGCCTTTAAGGCACATGAAAAGCGGCAAAACGTCGACAATGATGCCCTTGGCCAAAAAGGGCGTATGCGTTTTTTCCTGAATATATTCAGGAAAAAACGCATACGCCCTTTTTGGCCAACCAAGCAACCTGGAAAGGCAAATCAGCGCTACAAAGAAGTCTCGCTTCCCATGGGTCAAAAGGGCCATGCTGCAAAAATGTCAAAACCAGAAATGCAGGACAGGCCATGGAGAAATGGCAGCCTTGCTACGCTGATGGGCGGGATGTAAATTGCCAACAGCCACTCTGGAGAAGTGTACGGTGTGTCCTGAAACATCGAAAAAACACAGCTTAGTGAGCATAGGGCACGTCCACTCATGGGCGTATAAATTGGGAAAACTAAAAATCAGCAAGACACAGGCACCCCAAAGTTTGGGGCTGCTCTGTTGACAAGAACCTCCACTTCATGACACCTTAAATATCCCAGGAAAGAGAAAAATGGATAAAAAAGTTGTGGTCCTTATGTACAATGGAATATCACTCAGACATGAAATCAATGTCATAAGGCTAGTAGAAGCAAGATGAGTGGACTTAGGTACGACGATTCTAAGTGAAATAAGTCACACAGAAAAAGACACTTATCATAAGATATCACTTATAGAGGGAATGTAAAAACCGCTACACTTGAACTGAATTACAAAACAGAACAGAGTCACACGTTTAGAAAACACACTATGGCTGCTTAACGGGAAAGGTGAGGTGGGGTGATGCATAAAACAAGGGGTTCAAATTTGCTCAGATACCGTTCCATACACCCAATATGTAATAGACAAGACCTACTCCTTGCTCCGTGAACTGGACTCAACACCCCCTATTCACCGCACAAGAATATATGTGACTAGTAACAATCTTAAAACCTATGTATTGATATCTGTCTGGAAGTGAGTCAAGTGGGTGTAAATCCGCATAAACACAGCCGTGAAAAGCAGCTAAACCCCATTATAAAAATAAATTACTTTTAAAAACCCGTAAAACAAAGACAGTGAAAGAGAGAGAAATTCTTACAAAATTCGTTCAGGGGCTGTGATGCCACCTGGATTGACCATATCTAGACCCACAGCTGGATGAGACATAAGGGTGGACACTCTTGGGGCTGAGAGGTTGGGTGAGCAAACGCAGACCCTTTAAAGTAATACTGCGTGATACCCATCCCATGGGTCCCAAATCTCCAGGTTCAAGGGCATCTTCCTACATCGAAAACATGCATGAGAAACTCAGAAGATGGTACACCGTGTGATTTTGATAGGTTTCTAAAACACACCCCATTTCTCATCTCCTTGTGCTCGGGTTCGCCTTTCCAGCTACTTTACTAGCAATCAACTTACTTGGAGAATCAGCACCTTTAAACTCCTGTTCCCTACAGGTTGCAATTTGTCCTGAGGATGAACGGGAAGAGGGGCAACCAATGAGAGACTAGATCTAGGTGTTGGGACAGGCACAGGTCACTCTATTTTCCCATCAGGAAGAAGAATTAATCACAGGCTCAGCCTGCCGCCCAGAAGCACAATAGGGCCTGAGGCAATCCCGCGCTTTTGCGGCCAGCTCCCAAAAAAGCGAGTTGAAAAATGGAGCTCAGGGACACTGCAATTCACAAACCCGCAGAGTTATAAATGATAACTCTCATCCACAGATATATTGAGGGAAGGCAACGAAGAAGATTTGAAAGCAAGGCAGAATTGCAGGAAACAGATTTCAGGAGGTAGATTCGAATCGCCTGTAAAGCACATGAAAAGCGGCAAAACGTCGACAATGATGCCCTTGGCCAAGAAGGGCGTATGCGTTTTTTCCTGAATATATTCAGGAAAAAACGCATACGCCCTTTTTGGCCAACCAAGCAACCTGGAAAGGCAAATCAGCGCTACAAAGAAGTCTCGCTTCCCATCGGTCAAAAGGGCCATGCTGCAAAAAGTGTCAAAACCAGAAATGCAGGACAGGCCATGGAGAAATGGCAGCCTTGCTACGCTGATGGGCGGGATGTTAATTGCCAACAGCCACTCTGGAGAAGTGTACGGTGTGTCCTGAAACATCGAAAAAACACAGCTTAGGGAGCATAGGGCACGTCCACTCATGGGCGTATAAATTGGGAAAACTAAAAATCAGCAAGACACAGGCACCCCAAAGTTTAGGGCTGCTCTGTTGACAAGAACCTCCACTTCATGACACCTTAAATATCCCAGGAAAGAGAAAAATGGATAAAGAAGTTGTGGTCCTTATGTACAATTCAATATCACTCAGACATGAAATCAATGTCATAAGGCTAGTAGAAGCAAGATGAGTGGACTTAGGTACGACGATTCTAAGTGAAATAAGTCACACAGAAAAAGACACTTATCATAAGCTATCACTTATAGAGGGAATGTAAAAACCGCTACACTTGAACTGAATTACAGAACAGAACAGAATCACACGTTTAGAAAACACACTATGGCTGCTTAACGGGAAAGGTGAGGTGGGGTGATGCATAAAACAAGGGGTTCAAATTCGCTCAGATACCGTTCCATACACCCAATATGTAATAGACAAGACCTACTCCTTGCTCAGTGAACTGGACTCAACACCCCCTATTCACCGCACAAGAATATATGTGACTAGTAACAATCTTAAAACCTATGTATTGATATCTGTCTGGAAGTGAGTCAAGTGGGTGTAAATCCGCATAAACACAGCCGTGAAAAGCAGCTAAACCCCATTATAAAAATAAATTACTTTTAAAAACCCGTAAAACAAAGACAGTGAAAGAGAGAGAAATTCTTACAAAATTCGTTCAGAGGCTGTGATGCAACCTGGATTGACCATATCTACACGCACAGCTGGATGAGACATAAGGGTGGACAGTCTTGGGGCTGAGAGGTTGGGTTAGGTTGGGTGAGCAAACGCAGACCCTTTAAAGTAATACTGCGTGGTACCCATCCCATGGGTCCCAAGTCTCCAGGTTCAAGGGCATCTTCCTAAATCGAAAACATGCATGAGAAACTCAGAAGATGGTACACCGTGTGATTTTGAAAGGTTTCTAAAACGCACCTCATTTCTCATCTCCTTGTGCTCGGGTTCGCCATTCCAGCTACTTTACTAGCAATCTCCCTACTTGGAGAATCAGCACCTTTAAGCTCCTGTTCCCTACAGGTTGCAATTTGTCCTGAGGATGAACGGGAAGAGGGGCAACCAATGAGAGACTAGATCTAGCTGTTGGGACAGGCACAGGTCACTCTATTTTCCCATCAGGAAGAAGAATTAACCACAGGCTCAGCCTGCTGCCAGGAACCAGAATAGGGCCTGAGGCAATCCCGTGCTTTTGCGGCCAGCTCTCAAAAAAGACAGTTGAAAAATGGAGCTCAGGGACACTGCAATTCACAAACCCGCAGAGTTATAAGTGATAACTCTCATCCACAGATATATTGAGGGAAGTCAACGAAGAGGATTTGAAAGCAAGGCAGAATTGCAGGAAACAGATTTCAGGAGGTAGATTCGAATCGCCTTTAAGGCACATGAAAAGCGGCAAAACGTCGACAATGATGCCCTTGGCCAAAAAGGGCGTATGCGTTTTTTCCTGAATATATTCAGGAAAAAACGCATACGCCCTTTTTGGCCAACCAAGCAACCTGGAAAGGCAAATCAGCGCTACAAAGAAGTCTCGCTTCCCATGGGTCAAAAGGGCCATGCTGCAAAAATGTCAAAACCAGAAATGCAGGACACGCCATGGAGAAATGGCAGCCTTGCTACGCTGATGGGCGGGATGTAAATTGCCAACAGCCACTCTGGAGAAGTGTACGGTGTGTCCTGAAACATCGAAAAAACACAGCTTAGTGAGCATAGGGCACGTCCACTCATGGGCGTATAAATTGGGAAAACTAAAAATCAGCAAGACACAGGCACCCCAAAGTTTGGGGCTGCTCTGTTGACAAGAACCTCCACTTCATGACACCTTAAATATCCCAGGAAAGAGAAAAATGGATAAAAAAGTTGTGGTCCTTATGTACAATGGAATATCACTCAGACATGAAATCAATGTCATAAGGCTAGTAGAAGCAAGATGAGTGGACTTAGGTACGACGATTCTAAGTGAAATAAGTCACACAGAAAAAGACACTTATCATAAGATATCACTTATAGAGGGAATGTAAAAACCGCTACACTTGAACTGAATTACAAAACAGAACAGAGTCACACGTTTAGAAAACACACTATGGCTGCTTAACGGGAAAGGTGAGGTGGGGTGATGCATAAAACAAGGGGTTCAAATTTGCTCAGATACCGTTCCATACACCCAATATGTAATAGACAAGACCTACTCCTTGCTCCGTGAACTGGACTCAACACCCCCTATTCACCGCACAAGAATATATGTGACTAGTAACAATCTTAAAACCTATGTATTGATATCTGTCTGGAAGTGAGTCAAGTGGGTGTAAATCCGCATAAACACAGCCGTGAAAAGCAGCTAAACCCCATTATAAAAATAAATTACTTTTAAAAACCCGTAAAACAAAGACAGTGAAAGAGAGAGAAATTCTTACAAAATTCGTTCAGGGGCTGTGATGCCACCTGGATTGACCATATCTAGACCCACAGCTGGATGAGACATAAGGGTGGACACTCTTGGGGCTGAGAGGTTGGGTGAGCAAACGCAGACCCTTTAAAGTAATACTGCGTGATACCCATCCCATGGGTCCCAAATCTCCAGGTTCAAGGGCATCTTCCTACATCGAAAACATGCATGAGAAACTCAGAAGATGGTACACCGTGTGATTTTGATAGGTTTCTAAAACACACCCCATTTCTCATCTCCTTGTGCTCGGGTTCGCCTTTCCAGCTACTTTACTAGCAATCAACTTACTTGGAGAATCAGCACCTTTAAACTCCTGTTCCCTACAGGTTGCAATTTGTCCTGAGGATGAACGGGAAGAGGGGCAACCAATGAGAGACTAGATCTAGGTGTTGGGACAGGCACAGGTCACTCTATTTTCCCATCAGGAAGAAGAATTAATCACAGGCTCAGCCTGCCGCCCAGAAGCACAATAGGGCCTGAGGCAATCCCGCGCTTTTGCGGCCAGCTCCCAAAAAAGCGAGTTGAAAAATGGAGCTCAGGGACACTGCAATTCACAAACCCGCAGAGTTATAAATGATAACTCTCATCCACAGATATATTGAGGGAAGGCAACGAAGAAGATTTGAAAGCAAGGCAGAATTGCAGGAAACAGATTTCAGGAGGTAGATTCGAATCGCCTGTAAAGCACATGAAAAGCGGCAAAACGTCGACAATGATGCCCTTGGCCAAGAAGGGCGTATGCGTTTTTTCCTGAATATATTCAGGAAAAAACGCATACGCCCTTTTTGGCCAACCAAGCAACCTGGAAAGGCAAATCAGCGCTACAAAGAAGTCTCGCTTCCCATCGGTCAAAAGGGCCATGCTGCAAAAAGTGTCAAAACCAGAAATGCAGGACAGGCCATGGAGAAATGGCAGCCTTGCTACGCTGATGGGCGGGATGTTAATTGCCAACAGCCACTCTGGAGAAGTGTACGGTGTGTCCTGAAACATCGAAAAAACACAGCTTAGGGAGCATAGGGCACGTCCACTCATGGGCGTATAAATTGGGAAAACTAAAAATCAGCAAGACACAGGCACCCCAAAGTTTAGGGCTGCTCTGTTGACAAGAACCTCCACTTCATGACACCTTAAATATCCCAGGAAAGAGAAAAATGGATAAAGAAGTTGTGGTCCTTATGTACAATGCAATATCACTCAGACATGAAATCAATGTCATAAGGCTAGTAGAAGCAAGATGAGTGGACTTAGGTACGACGATTCTAAGTGAAATAAGTCACACAGAAAAAGACACTTATCATAAGCTATCACTTATAGAGGGAATGTAAAAACCGCTACACTTGAACTGAATTACAGAACAGAACAGAATCACACGTTTAGAAAACACACTATGGCTGCTTAACGGGAAAGGTGAGGTGGGGTGATGCATAAAACAAGGGGTTCAAATTCGCTCAGATACCGTTCCATACACCCAATATGTAATAGACAAGACCTACTCCTTGCTCAGTGAACTGGACTCAACACCCCCTATTCACCGCACAAGAATATATGTGACTAGTAACAATCTTAAAACCTATGTATTGATATCTGTCTGGAAGTGAGTCAAGTGGGTGTAAATCCGCATAAACACAGCCGTGAAAAGCAGCTAAACCCCATTATAAAAATAAATTACTTTTAAAAACCCGTAAAACAAAGACAGTGAAAGAGAGAGAAATTCTTACAAAATTCGTTCAGAGGCTGTGATGCAACCTGGATTGACCATATCTACACGCACAGCTGGATGAGACATAAGGGTGGACAGTCTTGGGGCTGAGAGGTTGGGTTAGGTTGGGTGAGCAAACGCAGACCCTTTAAAGTAATACTGCGTGGTACCCATCCCATGGGTCCCAAGTCTCCAGGTTCAAGGGCATCTTCCTACATCGAAAACATGCATGAGAAACTCAGAAGATGGTACACCGTGTGATTTTGAAAGGTTTCTAAAACGCACCTCATTTCTCATCTCCTTGTGCTCGGGTTCGCCATTCCAGCTACTTTACTAGCAATCTCCCTACTTGGAGAATCAGCACCTTTAAGCTCCTGTTCCCTACAGGTTGCAATTTGTCCTGAGGATGAACGGGAAGAGGGGCAACCAATGAGAGACTAGATCTAGCTGTTGGGACAGGCACAGGTCACTCTATTTTCCCATCAGGAAGAAGAATTAACCACAGGCTCAGCCTGCTGCCAGGAACCAGAATAGGGCCTGAGGCAATCCCGTGCTTTTGCGGCCAGCTCTCAAAAAAGACAGTTGAAAAATGGAGCTCAGGGACACTGCAATTCACAAACCCGCAGAGTTATAAGTGATAACTCTCATCCACAGATATATTGAGGGAAGTCAACGAAGAGGATTTGAAAGCAAGGCAGAATTGCAGGAAACAGATTTCAGGAGGTAGATTCGAATCGCCTTTAAGGCACATGAAAAGCGGCAAAACGTCGACAATGATGCCCTTGGCCAAAAAGGGCGTATGCGTTTTTTCCTGAATATATTCAGGAAAAAACGCATACGCCCTTTTTGGCCAACCAAGCAACCTGGAAAGGCAAATCAGCGCTACAAAGAAGTCTCGCTTCCCATGGGTCAAAAGGGCCATGCTGCAAAAAGTGTCAAAACCAGAAATGCAGGACAGGCCATGGAGAAATGGCAGCCTTGCTACGCTGATGGGCGGGATGTAAATTGCCAACAGCCACTCTGGAGAAGTGTACGGTGTGTCCTGAAACATCGAAAAAACACAGCTTAGTGAGCATAGGGCACGTCCACTCATGGGCGTATAAATTGGGAAAACTAAAAATCAGCAAGACACAGGCACCCCAAAGTTTGGGGCTGCTCTGTTGACAAGAACCTCCACTTCATGACACCTTAAATATCCCAGGAAAGAGAAAAATGGATAAAAAAGTTGTGGTCCTTATGTACAATGGAATATCACTCAGACATGAAATCAATGTCATAAGGCTAGTAGAAGCAAGATGAGTGGACTTAGGTACGACGATTCTAAGTGAAATAAGTCACACAGAAAAAGACACTTATCATAAGCTATCACTTATAGAGGGAATGTAAAAACCGCTACACTTGAACTGAATTACAAAACAGAACAGAGTCACACGTTTAGAAAACACACTATGGCTGCTTAACGGGAAAGGTGAGGTGGGGTGATGCATAAAACAAGGGGTTCAAATTTGCTCAGATACCGTTCCATACACCCAATATGTAATAGACAAGACCTACTCCTTGCTCCGTGAACTGGACTCAACACCCCCTATACACCGCACAAGAATATATGTGACTAGTAACAATCTTAAAACCTATGTATTGATATCTGTCTGGAAGTGAGTCAAGTGGGTGTAAATCCGAATAAACACAGCCGTGAAAAGCAGCTAAACCCCATTATAAAAATAAATTACTTTTAAAAACCTGTAAAACAAAGACAGTGAAAGAGAGAGAAATTCTTACAAAATTCGTTCAGGGGCTGTGATGCCACCTGGATTGACCATATCTAGACCCACAGCTGGATGAGACATAAGGGTGGACACTCTTGGGGCTGAGAGGTTGGGTGAGCAAACGCAGACCCTTTAAAGTAATACTGCGTGATACCCATCCCATGGGTCCCAAATCTCCAGGTTCAAGGGCATCTTCCTACATCGAAAACATGCATGAGAAACTCAGAAGATGGTACACCGTGTGATTTTGAAAGGTTTCTAAAACACACCCCATTTCTCATCTCCTTGTGCTCGGGTTCGCCTTTCCAGCTACTTTACTAGCAATCAACTTACTTGGAGAATGAGCACCTTTAAACTCCTGTTCCCTACAGGTTGCAATTTGTCCTGAGGATGAACGGGAAGAGGGGCAACCAATGAGAGACTAGATCTAGGTGTTGGGACAGGCACAGGTCACTCTATTTTCCCATCAGGAAGAAGAATTAATCACAGGCTCAGCCTGCCGCCCAGAAGCACAATAGGGCCTGAGGCAATCCCGCGCTTTTGCGGCCAGCTCCCAAAAAAGCGAGTTGAAAAATGGAGCTCAGGGACACTGCAATTCACAAACCCGCAGAGTTATAAATGATAACTCTCATCCACAGATATATTGAGGGAAGGCAACGAGGATTTGAAAGCAAGGCAGAATTGCAGGAAACAGATTTCAGGAGGTAGATTCGAATCGCCTGTAAAGCACATGAAAAGCGGCAAAACGTCGACAATGATGCCCTTGGCCAAGAAGGGCGTATGCGTTTTTTCCTGAATATATTCAGGAAAAAACGCATACGCCCTTCTTGGCCAACCAAGCAACCTGGAAAGGCAAATCAGCGCTACAAAGAAGTCTCGCTTCCCATCGGTCAAAAGGGCCATGCTGCAAAAAGTGTCAAAACCAGAAATGCAGGACAGGCCATGGAGAAATGGCAGCCTTGCTACGCTGATGGGCGGGATGTTAATTGCCAACAGCCACTCTGGAGAAGTGTACGGTGTGTCCTGAAACATCGAAAAAACACAGCTTAGGGAGCATAGGGCACGTCCACTCATGGGCGTATAAATTGGGAAAACTAAAAATCAGCAAGACACAGGCACCCCAAAGTTTAGGGCTGCTCTGTTGACAAGAACCTCCACTTCATGACACCTTAAATATCCCAGGAAAGAGAAAAATGGATAAAGAAGTTGTGGTCCTTATGTACAATGCAATATCACTCAGACATGAAATCAATGTCATAAGGCTAGTAGAAGCAAGATGTGTGGACTTAGGTACGACGATTCTAAGTGAAATAAGTCACACAGAAAAAGACACTTATCATAAGCTATCACTTATAGAGGGAATGTAAAAACCGCTACACTTGAACTGAATTACAGAACAGAACAGAATCACACGTTTTGAAAACACACTATGGCTGCTTAACGGGAAAGGTGAGGTGGGGTGATGCATAAAACAAGGGTTTCAAATTCGCTCAGATACCGTTCCATACACCCAATATGTAATAGACAAGACCTACTCCTTGCTCAGTGAACTGGACTCAACACCCCCTATTCACCGCACAAGAATATATGTGACTAGTAACAATCTTAAAACCTATGTATTGATATCTGTCTGGAAGTGAGTCAAGTGGGTGTAAATCCGCATAAACACAGCCGTGAAAAGCAGCTAAACCCCATTATAAAAATAAATTACTTTTAAAAACCCGTAAAACAAAGACAGTGAAAGAGAGAGAAATTCTTACAAAATTCGTTCAGAGGCTGTGATGCAACCTGGATTGACCATATCTACACGCACAGCTGGATGAGACATAAGGGTGGACAGTCTTGGGGCTGAAAGGTTGGGTTAAGTTGGGTGAGCAAACGCAGACCCTTTAAAGTAATACTGCGTGGTACCCATCCCATGGGTCCCAAGTCTCCAGGTTCAAGGGCATCTTCCTACATCGAAAACATGCATGAGAAACTCAGAAGATGGTACACCGTGTGATTTTGAAAGGTTTCTAAAACGCACCTCATTTCTCATCTCCTTGTGCTCGGGTTCGCCATTCCAGCTACTTTACTAGCAATCTCCCTACTTGGAGAATCAGCACCTTTAACCTCCTGTTCCCTACAGGTTGCAATTTGTCCTGAGGATGAACGGGAAGAGGGGCAACCAATGAGAGACTAGATCTAGCTGTTGGGACAGGCACAGGTCACTCTATTTTCCCATCAGGAAGAAGAATTAACCACAGGCTCAGCCTGCTGCCAGGAACCAGAATAGGGCCTGAGGCAATCCCGTGCTTTTGCGGCCAGCTCTCAAAAAAGACAGTTGAAAAATGGAGCTCAGGGACACTGCAATTCACAAACCCGCAGAGTTATAAGTGATAACTCTCATCCACAGATATATTGAGGGAAGTCAACGAAGAGGATTTGAAAGCAAGGCAGAATTGCAGGAAACAGATTTCAGGAGGTAGATTCGAATCGCCTTTAAGGCACATGAAAAGCGGCAAAACGTCGACAATGATGCCCTTGGCCAAAAAGGGCGTATGCGTTTTTTCCTGAATATATTCAGGAAAAAACGCATACGCCCTTTTTGGCCAACCAAGCAACCTGGAAAGGCAAATCAGCGCTACAAAGAAGTCTCGCTTCCCATGGGTCAAAAGGGCCATGCTGCAAAAAGTGTCAAAACCAGAAATGCAGGACAAGCCATGGAGAAATGGCAGCCTTGCTACGCTGATGGGCGGGATGTAAATTGCCAACAGCCACTCTGGAGAAGTGTACGGTGTGTCCTGAAACATCGAAAAAACACAGCTTAGTGAGCATAGGGCACGTCCACTCATGGGCGTATAAATTGGGAAAACTAAAAATCAGCAAGACACAGGCACCCCAAAGTTTGGGGCTGCTCTGTTGACAAGAACCTCCACTTCATGACACCTTAAATATCCCAGGAAAGAGAAAAATGGATAAAAAAGTTGTGGTCCTTATGTACAATGGAATATCACTCAGACATGAAATCAATGTCATAAGGCTAGTAGAAGCAAGATGAGTGGACTTAGGTACGACGATTCTAAGTGAAATAAGTCACACAGAAAAAGACACTTATCATAAGCTATCACTTATAGAGGGAATGTAAAAACCGCTACACTTGAACTGAATTACAAAACAGAACAGAGTCACACGTTTAGAAAACACACTATGGCTGCTTAACGGGAAAGGTGAGGTGGGGTGATGCATAAAACAAGGGGTTCAAATTTGCTCAGATACCGTTCCATACACCCAATATGTAATAGACAAGACCTACTCCTTGCTCCGTGAACTGGACTCAACACCCCCTATACACCGCACAAGAATATATGTGACTAGTAACAATCTTAAAACCTATGTATTGATATCTGTCTGGAAGTGAGTCAAGTGGGTGTAAATCCGAATAAACACAGCCGTGAAAAGCAGCTAAACCCCATTATAAAAATAAATTACTTTTAAAAACCTGTAAAACAAAGACAGTGAAAGAGAGAGAAATTCTTACAAAATTCGTTCAGGGGCTGTGATGCCACCTGGATTGACCATATCTAGACCCACAGCTGGATGAGACATAAGGGTGGACACTCTTGGGGCTGAGAGGTTGGGTGAGCAAACGCAGACCCTTTAAAGTAATACTGCGTGATACCCATCCCATGGGTCCCAAATCTCCAGGTTCAAGGGCATCTTCCTACATCGAAAACATGCATGAGAAACTCAGAAGATGGTACACCGTGTGATTTTGAAAGGTTTCTAAAACACACCCCATTTCTCATCTCCTTGTGCTCGGGTTCGCCTTTCCAGCTACTTTACTAGCAATCAACTTACTTGGAGAATGAGCACCTTTAAACTCCTGTTCCCTACAGGTTGCAATTTGTCCTGAGGATGAACGGGAAGAGGGGCAACCAATGAGAGACTAGATCTAGGTGTTGGGACAGGCACAGGTCACTCTATTTTCCCATCAGGAAGAAGAATTAATCACAGGCTCAGCCTGCCGCCCAGAAGCACAATAGGGCCTGAGGCAATCCCGCGCTTTTGCGGCCAGCTCCCAAAAAAGCGAGTTGAAAAATGGAGCTCAGGGACACTGCAATTCACAAACCCGCAGAGTTATAAATGATAACTCTCATCCACAGATATATTGAGGGAAGGCAACGAGGATTTGAAAGCAAGGCAGAATTGCAGGAAACAGATTTCAGGAGGTAGATTCGAATCGCCTGTAAAGCACATGAAAAGCGGCAAAACGTCGACAATGATGCCCTTGGCCAAGAAGGGCGTATGCGTTTTTTCCTGAATATATTCAGGAAAAAACGCATACGCCCTTCTTGGCCAACCAAGCAACCTGGAAAGGCAAATCAGCGCTACAAAGAAGTCTCGCTTCCCATCGGTCAAAAGGGCCATGCTGCAAAAAGTGTCAAAACCAGAAATGCAGGACAGGCCATGGAGAAATGGCAGCCTTGCTACGCTGATGGGCGGGATGTTAATTGCCAACAGCCACTCTGGAGAAGTGTACGGTGTGTCCTGAAACATCGAAAAAACACAGCTTAGGGAGCATAGGGCACGTCCACTCATGGGCGTATAAATTGGGAAAACTAAAAATCAGCAAGACACAGGCACCCCAAAGTTTAGGGCTGCTCTGTTGACAAGAACCTCCACTTCATGACACCTTAAATATCCCAGGAAAGAGAAAAATGGATAAAGAAGTTGTGGTCCTTATGTACAATGCAATATCACTCAGACATGAAATCAATGTCATAAGGCTAGTAGAAGCAAGATGTGTGGACTTAGGTACGACGATTCTAAGTGAAATAAGTCACACAGAAAAAGACACTTATCATAAGCTATCACTTATAGAGGGAATGTAAAAACCGCTACACTTGAACTGAATTACAGAACAGAACAGAATCACACGTTTTGAAAACACACTATGGCTGCTTAACGGGAAAGGTGAGGTGGGGTGATGCATAAAACAAGGGTTTCAAATTCGCTCAGATACCGTTCCATACACCCAATATGTAATAGACAAGACCTACTCCTTGCTCAGTGAACTGGACTCAACACCCCCTATTCACCGCACAAGAATATATGTGACTAGTAACAATCTTAAAACCTATGTATTGATATCTGTCTGGAAGTGAGTCAAGTGGGTGTAAATCCGCATAAACACAGCCGTGAAAAGCAGCTAAACCCCATTATAAAAATAAATTACTTTTAAAAACCCGTAAAACAAAGACAGTGAAAGAGAGAGAAATTCTTACAAAATTCGTTCAGAGGCTGTGATGCAACCTGGATTGACCATATCTACACGCACAGCTGGATGAGACATAAGGGTGGACAGTCTTGGGGCTGAAAGGTTGGGTTAGGTTGGGTGAGCAAACGCAGACCCTTTAAAGTAATACTGCGTGGTACCCATCCCATGGGTCCCAAGTCTCCAGGTTCAAGGGCATCTTCCTACATCGAAAACATGCATGAGAAACTCAGAAGATGGTACACCGTGTGATTTTGAAAGGTTTCTAAAACGCACCTCATTTCTCATCTCCTTGTGCTCGGGTTCGCCATTCCAGCTACTTTACTAGCAATCTCCCTACTTGGAGAATCAGCACCTTTAACCTCCTGTTCCCTACAGGTTGCAATTTGTCCTGAGGATGAACGGGAAGAGGGGCAACCAATGAGAGACTAGATCTAGCTGTTGGGACAGGCACAGGTCACTCTATTTTCCCATCAGGAAGAAGAATTAACCACAGGCTCAGCCTGCTGCCAGGAACCAGAATAGGGCCTGAGGCAATCCCGTGCTTTTGCGGCCAGCTCTCAAAAAAGACAGTTGAAAAATGGAGCTCAGGGACACTGCAATTCACAAACCCGCAGAGTTATAAGTGATAACTCTCATCCACAGATATATTGAGGGAAGTCAACGAAGAGGATTTGAAAGCAAGGCAGAATTGCAGGAAACAGATTTCAGGAGGTAGATTCGAATCGCCTTTAAGGCACATGAAAAGCGGCAAAACGTCGACAATGATGCCCTTGGCCAAAAAGGGCGTATGCGTTTTTTCCTGAATATATTCAGGAAAAAACGCATACGCCCTTTTTGGCCAACCAAGCAACCTGGAAAGGCAAATCAGCGCTACAAAGAAGTCTCGCTTCCCATGGGTCAAAAGGGCCATGCTGCAAAAAGTGTCAAAACCAGAAATGCAGGACAAGCCATGGAGAAATGGCAGCCTTGCTACGCTGATGGGCGGGATGTAAATTGCCAACAGCCACTCTGGAGAAGTGTACGGTGTGTCCTGAAACATCGAAAAAACACAGCTTAGTGAGCATAGGGCACGTCCACTCATGGGCGTATAAATTGGGAAAACTAAAAATCAGCAAGACACAGGCACCCCAAAGTTTGGGGCTGCTCTGTTGACAAGAACCTCCACTTCATGACACCTTAAATATCCCAGGAAAGAGAAAAATGGATAAAAAAGTTGTGGTCCTTATGTACAATGGAATATCACTCAGACATGAAATCAATGTCATAAGGCTAGTAGAAGCAAGATGAGTGGACTTAGGTACGACGATTCTAAGTGAAATAAGTCACACAGAAAAAGACACTTATCATAAGCTATCACTTATAGAGGGAATGTAAAAACCGCTACACTTGAACTGAATTACAAAACAGAACAGAGTCACACGTTTAGAAAACACACTATGGCTGCTTAACGGGAAAGGTGAGGTGGGGTGATGCATAAAACAAGGGGTTCAAATTTGCTCAGATACCGTTCCATACACCCAATATGTAATAGACAAGACCTACTCCTTGCTCCGTGAACTGGACTCAACACCCCCTATACACCGCACAAGAATATATGTGACTAGTAACAATCTTAAAACCTATGTATTGATATCTGTCTGGAAGTGAGTCAAGTGGGTGTAAATCCGAATAAACACAGCCGTGAAAAGCAGCTAAACCCCATTATAAAAATAAATTACTTTTAAAAACCTGTAAAACAAAGACAGTGAAAGAGAGAGAAATTCTTACAAAATTCGTTCAGGGGCTGTGATGCCACCTGGATTGACCATATCTAGACCCACAGCTGGATGAGACATAAGGGTGGACACTCTTGGGGCTGAGAGGTTGGGTGAGCAAACGCAGACCCTTTAAAGTAATACTGCGTGATACCCATCCCATGGGTCCCAAATCTCCAGGTTCAAGGGCATCTTCCTACATCGAAAACATGCATGAGAAACTCAGAAGATGGTACACCGTGTGATTTTGAAAGGTTTCTAAAACACACCCCATTTCTCATCTCCTTGTGCTCCGGTTCGCCTTTCCAGCTACTTTACTAGCAATCAACTTACTTGGAGAATGAGCACCTTTAAACTCCTGTTCCCTACAGGTTGCAATTTGTCCTGAGGATGAACGGGAAGAGGGGCAACCAATGAGAGACTAGATCTAGGTGTTGGGACAGGCACAGGTCACTCTATTTTCCCATCAGGAAGAAGAATTAATCACAGGCTCAGCCTGCCGCCCAGAAGCACAATAGGGCCTGAGGCAATCCCGCGCTTTTGCGGCCAGCTCCCAAAAAAGCGAGTTGAAAAATGGAGCTCAGGGACACTGCAATTCACAAACCCGCAGAGTTATAAATGATAACTCTCATCCACAGATATATTGAGGGAAGGCAACGAGGATTTGAAAGCAAGGCAGAATTGCAGGAAACAGATTTCAGGAGGTAGATTCGAATCGCCTGTAAAGCACATGAAAAGCGGCAAAACGTCGACAATGATGCCCTTGGCCAAGAAGGGCGTATGCGTTTTTTCCTGAATATATTCAGGAAAAAACGCATACGCCCTTCTTGGCCAACCAAGCAACCTGGAAAGGCAAATCAGCGCTACAAAGAAGTCTCGCTTCCCATCGGTCAAAAGGGCCATGCTGCAAAAAGTGTCAAAACCAGAAATGCAGGACAGGCCATGGAGAAATGGCAGCCTTGCTACGCTGATGGGCGGGATGTTAATTGCCAACAGCCACTCTGGAGAAGTGTACGGTGTGTCCTGAAACATCGAAAAAACACAGCTTAGGGAGCATAGGGCACGTCCACTCATGGGCGTATAAATTGGGAAAACTAAAAATCAGCAAGACACAGGCACCCCAAAGTTTAGGGCTGCTCTGTTGACAAGAACCTCCACTTCATGACACCTTAAATATCCCAGGAAAGAGAAAAATGGATAAAGAAGTTGTGGTCCTTATGTACAATGCAATATCACTCAGACATGAAATCAATGTCATAAGGCTAGTAGAAGCAAGATGTGTGGACTTAGGTACGACGATTCTAAGTGAAATAAGTCACACAGAAAAAGACACTTATCATAAGCTATCACTTATAGAGGGAATGTAAAAACCGCTACACTTGAACTGAATTACAGAACAGAACAGAATCACACGTTTTGAAAACACACTATGGCTGCTTAACGGGAAAGGTGAGGTGGGGTGATGCATAAAACAAGGGTTTCAAATTCGCTCAGATACCGTTCCATACACCCAATATGTAATAGACAAGACCTACTCCTTGCTCAGTGAACTGGACTCAACACCCCCTATTCACCGCACAAGAATATATGTGACTAGTAACAATCTTAAAACCTATGTATTGATATCTGTCTGGAAGTGAGTCAAGTGGGTGTAAATCCGCATAAACACAGCCGTGAAAAGCAGCTAAACCCCATTATAAAAATAAATTACTTTTAAAAACCCGTAAAACAAAGACAGTGAAAGAGAGAGAAATTCTTACAAAATTCGTTCAGAGGCTGTGATGCAACCTGGATTGACCATATCTACACGCACAGCTGGATGAGACATAAGGGTGGACAGTCTTGGGGCTGAAAGGTTGGGTTAGGTTGGGTGAGCAAACGCAGACCCTTTAAAGTAATACTGCGTGGTACCCATCCCATGGGTCCCAAGTCTCCAGGTTCAAGGGCATCTTCCTACATCGAAAACATGCATGAGAAACTCAGAAGATGGTACACCGTGTGATTTTGAAAGGTTTCTAAAACGCACCTCATTTCTCATCTCCTTGTGCTCGGGTTCGCCATTCCAGCTACTTTACTAGCAATCTCCCTACTTGGAGAATCAGCACCTTTAACCTCCTGTTCCCTACAGGTTGCAATTTGTCCTGAGGATGAACGGGAAGAGGGGCAACCAATGAGAGACTAGATCTAGCTGTTGGGACAGGCACAGGTCACTCTATTTTCCCATCAGGAAGAAGAATTAACCACAGGCTCAGCCTGCTGCCAGGAACCAGAATAGGGCCTGAGGCAATCCCGTGCTTTTGCGGCCAGCTCTCAAAAAAGACAGTTGAAAAATGGAGCTCAGGGACACTGCAATTCACAAACCCGCAGAGTTATAAGTGATAACTCTCATCCACAGATATATTGAGGGAAGTCAACGAAGAGGATTTGAAAGCAAGGCAGAATTGCAGGAAACAGATTTCAGGAGGTAGATTCGAATCGCCTTTAAGGCACATGAAAAGCGGCAAAACGTCGACAATGATGCCCTTGGCCAAAAAGGGCGTATGCGTTTTTTCCTGAATATATTCAGGAAAAAACGCATACGCCCTTTTTGGCCAACCAAGCAACCTGGAAAGGCAAATCAGCGCTACAAAGAAGTCTCGCTTCCCATGGGTCAAAAGGGCCATGCTGCAAAAAGTGTCAAAACCAGAAATGCAGGACAAGCCATGGAGAATTGGCAGCCTTGCTACGCTGATGGGCGGGATGTAAATTGCCAACAGCCACTCTGGAGAAGTGTACGGTGTGTCCTGAAACATCGAAAAAACACAGCTTAGTGAGCATAGGGCACGTCCACTCATGGGCGTATAAATTGGGAAAACTAAAAATCAGCAAGACACAGGCACCCCAAAGTTTGGGGCTGCTCTGTTGACAAGAACCTCCACTTCATGACACCTTAAATATCCCAGGAAAGAGAAAAATGGATAAAAAAGTTGTGGTCCTTATGTACAATGGAATATCACTCAGACATGAAATCAATGTCATAAGGCTAGTAGAAGCAAGATGAGTGGACTTAGGTACGACGATTCTAAGTGAAATAAGTCACACAGAAAAAGACACTTATCATAAGCTATCACTTATAGAGGGAATGTAAAAACCGCTACACTTGAACTGAATTACAAAACAGAACAGAGTCACACGTTTAGAAAACACACTATGGCTGCTTAACGGGAAAGGTGAGGTGGGGTGATGCATAAAACAAGGGGTTCAAATTTGCTCAGATACCGTTCCATACACCCAATATGTAATAGACAAGACCTACTCCTTGCTCCGTGAACTGGACTCAACACCCCCTATACACCGCACAAGAATATATGTGACTAGTAACAATCTTAAAACCTATGTATTGATATCTGTCTGGAAGTGAGTCAAGTGGGTGTAAATCCGAATAAACACAGCCGTGAAAAGCAGCTAAACCCCATTATAAAAATAAATTACTTTTAAAAACCTGTAAAACAAAGACAGTGAAAGAGAGAGAAATTCTTACAAAATTCGTTCAGGGGCTGTGATGCCACCTGGATTGACCATATCTAGACCCACAGCTGGATGAGACATAAGGGTGGACACTCTTGGGGCTGAGAGGTTGGGTGAGCAAACGCAGACCCTTTAAAGTAATACTGCGTGATACCCATCCCATGGGTCCCAAATCTCCAGGTTCAAGGGCATCTTCCTACATCGAAAACATGCATGAGAAACTCAGAAGATGGTACACCGTGTGATTTTGAAAGGTTTCTAAAACACACCCCATTTCTCATCTCCTTGTGCTCGGGTTCGCCTTTCCAGCTACTTTACTCGCAATCAACTTACTTGGAGAATCAGCACCTTTAAACTCCTGTTCCCTACAGGTTGCAATTTGTCCTGAGGATGAACGGGAAGAGGGGCAACCAATGAGAGACTAGATCTAGGTGTTGGGACAGGCACAGGTCACTCTATTTTCCCATCAGGAAGAAGAATTAATCACAGGCTCAGCCTGCCGCCCAGAAGCACAATAGGGCCTGAGGCAATCCCGCGCTTTTGCGGCCAGCTCCCAAAAAAGCGAGTTGAAAAATGGAGCTCAGGGACACTGCAATTCACAAACCCGCAGAGTTATAAATGATAACTCTCATCCACAGATATATTGAGGGAAGGCAACGAGGATTTGAAAGCAAGGCAGAATTGCAGGAAACAGATTTCAGGAGGTAGATTCGAATCGCCTGTAAAGCACATGAAAAGCGGCAAAACGTCGACAATGATGCCCTTGGCCAAGAAGGGCGTATGCGTTTTTTCCTGAATATATTCAGGAAAAAACGCATACGCCCTTCTTGGCCAACCAAGCAACCTGGAAAGGCAAATCAGCGCTACAAAGAAGTCTCGCTTCCCATCGGTCAAAAGGGCCATGCTGCAAAAAGTGTCAAAACCAGAAATGCAGGACAGGCCATGGAGAAATGGCAGCCTTGCTACGCTGATGGGCGGGATGTTAATTGCCAACAGCCACTCTGGAGAAGTGTACGGTGTGTCCTGAAACATCGAAAAAACACAGCTTAGGGAGCATAGGGCACGTCCACTCATGGGCGTATAAATTGGGAAAACTAAAAATCAGCAAGACACAGGCACCCCAAAGTTTAGGGCTGCTCTGTTGACAAGAACCTCCACTTCATGACACCTTAAATATCCCAGGAAAGAGAAAAATGGATAAAGAAGTTGTGGTCCTTATGTACAATGCAATATCACTCAGACATGAAATCAATGTCATAAGGCTAGTAGAAGCAAGATGTGTGGACTTAGGTACGACGATTCTAAGTGAAATAAGTCACACAGAAAAAGACACTTATCATAAGCTATCACTTATAGAGGGAATGTAAAAACCGCTACACTTGAACTGAATTACAGAACAGAACAGAATCACACGTTTTGAAAACACACTATGGCTGCTTAACGGGAAAGGTGAGGTGGGGTGATGCATAAAACAAGGGTTTCAAATTCGCTCAGATACCGTTCCATACACCCAATATGTAATAGACAAGACCTACTCCTTGCTCAATGAACTGGACTCAACACCCCCTATTCACCGCACAAGAATATATGTGACTAGTAACAATCTTAAAACCTATGTATTGATATCTGTCTGGAAGTGAGTCAAGTGGGTGTAAATCCGCATAAACACAGCCGTGAAAAGCAGCTAAACCCCATTATAAAAATAAATTACTTTTAAAAACCCGTAAAACAAAGACAGTGAAAGAGAGAGAAATTCTTACAAAATTCGTTCAGAGGCTGTGATGCAACCTGGATTGACCATATCTACACGCACAGCTGGATGAGACATAAGGGTGGACAGTCTTGGGGCTGAAAGGTTGGGTTAGGTTGGGTGAGCAAACGCAGACCCTTTAAAGTAATACTGCGTGGTACCCATCCCATGGGTCCCAAGTCTCCAGGTTCAAGGGCATCTTCCTACATCGAAAACATGCATGAGAAACTCAGAAGATGGTACACCGTGTGATTTTGAAAGGTTTCTAAAACGCACCTCATTTCTCATCTCCTTGTGCTCGGGTTCGCCATTCCAGCTACTTTACTAGCAATCTCCCTACTTGGAGAATCAGCACCTTTAACCTCCTGTTCCCTACAGGTTGCAATTTGTCCTGAGGATGAACGGGAAGAGGGGCAACCAATGAGAGACTAGATCTAGCTGTTGGGACAGGCACAGGTCACTCTATTTTCCCATCAGGAAGAAGAATTAACCACAGGCTCAGCCTGCTGCCAGGAACCAGAATAGGGCCTGAGGCAATCCCGTGCTTTTGCGGCCAGCTCTCAAAAAAGACAGTTGAAAAATGGAGCTCAGGGACACTGCAATTCACAAACCCGCAGAGTTATAAGTGATAACTCTCATCCACAGATATATTGAGGGAAGTCAACGAAGAGGATTTGAAAGCAAGGCAGAATTGCAGGAAACAGATTTCAGGAGGTAGATTCGAATCGCCTTTAAGGCACATGAAAAGCGGCAAAACGTCGACAATGATGCCCTTGGCCAAAAAGGGCGTATGCGTTTTTTCCTGAATATATTCAGGAAAAAACGCATACGCCCTTTTTGGCCAACCAAGCAACCTGGAAAGGCAAATCAGCGCTACAAAGAAGTCTCGCTTCCCATGGGTCAAAAGGGCCATGCTGCAAAAAGTGTCAAAACCAGAAATGCAGGACAGGCCATGGAGAAATGGCAGCCTTGCTACGCTGATGGGCGGGATGTAAATTGCCAACAGCCACTCTGGAGAAGTGTACGGTGTGTCCTGAAACATCGAAAAAACACAGCTTAGTGAGCATAGGGCACGTCCACTCATGGGCGTATAAATTGGGAAAACTAAAAATCAGCAAGACACAGGCACCCCAAAGTTTGGGGCTGCTCTGTTGACAAGAACCTCCACTTCATGACACCTTAAATATCCCAGGAAAGAGAAAAATGGATAAAAAAGTTGTGGTCCTTATGTACAATGGAATATCACTCAGACATGAAATCAATGTCATAAGGCTAGTAGAAGCAAGATGAGTGGACTTAGGTACGACGATTCTAAGTGAAATAAGTCACACAGAAAAAGACACTTATCATAAGCTATCACTTATAGAGGGAATGTAAAAACCGCTACACTTGAACTGAATTACAAAACAGAACAGAGTCACACGTTTAGAAAACACACTATGGCTGCTTAACGGGAAAGGTGAGGTGGGGTGATGCATAAAACAAGGGGTTCAAATTTGCTCAGATACCGTTCCATACACCCAATATGTAATAGACAAGACCTACTCCTTGCTCCGTGAACTGGACTCAACACCCCCTATTCACCGCACAAGAATATATGTGACTAGTAACAATCTTAAAACCTATGTATTGATATCTGTCTGGAAGTGAGTCAAGTGGGTGTAAATCCGCATAAACACAGCCGTGAAAAGCAGCTAAACCCCATTATAAAAATAAATTACTTCTAAAAACCCGTAAAACAAAGACAGTGAAAGAGAGAGAAATTCTTACAAAATTCGTTCAGGGGCTGTGATGCCACCTGGATTGACCATATCTAGACCCACAGCTGGATGACACATAAGGGTGGACACTCTTGGGGCTGAGAGGTTGGGTGAGCAAACGCAGACCCTTTAAAGTAATACTGCGTGATACCCATCCCATGGGTCCCAAATCTCCAGGTTCAAGGGCATCTTCCTACATCAAAAACATGCATGAGAAACTCAGAAGATGGTACACCGTGTGATTTTGAAAGGTTTCTAAAACACACCCCATTTCTCATCTCCTTGTGCTCGGGTTCGCCTTTCCAGCTACTTTACTAGCAATCAACTTACTTGGAGAATCAGCACCTTTAAACTCCTGTTCCCTACAGGTTGCAATTTGTCCTGAGGATGAACGGGAAGAGGGGCAACCAATGAGAGACTAGATCTAGGTGTTGGGACAGGCACAGGTCACTCTATTTTCCCATCAGGAAGAAGAATTAATCACAGGCTCAGCCTGCCGCCCAGAAGCACAATAGGGCCTGAGGCAATCCCGCGCTTTTGCGGCCAGCTCCCAAAAAAGCGAGTTGAAAAATGGAGCTCAGGGACACTGCAATTCACAAACCCGCAGAGTTATAAATGATAACTCTCATCCACAGATATATTGAGGGAAGGCAACGAGGATTTGAAAGCAAGGCAGAATTGCAGGAAACAGATTTCAGGAGGTAGATTCGAATCGCCTGTAAAGCACATGAAAAGCGGCAAAACGTCGACAATGATGCCCTTGGCCAAGAAGGGCGTATGCGTTTTTTCCTGAATATATTCAGGAAAAAACGCATACGCCCTTTTTGGCCAACCAAGCAACCTGGAAAGGCAAATCAGCGCTACAAAGAAGTCTCGCTTCCCATCGGTCAAAAGGGCCATGCTGCAAAAAGTGTCAAAACCAGAAATGCAGGACAGGCCATGGAGAAATGGCAGCCTTGCTACGCTGATGGGCGGGATGTTAATTGCCAACAGCCACTCTGGAGAAGTGTACGGTGTGTCCTGAAACATCGAAAAAACACAGCTTAGGGAGCATAGGGCACGTCCACTCATGGGCGTATAAATTGGGAAAACTAAAAATCAGAAAGACACAGGCACCCCAAAGTTTAGGGCTGCTCTGTTGACAAGAACCTCCACTTCATGACACCTTAAATATCCCAGGAAAGAGAAAAATGGATAAAGAAGTTGTGGTCCTTAGGTACAATGCAATATCACTCAGACATGAAATCAATGTCATAAGGCTAGTAGAAGCAAGATGAGTGGACTTAGGTACGACGATTCTAAGTGAAATAAGTCACACAGAAAAAGACACTTATCATAAGCTATCACTTATAGAGGGAATGTAAAAACCGCTACACTTGAACTGAATTACAAAACAGAACAGAGTCACACGTTTAGAAAACACACTATGGCTGCTTAACGGGAAAGGTGAGGTGGGGTAATGCATAAAACAAGGGGTTCAAATTTGCTCAGATACCGTTCCATACACCCAATATGTAATAGACAAGACCTACTCCTTGCTCCGTGAACTGGACTCAACACCCCCTATTCACCGCACAAGAATATATGTGACTAGTAACAATCTTAAAACCTATGTATTGATATCTGTCTGGAAGTGAGTCAAGTGGGTGTAAATCCGCATAAACACAGCCGTGAAAAGCAGCTAAACCCCATTATAAAAATAAATTACTTCTAAAAACCCGTAAAACAAAGACAGTGAAAGAGAGAGACATTCTTACAAAATTCGTTCAGGGGCTGTGATGCCACCTGGATTGACCATATCTAGACCCACAGCTGGATGAGACATAAGGGTGGACACTCTTGGGGCTGAGAGGTTGGGTGAGCAAACGCAGACCCTTTAAAGTAATACTGCGTGATACCCATCCCATGGGTCCCAAATCTCCAGGTTCAAGGGCATCTTCCTACATCGAAAACATGCATGAGAAACTCAGAAGATGGTACACCGTGTGATTTTGAAAGGTTTCTAAAACGCACCTCATTTCTCATCTCCTTGTGCTCGGGTTCGCCATTCCAGCTACTTTACTAGCAATCTCCCTACTTGGAGAATCAGCACCTTTAACCTCCTGTTCCCTACAGGTTGCAATTTGTCCTGAGGATGAACGGGAAGAGGGGCAACCAATGAGAGACTAGATCTAGCTGTTGGGACAGGCACAGGTCACTCTATTTTCCCATCAGGAAGAAGAATTAATCACAGGCTCAGCCTGCCGCCCAGAAGCACAATAGGGCCTGAGGCAATCCCGCGCTTTTGCGGCCAGCTCCCAAAAAAGCGAGTTGAAAAATGGAGCTCAGGGACACTGCAATTCACAAACCCGCAGAGTT
The DNA here is from genome assembly GCF_028021215.1 of Eschrichtius robustus. NCBI lineage: Eukaryota > Metazoa > Chordata > Mammalia > Artiodactyla > Eschrichtiidae > Eschrichtius > Eschrichtius robustus. Next base: position 500,576 of record NW_027175159.1, on the reverse strand, counting down.
ATAAATGATAACTCTCATCCACAGATATATTGAGGGAAGGCAACGAAGAGGATTTGAAAGCAAGGCAGAATTGCAGGAAACAGATTTCAGGAGGTAGATTCGAATCGCCTGTAAAGCACATGAAAAGCGGCAAAACGTCGACAATGATGCCCTTGGCCAAGAAGGGCGTATGCGTTTTTTCCTGAATATATTCAGGAAAAAACGCATACGCCCTTTTTGGCCAACCAAGCAACCTGGAAAGGCAAATCAGCGCTACAAAGAAGTCTCGCTTCCCATCGGTCAAAAGGGTCATGCTGCAAAAAGTGTCAAAACCAGAAATGCAGGACAGGCCATGGAGAAATGGCAGCCTTGCTACGCTGATGGGCGGGATGTTAATTGCCAACAGCCACTCTGGAGAAGTGTACGGTGTGTCCTGAAACATCGAAAAAACACAGCTTAGGGAGCATAGGGCACGTCCACTCATGGGCGTATAAATTGGGAAAACTAAAAATCAGCAAGACACAGGCACCCCAAAGTTTAGGGCTGCTCTGTTGACAAGAACCTCCACTTCATGACACCTTAAATATCCCAGGAAAGAGAAAAATGGATAAAGAAGTTGTGGTACTTATGTACAATGCAATATCACTCAGACATGAAATCAATGTCATAAGGCTAGTAGAAGCAAGATGTGTGGACTTAGGTACGACGATTCTAAGTGAAATAAGTCACACAGAAAAAGACACTTATCATAAGCTATCACTTATAGAGGGAATGTAAAAACCGCTACACTTGAACTGAATTACAGAACAGAACAGAATCACACGTTTTGAAAACACACTATGGCTGCTTAACGGGAAAGGTGAGGTGGGGTGATGCATAAAACAAGGGTTTCAAATTCGCTCAGATACCGTTCCATACACCCAATATGTAATAGACAAGACCTACTCCTTGCTCAGTGAACTGGACTCAACACCCCCTATTCACCGCACAAGAATATATGTGACTAGTAACAATCTTAAAACCTATGTATTGATATCTGTCTGGAAGTGAGTCAAGTGGGTGTAAATCCGCATAAACACAGCCCTGAAAAGCAGCTAAACCCCATTATAAAAATAAATTACTTTTAAAAACCCGTAAAACAAAGACAGTGAAAGAGAGAGAAATTCTTACAAAATTCGTTCAGAGGCTGTGATGCAACCTGGATTGACCATATCTACACGCACAGCTGGATGAGACATAAGGGTGGACAGTCTTGGGGCTGAAAGGTTGGGTTAGGTTGGGTGAGCAAACGCAGACCCTTTAAAGTAATACTGCGTGGTACCCATCCCATGGGTCCCAAGTCTCCAGGTTCAAGGGCATCTTCCTACATCGAAAACATGCATGAGAAACTCAGAAGATGGTACACCGTGTGATTTTGAAAGGTTTCTAAAACGCACCTCATTTCTCATCTCCTTGTGCTCGGGTTCGCCATTCCAGCTACTTTACTAGCAATCTCCCTACTTGGAGAATCAGCACCTTTAACCTCCTGTTCCCTACAGGTTGCAATTTGTCCTGAGGATGAACGGGAAGAGGGGCAACCAATGAGAGACTAGATCTAGCTGTTGGGACAGGCACAGGTCACTCTATTTTCCCATCAGGAAGAAGAATTAACCACAGGCTCAGCCTGCTGCCAGGAACCAGAATAGGGCCTGAGGCAATCCCGTGCTTTTGCGGCCAGCTCTCAAAAAAGACAGTTGAAAAATGGAGCTCAGGGACACTGCAATTCACAAACCCGCAGAGTTATAAGTGATAACTCTCATCCACAGATATATTGAGGGAAGTCAACGAAGAGGATTTGAAAGCAAGGCAGAATTGCAGGAAACAGATTTCAGGAGGTAGATTCGAATCGCCTTTAAGGCACATGAAAAGCGGCAAAACGTCGACAATGATGCCCTTGGCCAAAAAGGGCGTATGCGTTTTTTCCTGAATATATTCAGGAAAAAACGCATACGCCCTTTTTGGCCAACCAAGCAACCTGGAAAGGCAAATCAGCGCTACAAAGAAGTCTCGCTTCCCATGGGTCAAAAGGGCCATGCTGCAAAAAGTGTCAAAACCAGAAATGCAGGACAGGCCATGGAGAAATGGCAGCCTTGCTACGCTGATGGGCGGGATGTAAATTGCCAACAGCCACTCTGGAGAAGTGTACGGTGTGTCCTGAAACATCGAAAAAACACAGCTTAGTGAGCATAGGGCACGTCCACTCATGGGCGTATAAATTGGGAAAACTAAAATTCAGCAAGACACAGGCACCCCAAAGTTTGGGGCTGCTCTGTTGACAAGAACCTCCACTTCATGACACCTTAAATATCCCAGGAAAGAGAAAAATGGATAAAAAAGTTGTGGTCCTTATGTACAATGGAATATCACTCAGACATGAAATCAATGTCATAAGGCTAGTAGAAGCAAGATGAGTGGACTTAGGTACGACGATTCTAAGTGAAATAAGTCACACAGAAAAAGACACTTATCATAAGATATCACTTATAGAGGGAATGTAAAAACCGCTACACTTGAACTGAATTACAAAACAGAACAGAGTCACACGTTTAGAAAACACACTATGGCTGCTTAACGGGAAAGGTGAGGTGGGGTGATGCATAAAACAAGGGGTTCAAATTCGCTCAGATACCGTTCCATACACCCAATATGTAATAGACAAGACCTACTCCTTGCTCCGTGAACTGGACTCAACACCCCCTATTCACCGCACAAGAATATATGTGACTAGTAACAATCTTAAAACCTATGTATTGATATCTGTCTGGAAGTGAGTCAAGTGTGTGTAAATCCGCATAAACACAGCCGTGAAAAGCAGCTAAACCCCATTATAAAAATAAATTACTTTTAAAAACCCGTAAAACAAAGACAGTGAAAGAGAGAGAAATTCTTACAAAATTCGTTCAGGGGCTGTGATGCCACCTGGATTGACCATATCTAGACCCACAGCTGGATGAGACATAAGGGTGGACACTCTTGGGGCTGAGAGGTTGGGTGAGCAAACGCAGACCCTTTAAAGTAATACTGCGTGATACCCATCCCATGGGTCCCAAATCTCCAGGTTCAAGGGCATCTTCCTACATCGAAAACATGCATGAGAAACTCAGAAGATGGTACACCGTGTGATTTTGAAAGGTTTCTAAAACACACCCCATTTCTCTTCTCCTTGTGCTCGGGTTCGCCTTTCCAGCTACTTTACTAGCAATCAACTTACTTGGAGAATCAGCACCTTTAAACTCCTGTTCCCTACAGGTTGCAATTTGTCCTGAGGATGAACGGGAAGAGGGGCAACCAATGAGAGACTAGATCTAGGTGTTGGGACAGGCACAGGTCACTCTATTTTCCCAACAGGAAGAAGAATTAATCACAGGCTCAGCCTGCCGCCCAGAAGCACAATAGGGCCTGAGGCAATCCCGCGCTTTTGCGGCCAGCTCCCAAAAAAGCGAGTTGAAAAATGGAGCTCAGGGACACTGCAATTCACAAACCCGCAGAGTTATAAATGATAACTCTCATCCACAGATATATTGAGGGAAGGCAACGAAGAGGATTTGAAAGCAAGGCAGAATTGCAGGAAACAGATTTCAGGAGGTAGATTCGAATCACCTGTAAAGCACATGAAAAGCGGCAAAACGTCGACAATGATGCCCTTGGCCAAGAAGTGCGTATGCGTTTTTTCCTGAATATATTCAGGAAAAAACGCATACGCCCTTTTTGGCCAACCAAGCAACCTGGAAAGGCAAATCAGCGCTACAAAGAAGTCTCGCTTCCCATCGGTCAAAAGGGCCATGCTGCAAAAAGTGTCAAAACCAGAAATGCAGGACAGGCCATGGAGAAATGGCAGCCTTGCTACGCTGATGGGCGGGATGTTAATTGCCAACAGCCACTCTGGAGAAGTGTACGGTGTGTCCTGAAACATCGAAAAAACACAGCTTAGGGAGCATAGGGCACGTCCACTCATGGGCGTATAAATTGGGAAAACTAAAAATCAGCAAGACACAGGCACCCCAAAGTTTAGGGCTGCTCTGTTGACAAGAACCTCCACTTCATGACACCTTAAATATCCCAGGAAAGAGAAAAATGGATAAAGAAGTTGTGGTACTTATGTACAATGCAATATCACTCAGACATGAAATCAATGTCATAAGGCTAGTAGAAGCAAGATGTGTGGACTTAGGTACGACGATTCTAAGTGAAATAAGTCACACAGAAAAAGACACTTATCATAAGCTATCACTTATAGAGGGAATGTAAAAACCGCTACACTTGAACTGAATTACAGAACAGAACAGAATCACACGTTTTGAAAACACACTATGGCTGCTTAACGGGAAAGGTGAGGTGGGGTGATGCATAAAACAAGGGTTTCAAATTCGCTCAGATACCGTTCCATACACCCAATATGTAATAGACAAGACCTACTCCTTGCTCAGTGAACTGGACTCAACACCCCCTATTCACCGCACAAGAATATATGTGACTAGTAACAATCTTAAAACCTATGTATTGATATCTGTCTGGAAGTGAGTCAAGTGGGTGTAAATCCGCATAAACACAGCCGTGAAAAGCAGCTAAACCCCATTATAAAAATAAATTACTTTTAAAAACCCGTAAAACAAAGACAGTGAAAGAGAGAGAAATTCTTACAAAATTCGTTCAGAGGCTGTGATGCAACCTGGATTGACCATATCTACACGCACAGCTGGATGAGACATAAGGGTGGACAGTCTTGGGGCTGAAAGTTTGGGTTAGGTTGGGTGAGCAAACGCAGACCCTTTAAAGTAATACTGCGTGGTACCCATCCCATGGGTCCCAAGTCTCCAGGTTCAAGGGCATCTTCCTACATCGAAAACATGCATGAGAAACTCAGAAGATGGTACACCGTGTGATTTTGAAAGGTTTCTAAAACGCACCTCATTTCTTATCTCCTTGTGCTCGGGTTCGCCATTCCAGCTACTTTACTAGCAATCTCCCTACTTGGAGAATCAGCACCTTTAACCTCCTGTTCCCTACAGGTTGCAATTTGTCCTGAGGATGAACGGGAAGAGGGGCAACCAATGAGAGACTAGATCTAGCTGTTGGGACAGGCACAGGTCACTCTATTTTCCCATCAGGAAGAAGAATTAACCACAGGCTCAGCCTGCTGCCAGGAACCAGAATAGGGCCTGAGGCAATCCCGTGCTTTTGCGGCCAGCTCTCAAAAAAGACAGTTGAAAAATGGAGCTCAGGGACACTGCAATTCACAAACCCGCAGAGTTATAAGTGATAACTCTCATCCACAGATATATTGAGGGAAGTCAACGAAGAGGATTTGAAAGCAAGGCAGAATTGCAGGAAACAGATTTCAGGAGGTAGATTCGAATCGCCTTTAAGGCACATGAAAAGCGGCAAAACGTCGACAATGATGCCCTTGGCCAAAAAGGGCGTATGCGTTTTTTCCTGAATATATTCAGGAAAAAACGCATACGCCCTTTTTGGCCAACCAAGCAACCTGGAAAGGCAAATCAGCGCTACAAAGAAGTCTCGCTTCCCATGGGTCAAAAGGGCCATGCTGCAAAAAGTGTCAAAACCAGAAATGCAGGACAGGCCATGGAGAAATGGCAGCCTTGCTACGCTGATGGGCGGGATGTAAATTGCCAACAGCCACTCTGGAGAAGTGTACGGTGTGTCCTGAAACATCGAAAAAACACAGCTTAGTGAGCATAGGGCACGTCCACTCATGGGCGTATAAATTGGGAAAACTAAAAATCAGCAAGACACAGGCACCCCAAAGTTTGGGGCTGCTCTGTTGACAAGAACCTCCACTTCATGACACCTTAAATATCCCAGGAAAGAGAAAAATGGATAAAAAAGTTGTGGTCCTTATGTACAATGGAATATCACTCAGACATGAAATCAATGTCATAAGGCTAGTAGAAGCAAGATGAGTGGACTTAGGTACGACGATTCTAATTGAAATAAGTCACACAGAAAAAGACACTTATCATAAGATATCACTTATAGAGGGAATGTAAAAACCGCTACACTTGAACTGAATTACAAAACAGAACAGAGTCACACGTTTAGAAAACACACTATGGCTGCTTAACGGGAAAGGTGAGGTGGGGTGATGCATAAAACAAGGGGTTCAAATTTGCTCAGATACCGTTCCATACACCCAATATGTAATAGACAAGACCTACTCCTTGCTCCGTGAACTGGACTCAACACCCCCTATTCACCGCACAAGAATATATGTGACTAGTAACAATCTTAAAACCTATGTATTGATATCTGTCTGGAAGTGAGTCAAGTGGGTGTAAATCCGCATAAACACAGCCGTGAAAAGCAGCTAAACCCCATTATAAAAATAAATTACTTTTAAAAACCCGTAAAACAAAGACAGTGAAAGAGAGAGAAATTCTTACAAAATTCGTTCAGGGGCTGTGATGCCACCTGGATTGACCATATCTAGACCCACAGCTGGATGAGACATAAGGGTGGACACTCTTGGGGCTGAGAGGTTGGGTGAGCAAACGCAGACCCTTTAAAGTAATACTGCGTGATACCCATCCCATGGGTCCCAAATCTCCAGGTTCAAGGGCATCTTCCTACATCGAAAACATGCATGAGAAACTCAGAAGATGGTACACCGTGTGATTTTGAAAGGTTTCTAAAACACACCCCATTTCTCATCTCCTTGTGCTCGGGTTCGCCTTTCCAGCTACTTTACTAGCAATCAACTTACTTGGAGAATCAGCACCTTTAAACTCCTGTTCCCTACAGGTTGCAATTTGTCCTGAGGATGAACGGGAAGAGGGGCAACCAATGAGAGACTAGATCTAGGTGTTGGGACAGGCACAGGTCACTCTATTTTCCCAACAGGAAGAAGAATTAATCACAGGCTCAGCCTGCCGCCCAGAAGCACAATAGGGCTTGAGGCAATCCCGCGCTTTTGCGGCCAGCTCCCAAAAAAGCGAGTTGAAAAATGGAGCTCAGGGACACTGCAATTCACAAACCCGCAGAGTTATAAATGATAACTCTCATCCACAGATATATTGAGGGAAGGCAACGAAGAGGATTTGAAAGCAAGGCAGAATTGCAGGAAACAGATTTCAGGAGGTAGATTCGAATCGCCTGTAAAGCACATGAAAAGCGGCAAAACGTCGACAATGATGCCCTTGGCCAAGAAGGGCGTATGCGTTTTTTCCGGAATATATTCAGGAAAAAACGCATACGCCCTTTTTGGCCAACCAAGCAACCTGGAAAGGCAAATCAGCGCTACAAAGAAGTCTCGCTTCCCATCGGTCAAAAGGGCCATGCTGCAAAAAGTGTCAAAACCAGAAATGCAGGACAGGCCATGGAGAAATGGCAGCCTTGCTACGCTGATGGGCGGGATGTTAATTGCCAACAGCCACTCTGGAGAAGTGTACGGTGTGTCCTGAAACATCGAAAAAACACAGCTTAGGGAGCATAGGGCACGTCCACTCATGGGCGTATAAATTGGGAAAACTAAAAATCAGCAAGACACAGGCACCCCAAAGTTTAGGGCTGCTCTGTTGACAAGAACCTCCACTTCATGACACCTTAAATATCCCAGGAAAGAGAAAAATGGATAAAGAAGTTGTGGTACTTATGTACAATGCAATATCACTCAGACATGAAATCAATGTCATAAGGCTAGTAGAAGCAAGATGTGTGGACTTAGGTACGACGATTCTAAGTGAAATAAGTCACACAGAAAAAGACACTTATCATAAGCTATCACTTATAGAGGGAATGTAAAAACCGCTACACTTGAACTGAATTACAGAACAGAACAGAATCACACGTTTTGAAAACACACTATGGCTGCTTAACGGGAAAGGTGAGGTGGGGTGATGCATAAAACAAGGGTTTCAAATTCGCTCAGATACCGTTCCATACACCCAATATGTAATAGACAAGACCTACTCCTTGCTCAGTGAACTGGACTCAACACCCCCTATTCACCGCACAAGAATATATGTGACTAGTAACAATCTTAAAACCTATGTATTGATATCTGTCTGGAAGTGAGTCAAGTGGGTGTAAATCCGCATAAACACAGCCGTGAAAAGCAGCTAAACCCCATTATAAAAATAAATTACTTTTAAAAACCCGTAAAACAAAGACAGTGAAAGAGAGAGAAATTCTTACAAAATTCGTTCAGAGGCTGTGATGCAACCTGGATTGACCATATCTACACGCACAGCTGGATGAGACATAAGGGTGGACAGTCTTGGGGCTGAAAGTTTGGGTTAGGTTGGGTGAGCAAACGCAGACCCTTTAAAGTAATACTGCGTGGTACCCATCCCATGGGTCCCAAGTCTCCAGGTTCAAGGGCATCTTCCTACATCGAAAACATGCATGAGAAACTCAGAAGATGGTACACCGTGTGATTTTGAAAGGTTTCTAAAACGCACCTCATTTCTCATCTCCTTGTGCTCGGGTTCGCCATTCCAGCTACTTTACTAGCAATCTCCCTACTTGGAGAATCAGCACCTTTAACCTCCTGTTCCCTACAGGTTGCAATTTGTCCTGAGGATGAACGGGAAGAGGGGCAACCAATGAGAGACTAGATCTAGCTGTTGGGACAGGCACAGGTCACTCTATTTTCCCATCAGGAAGAAGAATTAACCACAGGCTCAGCCTGCTGCCAGGAACCAGAATAGGGCCTGAGGCAATCCCGTGCTTTTGCGGCCAGCTCTCAAAAAAGACAGTTGAAAAATGGAGCTCAGGGACACTGCAATTCACAAACCCGCAGAGTTATAAGTGATAACTCTCATCCACAGATATATTGAGGGAAGTCAACGAAGAGGATTTGAAAGCAAGGCAGAATTGCAGGAAACAGATTTCAGGAGGTAGATTCGAATCGCCTTTAAGGCACATGAAAAGCGGCAAAACGTCGACAATGATGCCCTTGGCCAAAAAGGGCGTATGCGTTTTTTCCTGAATATATTCAGGAAAAAACGCATACGCCCTTTTTGGCCAACCAAGCAACCTGGAAAGGCAAATCAGCGCTACAAAGAAGTCTCGCTTCCCATGGGTCAAAAGGGCCATGCTGCAAAAAGTGTCAAAACCAGAAATGCAGGACAGGCCATGGAGAAATGGCAGCCTTGCTACGCTGATGGGCGGGATGTAAATTGCCAACAGCCACTCTGGAGAAGTGTACGGTGTGTCCTGAAACATCGAAAAAACACAGCTTAGTGAGCATAGGGCACGTCCACTCATGGGCGTATAAATTGGGAAAACTAAAAATCAGCAAGACACAGGCACCCCAAAGTTTGGGGCTGCTCTGTTGACAAGAACCTCCACTTCATGACACCTTAAATATCCCAGGAAAGAGAAAAATGGATAAAAAAGTTGTGGTCCTTATGTACAATGGAATATCACTCAGACATGAAATCAATGTCATAAGGCTAGTAGAAGCAAGATGAGTGGACTTAGGTACGACGATTCTAATTGAAATAAGTCACACAGAAAAAGACACTTATCATAAGATATCACTTATAGAGGGAATGTAAAAACCGCTACACTTGAACTGAATTACAAAACAGAACAGAGTCACACGTTTAGAAAACACACTATGGCTGCTTAACGGGAAAGGTGAGGTGGGGTGATGCATAAAACAAGGGGTTCAAATTTGCTCAGATACCGTTCCATACACCCAATATGTAATAGACAAGACCTACTCCTTGCTCCGTGAACTGGACTCAACACCCCCTATTCACCGCACAAGAATATATGTGACTAGTAACAATCTTAAAACCTATGTATTGATATCTGTCTGGAAGTGAGTCAAGTGGGTGTAAATCCGCATAAACACAGCCGTGAAAAGCAGCTAAACCCCATTATAAAAATAAATTACTTTTAAAAACCCGTAAAACAAAGACAGTGAAAGAGAGAGAAATTCTTACAAAATTCGTTCAGGGGCTGTGATGCCACCTGGATTGACCATATCTAGACCCACAGCTGGATGAGACATAAGGGTGGACACTCTTGGGGCTGAGAGGTTGGGTGAGCAAACGCAGACCCTTTAAAGTAATACTGCGTGATACCCATCCCATGGGTCCCAAATCTCCAGGTTCAAGGGCATCTTCCTACATCGAAAACATGCATGAGAAACTCAGAAGATGGTACACCGTGTGATTTTGAAAGGTTTCTAAAACACACCCCATTTCTCATCTCCTTGTGCTCGGGTTCGCCTTTCCAGCTACTTTACTAGCAATCAACTTACTTGGAGAATCAGCACCTTTAAACTCCTGTTCCCTACAGGTTGCAATTTGTCCTGAGGATGAACGGGAAGAGGGGCAACCAATGAGAGACTAGATCTAGGTGTTGGGACAGGCACAGGTCACTCTATTTTCCCAACAGGAAGAAGAATTAATCACAGGCTCAGCCTGCCGCCCAGAAGCACAATAGGGCTTGAGGCAATCCCGCGCTTTTGCGGCCAGCTCCCAAAAAAGCGAGTTGAAAAATGGAGCTCAGGGACACTGCAATTCACAAACCCGCAGAGTTATAAATGATAACTCTCATCCACAGATATATTGAGGGAAGGCAACGAAGAGGATTTGAAAGCAAGGCAGAATTGCAGGAAACAGATTTCAGGAGGTAGATTCGAATCGCCTGTAAAGCACATGAAAAGCGGCAAAACGTCGACAATGATGCCCTTGGCCAAGAAGGGCGTATGCGTTTTTTCCGGAATATATTCAGGAAAAAACGCATACGCCCTTTTTGGCCAACCAAGCAACCTGGAAAGGCAAATCAGCGCTACAAAGAAGTCTCGCTTCCCATCGGTCAAAAGGGCCATGCTGCAAAAAGTGTCAAAACCAGAAATGCAGGACAGGCCATGGAGAAATGGCAGCCTTGCTACGCTGATGGGCGGGATGTTAATTGCCAACAGCCACTCTGGAGAAGTGTACGGTGTGTCCTGAAACATCGAAAAAACACAGCTTAGGGAGCATAGGGCACGTCCACTCATGGGCGTATAAATTGGGAAAACTAAAAATCAGCAAGACACAGGCACCCCAAAGTTTAGGGCTGCTCTGTTGACAAGAACCTCCACTTCATGACACCTTAAATATCCCAGGAAAGAGAAAAATGGATAAAGAAGTTGTGGTCCTTAGGTACAATGCAATATCACTCAGACATGAAATCAATGTCATAAGGCTAGTAGAAGCAAGATGAGTGGACTTAGGTACGACGATTCTAAGTGAAATAAGTCACACAGAAAAAGACACTTATCATAAGCTATCACTTATAGAGGGAATGTAAAAACCGCTACACTTGAACTGAATTACAGAACAGAACAGAATCACACGTTTAGAAAACACACTATGGCTGCTTAACGGGAAAGGTGAGGTGGGGTGATGCATAAAACAAGGGGTTCAAATTCGCTCAGATACCGTTCCATACACCCAATATGTAATAGACAAGACCTACTCCTTGCTCAGTGAACTGGACTCAACACCCCCTATTCACCGCACAAGAATATATGTGACTAGTAACAATCTTAAAACCTATGTATTGATATCTGTCTGGAAGTGAGTCAAGTGGGTGTAAATCCGCATAAACACAGCCGTGAAAAGCAGCTAAACCCCATTATAAAAATAAATTACTTTTAAAAACCCGTAAAACAAAGACAGTGAAAGAGAGAGAAATTCTTACAAAATTCGTTCAGAGGCTGTGATGCAACCTGGATTGACCATATCTACACGCACAGCTGGATGAGACATAAGGGTGGACAGTCTTGGGGCTGAGAGGTTGGGTTAGGTTGGGTGAGCAAACGCAGACCCTTTAAAGTAATACTGCGTGGTACCCATCCCATGGGTCCCAAGTCTCCAGGTTCAAGGGCATCTTCCTACATCGAAAACATGCATGAGAAACTCAGAAGATGGTACACCGTGTGATTTTGAAAGGTTTCTAAAACGCACCTCATTTCTCATCTCCTTGTGCTCGGGTTCGCCATTCCAGCTACTTTACTAGCAATCTCCCTACTTGGAGAATCAGCACCTTTAAGGTCCTGTTCCCTACAGGTTGCAATTTGTCCTGAGGATGAACGGGAAGAGGGGCAACCAATGAGAGACTAGATCTAGCTGTTGGGACAGGCACAGGTCACTCTATTTTCCCATCAGGAAGAAGAATTAACCACAGGCTCAGCCTGCTGCCAGGAACCAGAATAGGGCCTGAGGCAATCCCGTGCTTTTGCGGCCAGCTCTCAAAAAAGACCGTTGAAAAATGGAGCTCAGGGACACTGCAATTCACAAACCCGCAGAGTTATAAGTGATAACTCTCATCCACAGATATATTGAGGGAAGTCAACGAAGAGGATTTGAAAGCAAGGCAGAATTGCAGGAAACAGATTTCAGGAGGTAGATTCGAATCGCCTTTAAGGCACATGAAAAGCGGCAAAACGTCGACAATGATGCCCTTGGCCAAAAAGGGCGTATGCGTTTTTTCCTGAATATATTCAGGAAAAAACGCATACGCCCTTTTTGGCCAACCAAGCAACCTGGAAAGGCAAATCAGCGCTACAAAGAAGTCTCGCTTCCCATGGGTCAAAAGGGCCATGCTGCAAAAAGTGTCAAAACCAGAAATGCAGGACAGGCCATGGAGAAATGGCAGCCTTGCTACGCTGATGGGCGGGATGTAAATTGCCAACAGCCACTCTGGAGAAGTGTACGGTGTGTCCTGAAACATCGAAAAAACACAGCTTAGTGAGCATAGGGCACGTCCACTCATGGGCGTATAAATTGGGAAAACTAAAAATCAGCAAGACACAGGCACCCCAAAGTTTGGGGCTGCTCTGTGGACAAGAACCTCCACTTCATGACACCTTAAATATCCCAGGAAAGAGAAAAATGGATAAAAAAGTTGTGGTCCTTATGTACAATGGAATATCACTCAGACATGAAATCAATGTCATAAGGCTAGTAGAAGCAAGATGAGTGGACTTAGGTACGACGATTCTAAGTGAAATAAGTCACACAGAAAAAGACACTTATCATAAGCTATCACTTATAGAGGGAATGTAAAAACCGCTACACTTGAACTGAATTACAAAACAGAACAGAGTCACACGTTTAGAAAACACACTATGGCTGCTTAACGGGGAAGGTGAGGTGGGGTGATGCATAAAACAAGGGGTTCAAATTTGCTCAGATACCGTTCCATACACCCAATATGTAATAGACAAGACCTACTCCTTGCTCAGTGAACTGGACTCAACACCCCCTATTCACCGCACAAGAATATATGTGACTAGTAACAATCTTAAAACCTATGTATTGATATCTGTCTGGAAGTGAGTCAAGTGGGTGTAAATCCGCATAAACACAGCCGTGAAAAGCAGCTAAACCCCATTATAAAAATAAATTACTTTTAAAAACCCGTAAAACAAAGACAGTGAAAGAGAGAGAAATTCTTACAAAATTCGTTCAGAGGCTGTGATGCAACCTGGATTGACCATATCTACACGCACAGCTGGATGAGACATAAGGGTGGACAGTCTTGGGGCTGAGAGGTTGGGTTAGGTTGGGTGAGCAAACGCAGACCCTTTAAAGTAATACTGCGTGGTACCCATCCCATGGGTCCCAAGTCTCCAGGTTCAAGGGCATCTTCCTACATCGAAAACATGCATGAGAAACTCAGAAGATGGTACACCGTGTGATTTTGAAAGGTTTCTAAAACGCACCTCATTTCTCATCTCCTTGTGCTCGGGTTCGCCATTCCAGCTACTTTACTAGCAATCTCCCTACTTGGAGAATCAGCACCTTTAACCTCCTGTTCCCTACAGGTTGCAATTTGTCCTGAGGATGAACGGGAAGAGGGGCAACCAATGAGAGACTAGATCTAGCTGTTGGGACAGGCACAGGTCACTCTATTTTCCCATCAGGAAGAAGAATTAACCACAGGCTCAGCCTGCTGCCAGGAACCAGAATAGGGCCTGAGGCAATCCCGTGCTTTTGCGGCCAGCTCTCAAAAAAGACAGTTGAAAAATGGAGCTCAGGGACACTGCAATTCACAAACCCGCAGAGTTATAAGTGATAACTCTCATCCACAGATATATTGAGGGAAGTCAACGAAGAGGATTTGAAAGCAAGGCAGAATTGCAGGAAACAGATTTCAGGAGGTAGATTCGAATCGCCTTTAAGGCACATGAAAAGCGGCAAAACGTCGACAATGATGCCCTTGGCCAAAAAGGGCGTATGCGTTTTTTCCTGAATATATTCAGGAAAAAACGCATACGCCCTTTTTGGCCAACCAAGCAACCTGGAAAGGCAAATCAGCGCTACAAAGAAGTCTCGCTTCCCATCGGTCAAAAGGGCCATGCTGCAAAAAGTGTCAAAACCAGAAATGCAGGACAGGCCATGGAGAAATGGCAGCCTTGCTACGCTGATGGGCGGGATGTAAATTGCCAACAGCCACTCTGGAGAAGTGTACGGTGTGTCCTGAAACATCGAAAAAACACAGCTTAGTGAGCATAGGGCACGTCCACTCATGGGCGTATAAATTGGGAAAACTAAAAATCAGCAAGACACAGGCACCCCAAAGTTTGGGGCTGCTCTGTGGACAAGAACCTCCACTTCATGACACCTTAAATATCCCAGGAAAGAGAAAAATGGATAAAAAAGTTGTGGTCCTTATGTACAATGGAATATCACTCAGACATGAAATCAATGTCATAAGGCTAGTAGAAGCAAGATGAGTGGACTTAGGTACGACGATTCTAAGTGAAATAAGTCACACAGAAAAAGACACTTATCATAAGCTATCACTTATAGAGGGAATGTAAAAACCGCTACACTTGAACTGAATTACAAAACAGAACAGAGTCACACGTTTAGAAAACACACTATGGCTGCTTAACGGGGAAGGTGAGGTGGGGTGATGCATAAAACAAGGGGTTCAAATTTGCTCAGATACCGTTCCATACACCCAATATGTAATAGACAAGACCTACTCCTTGCTCCGTGAACTGGACTCAACACCCCCTATTCACCGCACAAGAATATATGTGACTAGTAACAATCTTAAAACCTATGTATTGATATCTGTCTGGAAGTGAGTCAAGTGGGTGTAAATCCGCATAAACACAGCCGTGAAAAGCAGCTAAACCCCATTATAAAAATAAATTACTTCTAAAAACCCGTAAAACAAAGACAGTGAAAGAGAGAGAAATTCTTACAAAATTCGTTCAGGGGCTGTGATGCCACCTGGATTGACCATATCTAGACCCACAGCTGGATGAGACATAAGGGTGGACACTCTTGGGGCTGAGAGGTTGGGTGAGCAAACGCAGACCCTTTAAAGTAATACTGCGTGATACCCATCCCATGGGTCCCAAATCTCCAGGTTCAAGGGCATCTTCCTACATCGAAAACATGCATGAGAAACTCAGAAGATGGTACACCGTGTGATTTTGAAAGGTTTCTAAAACACACCCCATTTCTCATCTCCTTGTGCTCGGGTTCGCCTTTCCAGCTACTTTACTAGCAATCAACTTACTTGGAGAATCAGCACCTTTAAACTCCTGTTCCCTACAGGTTGCAATTTGTCCTGAGGATGAACGGGAAGAGGGGCAACCAATGAGAGACTAGATCTAGGTGTTGGGACAGGCACAGGTCACTCTATTTTCCCATCAGGAAGAAGAATTAATCACAGGCTCAGCCTGCCGCCCAGAAGCACAATAGGGCCTGAGGCAATCCCGCGCTTTTGCGGCCAGCTCCCAAAAAAGCGAGTTGAAAAATGGAGCTCAGGGACACTGCAATTCACAAACCCGCAGAGTTATATATGATAACTCTCATCCACAGATATATTGAGGGAAGGCAACGAAGAGGATTTGAAAGCAAGGCAGAATTGCAGGAAACAGATTTCAGGAGGTAGATTCGAATCGCCTGTAAAGCACATGAAAAGCGGCAAAACGTCGACAATGATGCCCTTGGCCAAGAAGGGCGTATGCGTTTTTTCCTGAATATATTCAGGAAAAAACGCATACGCCCTTCTTGGCCAACCAAGCAACCTGGAAAGGCAAATCAGCGCTACAAAGAAGTCTCGCTTCCCATCGGTCAAAAGGGCCATGCTGCAAAAAGTGTCAAAACCAGAAATGCAGGACAGGCCATGGAGAAATGGCAGCCTTGCTACGCTGATGGGCGGGATGTTAATTGCCAACAGCCACTCTGGAGAAGTGTACGGTGTGTCCTGAAACATCGAAAAAACACAGCTTAGGGAGCATAGGGCACGTCCACTCATGGGCGTATAAATTGGGAAAACTAAAAATCAGCAAGACACAGGCACCCCAAAGTTTAGGGCTGCTCTGTTGACAAGAACCTCCACTTCATGACACCTTAAATATCCCAGGAAAGAGAAAAATGGATAAAGAAGTTGTGGTCCTTATGTACAATGCAATATCACTCAGACATGAAATCAATGTCATAAGGCTAGTAGAAGCAAGATGAGTGGACTTAGGTACGACGATTCTAAGTGAAATAAGTCACACAGAAAAAGACACTTATCATAAGCTATCACTTATAGAGGGAATGTAAAAACCGCTACACTTGAACTGAATTACAGAACAGAACAGAATCACACGTTTAGAAAACACACTATGGCTGCTTAACGGGAAAGGTGAGGTGGGGTGATGCATAAAACAAGGGGTTCAAATTCGCTCAGATACCGTTCCATACACCCAATATGTAATAGACAAGACCTACTCCTTGCTCAGTGAACTGGACTCAACACGCCCTATTCACCGCACAAGAATATATGTGACTAGTAACAATCTTAAAACCTATGTATTGATATCTGTCTGGAAGTGAGTCAAGTGGGTGTAAATCCGCATAAACACAGCCGTGAAAAGCAGCTAAACCCCATTATAAAAATAAATTAATTTTAAAAACCCGTAAAACAAAGACAGTGAAAGAGAGAGAAATTCTTACAAAATTCGTTCAGAGGCTGTGATGCAACCTGGATTGACCATATCTACACGCACAGCTGGATGAGACATAAGGGTGGACAGTCTTGGGGCTGAGAGGTTGGGTTAGGTTGGGTGAGCAAACGCAGACCCTTTAAAGTAATACTGCGTGGTACCCAACCCATGGGTCCCAAGTCTCCAGGTTCAAGGGCATCTTCCTACATCGAAAACATGCATGAGAAACTCAGAAGATGGTACACCGTGTGATTTTGAAAGGTTTCTAAAACGCACCTCATTTCTCATCTCCTTGTGCTCGGGTTCGCCATTCCAGCTACTTTACTAGCAATCTCCCTACTTGGAGAATCAGCACCTTTAAGCTCCTGTTCCCTACAGGTTGCAATTTGTCCTGAGGATGAACGGGAAGAGGGGCAACCAATGAGAGACCAGATCTAGCTGTTGGGACAGGCACAGGTCACTCTATTTTCCCATCAGGAAGAAGAATTAACCACAGGCTCAGCCTGCTGCCAGGAACCAGAATAGGGCCTGAGGCAATCCCGTGCTTTTGCGGCCAGCTCTCAAAAAAGACAGTTGAAAAATGGAGCTCAGGGACACTGCAATTCACAAACCCGCAGAGTTATAAGTGATAACTCTCATCCACAGATATATTGAGGGAAGTCAACGAAGAGGATTTGAAAGCAAGGCAGAATTGCAGGAAACAGATTTCAGGAGGTAGATTCGAATCGCCTTTAAGGCACATGAAAAGCGGCAAAACGTCGACAATGATGCCCTTGGCCAAAAAGGGCGTATGCGTTTTTTCCTGAATATATTCAGGAAAAAACGCATACGCCCTTTCTGGCCAAACAAGCAACCTGGAAAGGCAAATCAGCGCTACAAAGAAGTCTCGCTTCCCATGGGTCAAAAGGGCCATGCTGCAAAAAGTGTCAAAACCAGAAATGCAGGACAGGCCATGGAGAAATGGCAGCCTTGCTACGCTGATGGGCGGGATGTAAACTGCCAACAGCCACTCTGGAGAAGTGTACGGTGTGTCCTGAAACATCGAAAAAACACAGCTTAGTGAGCATAGGGCACGTCCACTCATGGGCGTATAAATTGGGAAAACTAAAAATCAGAAAGACACAGGCACCCCAAAGTTTGGGGCTGCTCTGTGGACAAGAACCTCCACTTCATGACACCTTAAATATCCCAGGAAAGAGAAAAATGGATAAAAAAGTTGTGGTCCTTATGTACAATGGAATATCACTCAGACATGAAATCAATGTCATAAGGCTAGTAGAAGCAAGATGAGTGGACTTAGGTACGACGATTCTAAGTGAAATAAGTCACACAGAAAAAGACACTTATCATAAGCTATCACTTATAGAGGGAATGTAAAAACCGCTACACTTGAACTGAATTACAAAACAGAACAGAGTCACACGTTTAGAAAACACACTATGGCTGCTTAACGGGGAAGGTGAGGTGGGGTGATGCATAAAACAAGGGGTTCAAATTTGCTCAGATACCGTTCCATACACCCAATATGTAATAGACAAGACCTACTCCTTGCTCCGTGAACTGGACTCAACACCCCCTATTCACCGCACAAGAATATATGTGACTAGTAACAATCTTAAAACCTATGTATTGATATCTGTCTGGAAGTGAGTCAAGTGGGTGTAAATCCGCATAAACACAGCCGTGAAAAGCAGCTAAACCCCATTATAAAAATAAATTACTTCTAAAAACCCGTAAAACAAAGACAGTGAAAGAGAGAGAAATTCTTACAAAATTCATTCAGAGGCTGTGATGCCACCTGGATTGACCATATCTAGACCCACAGCTGGATGACACATAAGGGTGGACACTCTTGGGGCTGAGAGGTTGGGTGAGCAAACGCAGACACTTTAAAGTAATACTGCGTGATACCCATCCCATGGGTCCCAAATCTCCAGGTTCAAGGGCATCTTCCTACATCGAAAACATGCATGAGAAACTCAGAAGATGGTACACCGTGTGATTTTGAAAGGTTTCTAAAACACACCCCATTTCTCATCTCCTTGTGCTCGGGTTCGCCTTTCCAGCTACTTTACTAGCAATCAACTTACTTGGAGAATCAGCACCTTTAAACTCCTGTTCCCTACAGGTTGCAATTTGTCCTGAGGATGAACGGGAAGAGGGGCAACCAATGAGAGACTAGATCTAGGTGTTGGGACAGGCACAGGTCACTCTATTTTCCCATCAGGAAGAAGAATTAATCACAGGCTCAGCCTGCCGCCCAGAAGCACAATAGGGCCTGAGGCAATCCCGCGCTTTTGCGGCCAGCTCCCAAAAAAGCGAGTTGAAAAATGGAGCTCAGGGACACTGCAATTCACAAACCCGCAGAGTTATAAATGATAACTCTCATCCACAGATATATTGAGGGAAGGCAACGAAGAGGATTTGAAAGCAAGGCAGAATTGCAGGAAACAGATTTCAGGAGGTAGATTCGAATCGCCTGTAAAGCACATGAAAAGCGGCAAAACGTCGACAATGATGCCCTTGGCCAAGAAGGGCGTATGCGTTTTTTCCTGAATATATTCAGGAAAAAACGCATACGCCCTTCTTGGCCAACCAAGCAACCTGGAAAGGCAAATCAGCGCTACAAAGAAGTCTCGCTTCCCATGGGTCAAAAGGGCCATGCTGCAAAAAGTGTCAAAACCAGAAATGCAGGACAGGCCATGGAGAAATGGCAGCCTTGCTACGCTGATGGGCGGGATGTAAATTGCCAACAGCCACTCTGGAGAAGTGTACGGTGTGTCCTGAAACATCGAATAAACACAGCTTAGGGAGCATAGGGCACGTCCACTCATGGGCGTATAAATTGGGAAAACTAAAAATCAGCAAGACACAGGCACCCCAAAGTTTAGGGCTGCTCTGTTGACAAGAACCTCCACTTCATGACACCTTAAATATCCCAGGAAAGAGAAAAATGGATAAAGAAGTTGTGGTCCTTATGTACAATGCAATATCACTCAGACATGAAATCAATGTCATAAGGCTAGTAGAAGCAAGATGAGTCGACTTAGGTACGACGATTCTAAGTGAAATAAGTCACACAGAAAAAGACACTTATCATAAGCTATCACTTATAGAGGGAATGTAAAAACCGCTACACTTGAACTGAATTACAGAACAGAACAGAATCACACGTTTAGAAAACACACTATGGCTGCTTAACGGGAAAGGTGAGGTGGGGTGATGCATAAAACAAGGGGTTCAAATTCGCTCAGATACCGTTCCATACACCCAATATGTAATAGACAAGACCTACTCCTTGCTCAGTGAACTGGACTCAACACGCCCTATTCACCGCACAAGAATATATGTGACTAGTAACAATCTTAAAACCTATGTATTGATATCTGTCTGGAAGTGAGTCAAGTGGGTGTAAATCCGCATAAACACAGCCGTGAAAAGCAGCTAAACCCCATTATAAAAATAAATTACTTTTAAAAACCCGTAAAACAAAGACAGTGAAAGAGAGAGAAATTCTTACAAAATTCGTTCAGAGGCTGTGATGCAACCTGGATTGACCATATCTACACGCACAGCTGGATGAGACATAAGGGTGGACAGTCTTGGGGCTGAGAGGTTGGGTTAGGTTGGGTGAGCAAACGCAGACCCTTTAAAGTAATAGTGCGTGGTACCCATCCCATGGGTCCCAAGTCTCCAGGTTCAAGGGCATCTTCCTACATCGAAAACATGAATGAGAAACTCAGAAGATGGTACACCGTGTGATTTTGAAAGGTTTCTAAAACGCACCTCATTTCTCATCTCCTTGTGCTCGGGTTCGCCATTCCAGCTACTTTACTAGCAATCTCCCTACTTGGAGAATCAGCACCTTTAAGCTCCTGTTCCCTACAGGTTGCAATTTGTCCTGAGGATGAACGGGAAGAGGGGCAACCAATGAGAGACCAGATCTAGCTGTTGGGACAGGCACAGGTCACTCTATTTTCCCATCAGGAAGAAGAATTAACCACAGGCTCAGCCTGCTGCCAGGAACCAGAATAGGGCCTGAGGCAATCCCGTGCTTTTGCGGCCAGCTCCCAAAAAAGACAGTTGAAAAATGGAGCTCAGGGACACTGCAATTCACAAACCCGCAGAGTTATAAGTGATAACTCTCATCCACAGATATATTGAGGGAAGTCAACGAAGAGGATTTGAAAGCAAGGCAGAATTGCAGGAAACAGATTTCAGGAGGTAGATTCGAATCGCCTTTAAGGCACATGAAAAGCGGCAAAACGTCGACAATGATGCCCTTGGCCAAAAAGGGCGTATGCGTTTTTTCCTGAATATATTCAGGAAAAAACGCATACGCCCTTTTTGGCCAACCAAGCAACCTGGAAAGGCAAATCAGCGCTACAAAGAAGTCTCGCTTCCCATCGGTCAAAAGGGCCATGCTGCAAAAAGTGTCAAAACCAGAAATGCAGGACAGGCCATGGAGAAATGGCAGCCTTGCTACGCTGATGGGCGGGATGTAAATTGCCAACAGCCACTCTGGAGAAGTGTACGGTGTGTCCTGAAACATCGAAAAAACACAGCTTAGTGAGCATAGGGCACGTCCACTCATGGGCATATAAATTGGGAAAACTAAAAATCAGCAAGACACAGGCACCCCAAAGTTTGAGGCTGCTCTGTTGACAAGAACCTCCACTTCATGACACCTTAAATATCCCAGGAAAGAGAAAAATGGATAAAAAAGTTGTGGTCCTTATGTACAATGGAATATCACTCAGACATGAAATCAATGTCATAAGGCTAGTAGAAGCAAGATGAGTGGACTTAGGTACGACGATTCTAAGTGAAATAAGTCACACAGAAAAAGACACTTATCATAAGCTATCACTTATAGAGGGAATGTAAAAACCGCTACACTTGAACTGAATTACAAAACAGAACAGAGTCACACGTTTAGAAAACACACTATGGCTGCTTAACGGGAAAGGTGAGGTGGGGTGATGCATAAAACAAGGGGTTCAAATTTGCTCAGATACCGTTCCATACACCCAATATGTAATAGACAAGACCTACTCCTTGCTCCGTGAACTGGACTCAAAACCCCCTATTCACCGCACAAGAATATATGTGACTAGTAACAATCTTAAAACCTATGTATTGATATCTGTCTGGAAGTGAGTCAAGTGGGTGTAAATCCGCATAAACACAGCCGTGAAAAGCAGCTAAACCCCATTATAAAAATAAACTACTTCTAAAAACCCGTAAAACAAAGACAGTGAAAGAGAGAGAAATTCTTACAAAATTCGTTCAGGGGCTGTGATGCCACCTGGATTGACCATATCTAGACCCACAGCTGGATGACACATAAGGGTGGACACTCTTGGGGCTGAGAGGTTGGGTGAGCAAACGCAGACACTTTAAAGTAATACTGCGTGATACCCATCCCATGGGTCCCAAATCTCCAGGTTCAAGGGCATCTTCCTACATCGAAAACATGCATGAGAAACTCAGAAGATGGTACACCGTGTGATTTTGAAAGGTTTCTAAAACACACCCCATTTCTCATCTCCTTGTGCTCGGGTTCGCCTTTCCAGCTACTTTACTAGCAATCAACTTACTTGGAGAATCAGCACCTTTAACCTCCTGTTCCCTACAGGTTGCAATTTGTCCTGAGGATGAACGGGAAGAGGGGCAACCAATGAGAGACTAGATCTAGCTGTTGGGACAGGCACAGGTCACTCTATTTTCCCATCAGGAAGAAGAATTAATCACAGGCTCAGCCTGCCGCCCAGAAGCACAATAGGGCCTGAGGCAATCCCGCGCTTTTGCGGCCAGCTCCCAAAAAAGCGAGTTGAAAAATGGAGCTCAGGGACACTGCAATTCACAAACCCGCAGAGTTATAAATGATAACTCTCATCCACAGATATATTGAGGGAAGGCAACGAAGAGGATTTGAAAGCAAGGCAGAATTGCAGGAAACAGATTTCAGGAGGTAGATTCGAATCGCCTGTAAAGCACATGAAAAGCGGCAAAACGTCGACAATGATGCCCTTGGCCAAGAAGGGCGTATGCGTTTTTTCCTGAATATATTCAGGAAAAAACGCATACGCCCTTCTTGGCCAACCAAGCAACCTGGAAAGGCAAATCAGCGCTACAAAGAAGTCTCGCTTCCCATCGGTCAAAAGGGCCATGCTGCAAAAAGTGTCAAAACCAGAAATGCAGGACAGGCCATGGAGAAATGGCAGCCTTGCTACGCTGATGGGCGGGATGTTAATTGCCAACAGCCACTCTGGAGAAGTGTACGGTGTGTCCTGAAACATCGAAAAAACACAGCTTAGGGAGCATAGGGCACGTCCACTCATGGGCGTATAAATTGGGAAAACTAAAAATCAGCAAGACACAGGCACCCCAAAGTTTAGGGCTGCTCTGTTGACAAGAACCTCCACTTCATGACACCTTAAATATCCCAGGAAAGAGAAAAATGGATAAAGAAGTTGTGGTCCTTATGTACAATGCAATATCACTCAGACATGAAATCAATGTCATAAGGCTAGTAGAAGCAAGATGAGTGGACTTAGGTACGACGATTCTAAGTGAAATAAGTCACACAGAAAAAGACACTTATCATAAGCTATCACTTATAGAGGGAATGTAAAAACCGCTACACTTGAACTGAATTACAGAACAGAACAGAATCACACGTTTAGAAAACACACTATGGCTGCTTAACGGGAAAGGTGAGGTGGGGTGATGCATAAAACAAGGGGTTCAAATTCGCTCAGATACCGTTCCATACACCCAATATGTAATAGACAAGACCTACTCCTTGCTCAGTGAACTGGACTCAACACGCCCTATTCACCGCACAAGAATATATGTGACTAGTAACAATCTTAAAACCTATGTATTGATATCTGTCTGGAAGTGAGTCAAGTGGGTGTAAATCCGCATAAACACAGCCGTGAAAAGCAGCTAAACCCCATTATAAAAATAAATTACTTTTAAAAACCCGTAAAACAAAGACAGTGAAAGAGAGAGAAATTCTTACAAAATTCGTTCAGAGGCTGTGATGCAACCTGGATTGACCATATCTACACGCACAGCTGGATGAGACGTAAGGGTGGACAGTCTTGGGGCTGAGAGGTTGGGTTAGGTTGGGTGAACAAACGCAGACCCTTTAAAGTAATACTGCGTGGTACCCATCCCATGGGTCCCAAGTCTCCAGGTTCAAGGGCATCTTCCTACATCGAAAACATGCATGAGAAACTCAGAAGATGGTACACCGTGTGATTTTGAAAGGTTTCTAAAACGCACCTCATTTCTCATCTCCTTGTGCTCGGGTTCGCCATTCCAGCTACTTTACTAGCAATCTCCCTACTTGGAGAATCAGCACCTTTAAGCTCCTGTTCCCTACAGGTTGCAATTTGTCCTGAGGATGAACGGGAAGAGGGGCAACCAATGAGAGACTAGATCTAGCTGTTGGGACAGGCACAGGTCACTCTATTTTCCCATCAGGAAGAAGAATTAACCACAGGCTCAGCCTGCTGCCAGGAACCAGAATAGGGCCTGAGGCAATCCCGTGCTTTTGCGGCCAGCTCTCAAAAAAGACAGTTGAAAAATGGAGCTCAGGGACACTGCAATTCACAAACCCGCAGAGTTATAAGTGATAACTCTCATCCACAGATATATTGAGGGAAGTCAACGAAGAGGATTTGAAAGCAAGGCAGAATTGCAGGAAACAGATTTCAGGAGGTAGATTCGAATCGCCTTTAAGGCACATGAAAAGCGGCAAAACGTCGACAATGATGCCCTTGGCCAAAAAGGGCGTATGCGTTTTTTCCTGAATATATTCAGGAAAAAACGCATACGCCCTTTTTGGCCAACCAAGCAACCTGGAAAGGCAAATCAGCGCTACAAAGAAGTCTCGCTTCCCATGGGTCAAAAGGGCCATGCTGCAAAAAGTGTCAAAACCAGAAATGCAGGACAGGCCATGGAGAAATGGCAGCCTTGCTACGCTGATGGGCGGGATGTAAATTGCCAACAGCCACTCTGGAGAAGTGTACGGTGTGTCCTGAAACATCGAAAAAACACAGCTTAGTGAGCATAGGGCACGTCCACTCATGGGCGTATAAATTGGGAAAACTAAAAATCAGCAAGACACAGGCACCCCAAAGTTTGGGGCTGCTCTGTTGACAAGAACCTCCACTTCATGACACCTTAAATATCCCAGGAAAGAGAAAAATGGATAAAAAAGTTGTGGTCCTTATGTACAATGGAATATCACTCAGACATGAAATCAATGTCATAAGGCTAGTAGAAGCAAGATGAGTGGACTTAGGTACGACGATTCTAAGTGAAATAAGTCACACAGAAAAAGACACTTATCATAAGCTATCACTTATAGAGGGAATGTAAAAACCGCTACACTTGAACTGAATTACAAAACAGAACAGAGTCACACGTTTAGAAAACACACTATGGCTGCTTAACGGGAAAGGTGAGGTGGGGTGATGCATAAAACAAGGGGTTCAAATTTGCTCAGATACCGTTCCATACACCCAATATGTAATAGACAAGACCTACTCCTTGCTCCGTGAACTGGACTCAACACCCCCTATTCACCGCACAAGAATATATGTGACTAGTAACAATCTTAAAACCTATGTATTGATATCTGTCTGGAAGTGAGTCAAGTGGGTGTAAATCCGCATAAACACAGCCGTGAAAAGCAGCTAAACCCCATTATAAAAATAAATTACTTCTAAAAACCCGTAATACAAAGACAGTGAAAGAGAGAGAAATTCTTACAAAATTCGTTCAGGGGCTGTGATGCCACCTGGATTGACCATATCTAGACCCACAGATGGATGAGACATAAGGGTGGACACTCTTGGGGCTGAGAGGTTGGGTGAGCAAACGCAGACCCTTTAAAGTAATACTGCGTGATACCCATCCCATGGGTCCCAAATCTCCAGGTTCAAGGGCATCTTCCTACATCGAAAACATGCATGAGAAACTCAGAAGATGGTACACCGTGTGATTTTGAAAGGTTTCTAAAACACACCCCATTTCTCATCTCCTTGTGCTCGGGTTCGCCTTTCCAG
The DNA here is from genome assembly GCF_028021215.1 of Eschrichtius robustus. Taxonomy (NCBI): domain Eukaryota; kingdom Metazoa; phylum Chordata; class Mammalia; order Artiodactyla; family Eschrichtiidae; genus Eschrichtius; species Eschrichtius robustus. The sequence goes on along the minus strand of NW_027175159.1, from coordinate 474,551 downwards.
CTACTTTACTAGCAATCAACTTACTTGGAGAATCAGCACCTTTAAACTCCTGTTCCCTACAGGTTGCAACTTGTCCTGAGGATGAATGGGAAGAGGGGCAACCAATGAGAGACAAGATCTAGGTGTTGGGACAGGCACAGGTCACTCTATTTTCCCATCAGGAAGAAGAATTAATCACAGGCTCAGCCTGCCGCCCAGAAGCACAATAGGGCCTGAGGCAATCCCGCGCTTTTGCGGCCAGCTCCCAAAAAAGCGAGTTGAAAAATGGAGCTCAGGGACACTGCAATTCACAAACCCGCAGAGTTATATATGATAACTCTCATCCACAGATATATTGAGGGAAGGCAACGAAGAGGATTTGAAAGCAAGGCAGAATTGCAGGAAACAGATTTCAGGAGGTAGATTCGAATCGCCTGTAAAGCACATGAAAAGCGGCAAAACGTCGACAATGATGCCCTTGGCCAAGAAGGGCGTATGCGTTTTTTCCTGAATATATTCAGGAAAAAACGCATACGCCCTTCTTGGCCAACCAAGCAACCTGGAAAGGCAAATCAGCGCTACAAAGAAGTCTCGCTTCCCATCGGTCAAAAGGGCCATGCTGCAAAAAGTGTCAAAACCAGAAATGCAGGACAGGCCATGGAGAAATGGCAGCCTTGCTACGCTGATGGGCGGGATGTTAATTGCCAACAGCCACTCTGGAGAAGTGTACGGTGTGTCCTGAAACATCGAAAAAACACAGCTTAGGGAGCATAGGGCACGTCCACTCATGGGCGTATAAATTGGGAAAACTAAAAATCAGCAAGACACAGGCACCCCAAAGTTTAGGGCTGCTCTGTTGACAAGAACCTCCACTTCATGACACCTTAAATATCCCAGGAAAGAGAAAAATGGATAAAAAAGTTGTGGTCATTATGTACAATGGAATATCACTCAGACATGAAATCAATGTTATAAGGCTAGTAGAAGCAAGATGAGTGGACTTAGGTACGACGATTCTAAGTGAAATAAGTCACACAGAAAAAGACACTTATCATAAGCTATCACTTATAGAGGGAATGTAAAAACCGCTACACTTGAACTGAATTACAAAACAGAACAGAGTCACACGTTTAGAAAACACACTATGGCTGCTTAACGGGAAAGGTGAGGTGGGGTGATGCATAAAACAAGGGGTTCATATTTGCTCAGATACCGTTCCATACACCCAATATGTAATAGACAAGACCTACTCCTTGCTCCGTGAACTGGACTCAACACCCCCTATTCACCGCACAAGAATATATGTGACTAGTAAGAATCGTAAAACCTATGTATTGATATCTGTCTGGAAGTGAGTCAAGTGGGTGTAAATCCGCATAAACACAGCCGTGAAAAGCAGCTAAACCCCATTATAAAAATAAATTACTTTTAAAAACCCGTAAAACAAAGACAGTGAAAGAGAGAGAAATTCTTACAAAATTCGTTCAGAGGCTGTGATGCAACCTGGATTGACCATATCTACACGCACAGCTGGATGAGACATAAGGGTGGACAGTCTTGGGGCTGAGAGGTTGGGTTAGGTTGGGTGAGCAAACGCAGACCCTTTAAAGTAATACTGCGTGGTACCCATCCCATGGGTCCCAAGTCTCCAGGTTCAAGGGCATCTTCCTACATCGAAAACATGCATGAGAAACTCAGAAGATGGTACACCGTGTGATTTTGAAAGGTTTCTAAAACGCACCTCATTTCTCATCTCCTTGTGCTCGGGTTTGCCATTCCAGCTACTTTACTAGCAATCTCCCTACTTGGAGAATCAGCACCTTTAAGCTCCTGTTCCCTACAGGTTGCAATTTGTCCTGAGGATGAACGGGAAGAGGGGCAACCAATGAGAGACCAGATCTAGCTGTTGGGACAGGCACAGGTCACTCTATTTTCCCATCAGGAAGAAGAATTAACCACAGGCTCAGCCTGCTGCCAGGAACCAGAATAGGGCCTGAGGCAATCCCGTGCTTTTGCGGCCAGCTCTCAAAAAAGACAGTTGAAAAATGGAGCTCAGGGACACTGCAATTCACAAACCCGCAGAGTTATAAATGACAACTCTCATCCACAGATATATTGAGGGAAGGCAACGAAGAGGATTTGAAAGCAAGGCAGAATTGCAGGAAACAGATTTCAGGAGGTAGATTCGAATCGCCTGTAAAGCACATGAAAAGCGGCAAAACGTCGACAATGATGCCCTTGGCCAAGAAGGGCGTATGCGTTTTTTCCTGAATATATTCAGGAAAAAACGCATACGCCCTTCTTGGCCAACCAAGCAACCTGGAAAGGCAAATCAGCGCTACAAAGAAGTCTCGCTTCCCATCGGTCAAAAGGGCCATGCTACAAAAAGTGTCAAAACCAGAAATGCAGGACAGGCCATGGAGAAATGGCAGCCTTGCTACGCTGATGGGCAGGATGTTAATTGCCAACAGCCACTCTGGAGAAGTGTACGGTGTGTCCTGAAACATCGAAAAAACACAGCTTAGGGAGCATAGGGCACGTCCACTCATGGGCGTATAAATTGGGAAAACTAAAAATCAGCAAGACACAGGCACCCCAAAGTTTAGGGCTGCTCCGTTGACAAGAACCACCACTTCATGACACCTTAAATATCCCAGGAAAGAGAAAAATGGATAAAGAAGTTGTGGTCCTTATGTACAATGCAATATCACTCAGACATGAAATCAATGTCATAAGGCTAGTAGAAACAAGATGAGTGGACTTAGGTACGACGATTCTAAGTGAAATAAGTCACACAGAAAAAGACACTTATCATAAGCTATCACTTATAGAGGGAATGTAAAAACCGCTACACTTGAACTAAATTACAGAACAGAACAGAATCACACGTTTAGAAAACACACTATGGCTGCTTAACGGGAAAGGTGAGGTGGGGTGATGCATAAAACAAGGGGTTCAAATTCGCTCAGATACCGTTCCATACACCCAATATGTAATAGACAAGACCTACTCCTTGCTCAGTGAACTGGACTCAACACGCCCTATTCACCGCACAAGAATATATGTGACTAGTAACAATCTTAAAACCTATGTATTGATATCTGTCTGGAAGTGAGTCAAGTGGGTGTAAATCCGCATAAACACAGCCGTGAAAAGCAGCTAAACCCCATTATAAAAATAAATTACTTTTAAAAACCCGTAAAACAAAGACAGTGAAAGAGAGAGAAATTCTTACAAAATTCGTTCAGAGGCTGTGATGCAACCTGGATTGACCATATCTACACGCACAGCTGGATGAGACATAAGGGTGGACAGTCTTGGGGCTGAGAGGTTGGGTTAGGTTGGGTGAGCAAACGCAGACCCTTTAAAGTAATACTGCGTGGTACCCATCCCATGGGTCCCAAGTCTCCAGGTTCAAGGGCATCTTCCTACATCGAAAACATGCATGAGAAACTCAGAAGATGGTACACCGTGTGATTTTGAAAGGTTTCTAAAACGCACCTCATTTCTCATCTCCTTGTGCTCGGGTTCGCCATTCCAGCTACTTTACTAGCAATCTCCCTACTTGGAGAATCAGCACCTTTAAGCTCCTGTTCCCTACAGGTTGCAATTTGTCCTGAGGATGAACGGGAAGAGGGGCAACCAATGAGAGACTAGATCTAGCTGTTGGGACAGGCACAGGTCACTCTATTTTCCCATCAGGAAGAAGAATTAACCACAGGCTCAGCCTGCTGCCAGGAACCAGAATAGGGCCTGAGGCAATCCCGTGCTTTTGCGGCCAGCTCTCAAAAAAGACAGTTGAAAAATGGAGCTCAGGGACACTGCAATTCACAAACCCGCAGAGTTATAAGTGATAACTCTCATCCACAGATATATTGAGGGAAGTCAACGAAGAGGATTTGAAAGCAAGGCAGAATTGCAGGAAACAGATTTCAGGAGGTAGATTCGAATCGCCTTTAAGGCACATGAAAAGCGGCAAAACGTCGACAATGATGCCCTTGGCCAAAAAGGGCGTATGCGTTTTTTCCTGAATATATTCAGGAAAAAACGCATACGCCCTTTTTGGCCAACCAAGCAACCTGGAAAGGCAAATCAGCGCTACAAAGAAGTCTCGCTTCCCATCGGTCAAAAGGGCCATGCTGCAAAAAGTGTCAAAACCAGAAATGCAGGACAGGCCATGGAGAAATGGCAGCCTTGCTACGCTGATGGGCGGGATGTAAATTGCCAACAGCCACTCTGGAGAAGTGTACGGTGTGTCCTGAAACATCGAAAAAACACAGCTTAGTGAGCATAGGGCACGTCCACTCATGGGCATATAAATTGGGAAAACTAAAAATCAGCAAGACACAGGCACCCCAAAGTTTGAGGCTGCTCTGTTGACAAGAACCTCCACTTCATGACACCTTAAATATCCCAGGAAAGAGAAAAATGGATAAAAAAGTTGTGGTCCTTATGTACAATGGAATATCACTCAGACATGAAATCAATGTCATAAGGCTAGTAGAAGCAAGATGAGTGGACTTAGGTACGACGATTCTAAGTGAAATAAGTCACACAGAAAAAGACACTTATCATAAGCTATCACTTATAGAGGGAATGTAAAAACCGCTACACTTGAACTGAATTACAAAACAGAACAGAGTCACACGTTTAGAAAACACACTATGGCTGCTTAACGGGAAAGGTGAGGTGGGGTGATGCATAAAACAAGGGGTTCAAATTTGCTCAGATACCGTTCCATACACCCAATATGTAATAGACAAGACCTACTCCTTGCTCCGTGAACTGGACTCAAAACCCCCTATTCACCGCACAAGAATATATGTGACTAGTAACAATCTTAAAACCTATGTATTGATATCTGTCTGGAAGTGAGTCAAGTGGGTGTAAATCCGCATAAACACAGCCGTGAAAAGCAGCTAAACCCCATTATAAAAATAAACTACTTCTAAAAACCCGTAAAACAAAGACAGTGAAAGAGAGAGAAATTCTTACAAAATTCGTTCAGGGGCTGTGATGCCACCTGGATTGACCATATCTAGACCCACAGCTGGATGACACATAAGGGTGGACACTCTTGGGGCTGAGAGGTTGGGTGAGCAAACGCAGACACTTTAAAGTAATACTGCGTGATACCCATCCCATGGGTCCCAAATCTCCAGGTTCAAGGGCATCTTCCTACATCGAAAACATGCATGAGAAACTCAGAAGATGGTACACCGTGTGATTTTGAAAGGTTTCTAAAACACACCCCATTTCTCATCTCCTTGTGCTCGGGTTCGCCTTTCCAGCTACTTTACTAGCAATCAACTTACTTGGAGAATCAGCACCTTTAAACTCCTGTACCCTACAGGTTGCAATTTGTCCTGAGGATGAACGGGAAGAGGGGCAACCAATGAGAGACTAGATCTAGGTGTTGGGACAGGCACAGGTCACTCTATTTTCCCATCAGGAAGAAGAATTAATCACAGGCTCAGCCTGCCGCCCAGAAGCACAATAGGGCCTGAGGCAATCCCGCGCTTTTGCGGCCAGCTCCCAAAAAAGCGAGTTGAAAAATGGAGCTCAGGGACACTGCAATTCACAAACCCGCAGAGTTATAAATGATAACTCTCATCCACAGATATATTGAGGGAAGGCAACGAAGAGGATTTGAAAGCAAGGCAGAATTGCAGGAAACAGATTTCAGGAGGTAGATTCGAATCGCCTGTAAAGCACATGAAAAGCGGCAAAACGTCGACAATGATGCCCTTGGCCAAGAAGGGCGTATGCGTTTTTTCCTGAATATATTCAGGAAAAAACGCATACGCCCTTCTTGGCCAACCAAGCAACCTGGAAAGGCAAATCAGCGCTACAAAGAAGTCTCGCTTCCCATCGGTCAAAAGGGCCATGCTGCAAAAAGTGTCAAAACCAGAAATGCAGGACAGGCCATGGAGAAATGGCAGCCTTGCTACGCTGATGGGCGGGATGTTAATTGCCAACAGCCACTCTGGAGAAGTGTACGGTGTGTCCTGAAACATCGAAAAAACACAGCTTAGGGAGCATAGGGCACGTCCACTCATGGGCGTATAAATTGGGAAAACTAAAAATCAGCAAGACACAGGCACCCCAAAGTTTAGGGCTGCTCTGTTGACAAGAACCTCCACTTCATGACACCTTAAATATCCCAGGAAAGAGAAAAATGGATAAAGAAGTTGTGGTCCTTATGTACAATGCAATATCACTCAGACATGAAATCAATGTCATAAGGCTAGTAGAAGCAAGATGAGTCGACTTAGGTACGACGATTCTAAGTGAAATAAGTCACACAGAAAAAGACACTTATCATAAGCTATCACTTATAGAGGGAATGTAAAAACCGCTACACTTGAACTGAATTACAGAACAGAACAGAATCACACGTTTAGAAAACACACTATGGCTGCTTAACGGGAAAGGTGAGGTGGGGTGATGCATAAAACAAGGGGTTCAAATTCGCTCAGATACCGTTCCATACACCCAATATGTAATAGACAAGACCTACTCCTTGCTCAGTGAACTGGACTCAACACGCCCTATTCACCGCACAAGAATATATGTGACTAGTAACAATCTTAAAACCTATGTATTGATATCTGTCTGGAAGTGAGTCAAGTGGGTGTAAATCCGCATAAACACAGCCGTGAAAAGCAGCTAAACCCCATTATAAAAATAAATTACTTTTAAAAACCCGTAAAACAAAGACAGTGAAAGAGAGAGAAATTCTTACAAAATTCGTTCAGAGGCTGTGATGCAACCTGGATTGACCATATCTACACGCACAGCTGGATGAGACGTAAGGGTGGACAGTCTTGGGGCTGAGAGGTTGGGTTAGGTTGGGTGAGCAAACGCAGACCCTTTAAAGTAATACTGCGTGGTACCCATCCCATGGGTCCCAAGTCTCCAGATTCAAGGGCATCTTCCTACATCGAAAACATGCATGAGAAACTCAGAAGATGGTACACCGTGTGATTTTGAAAGGTTTCTAAAACGCACCTCATTTCTCATCTCCTTGTGCTCGGGTTCGCCATTCCAGCTACTTTACTAGCAATCTCCCTACTTGGAGAATCAGCACCTTTAAGCTCCTGTTCCCTACAGGTTGCAATTTGTCCTGAGGATGAACGGGAAGAGGGGCAACCAATGAGAGACTAGATCTAGCTGTTGGGACAGGCACAGGTCACTCTATTTTCCCATCAGGAAGAAGAATTAACCACAGGCTCAGCCTGCTGCCAGGAACCAGAATAGGGCCTGAGGCAATCCCGTGCTTTTGCGGCCAGCTCTCAAAAAAGACAGTTGAAAAATGGAGCTCAGGGACACTGCAATTCACAAACCCGCAGAGTTATAAGTGATAACTCTCATCCACAGATATATTGAGGGAAGTCAACGAAGAGGATTTGAAAGCAAGGCAGAATTGCAGGAAACAGATTTCAGGAGGTAGATTCGAATCGCATTTAAGGCACATGAAAAGCGGCAAAACGTCGACAATGATGCCCTTGGCCAAAAAGGGCGTATGCGTTTTTTCCTGAATATATTCAGGAAAAAACGCATACGCCCTTTTTGGCCAACCAAGCAACCTGGAAAGGCAAATCAGCGCTACAAAGAAGTCTCGCTTCCCATGGGTCAAAAGGGCCATGCTGCAAAAAGTGTCAAAACCAGAAATGCAGGACAGGCCATGGAGAAATGGCAGCCTTGCTACGCTGATGGGCGGGATGTAAATTGCCAACAGCCACTCTGGAGAAGTGTACGGTGTGTCCTGAAACATCGAAAAAACACAGCTTAGTGAGCATAGGGCACGTCCACTCATGGGCGTATAAATTGGGAAAACTAAAAATCAGCAAGACACAGGCACCCCAAAGTTTGGGGCTGCTCTGTTGACAAGAACCTCCACTTCATGACACCTTAAATATCCCAGGAAAGAGAAAAATGGATAAAAAAGTTGTGGTCCTTATGTACAATGGAATATCACTCAGATATGAAATCAATGTCATAAGGCTAGTAGAAGCAAGATGAGTGGACTTAGGTACGACGATTCTAAGTGAAATAAGTCACACAGAAAAAGACACTTATCATAAGCTATCACTTATAGAGGGAATGTAAAAACCGCTACACTTGAACTGAATTACAAAACAGAACAGAGTCACACGTTTAGAAAACACACTATGGCTGCTTAACGGGAAAGGTGAGGTGGGGTGATGCATAAAACAAGGGGTTCAAATTTGCTCAGATACCGTTCCATACACCCAATATGTAATAGACAAGACCTACTCCTTGCTCCGTGAACTGGACTCAACACCCCCTATTCACCGCACAAGAATATATGTGACTAGTAACAATCTTAAAACCTATGTATTGATATCTGTCTGGAAGTGAGTCAAGTGGGTGTAAATCCGCATAAACACAGCCGTGAAAAGCAGCTAAACCCCATTATAAAAATAAATTACTTCTAAAAACCCGTAAAACAAAGACAGTGAAAGAGAGAGAAATTCTTACAAAATTCGTTCAGGGGCTGTGATGCCACCTGGATTGACCATATCTAGACCCACAGATGGATGAGACATAAGGGTGGACACTCTTGGGGCTGAGAGGTTGGGTGAGCAAACGCAGACCCTTTAAAGTAATACTGCGTGATACCCATCCCATGGGTCCCAAATCTCCAGGTTCAAGGGCATCTTCCTACATCGAAAACATGCATGAGAAACTCAGAAGATGGTACACCGTGTGATTTTGAAAGGTTTCTAAAACACACCCCATTTCTCATCTCCTTGTGCTCGGGTTCGCCTTTCCAGCTACTTTACTAGCAATCAACTTACTTGGAGAATCAGCACCTTTAAACTCCTGTTCCCTACAGGTTGCAATTTGTCCTGAGGATGAATGGGAAGAGGGGCAACCAATGAGAGACAAGATCTAGGTGTTGGGACAGGCACAGGTCACTCTATTTTCCCATCAGGAAGAAGAATTAATCACAGGCTCAGCCTGCCGCCCAGAAGCACAATAGGGCCTGAGGCAATCCCGCGCTTTTGCGGCCAGCTCCCAAAAAAGCGAGTTGAAAAATGGAGCTCAGGGACACTGCAATTCACAAACCCGCAGAGTTATATATGATAACTCTCATCCACAGATATATTGAGGGAAGGCAACGAAGAGGATTTGAAAGCAAGGCAGAATTGCAGGAAACAGATTTCAGGAGGTAGATTCGAATCGCCTGTAAAGCACATGAAAAGCGGCAAAACGTCGACAATGATGCCCTTGGCCAAGAAGGGCGTATGCGTTTTTTCCTGAATATATTCAGGAAAAAACGCATACGCCCTTCTTGGCCAACCAAGCAACCTGGAAAGGCAAATCAGCGCTACAAAGAAGTCTCGCTTCCCATCGGTCAAAAGGGCCATGCTGCAAAAAGTGTCAAAACCAGAAATGCAGGACAGGCCATGGAGAAATGGCAGCCTTGCTACGCTGATGGGCGGGATGTTAATTGCCAACAGCCACTCTGGAGAAGTGTACGGTGTGTCCTGAAACATCGAAAAAACACAGCTTAGGGAGCATAGGGCACGTCCACTCATGGGCGTATAAATTGGGAAAACTAAAAATCAGCAAGACACAGGCACCCCAAAGTTTAGGGCTGCTCTGTTGACAAGAACCTCCACTTCATGACACCTTAAATATCCCAGGAAAGAGAAAAATGGATAAAGAAGTTGTGGTCCTTATGTACAATGCAATATCACTCAGACATGAAATCAATGTCATAAGGCTAGTAGAAGCAAGATGAGTCGACTTAGGTATGACGATTCTAAGTGAAATAAGTCACACAGAAAAAGACACTTATCATAAGCTATCACTTATAGAGGGAATGTAAAAACCGCTACACTTGAACTGAATTACAGAACAGAACAGAATCACACGTTTAGAAAACACACTATGGCTGCTTAACGGGAAAGGTGAGGTGGGGTGATGCATAAAACAAGGGGTTCAAATTCGCTCAGATACCGTTCCATACACCCAATATGTAATAGACAAGACCTACTCCTTGCTCAGTGAACTGGACTCAACACGCCCTATTCACCGCACAAGAATATATGTGACTAGTAACAATCTTAAAACCTATGTATTGATATCTGTCTGGAAGTGAGTCAAGTGGGTGTAAATCCGCATAAACACAGCCGTGAAAAGCAGCTAAACCCCATTATAAAAATAAATTACTTTTAAAAACCCGTAAAACAAAGACAGTGAAAGAGAGAGAAATTCTTACAAAATTCGTTCAGAGGCTGTGATGCAACCTGGATTGACCATATCTACACGCACAGCTGGATGAGACATAAGGGTGGACAGTCTTGGGGCTGAGAGGTTGGGTTAGGTTGGGTGAGCAAACGCAGACCCTTTAAAGTAATACTGCGTGGTACCCATCCCATGGGTCCCAAGTCTCCAGGTTCAAGGGCATCTTCCTACATCGAAAACATGCATGAGAAACTCAGAAGATGGTACACCGTGTGATTTTGAAAGGTTTCTAAAACGCACCTCATTTCTCATCTCCTTGTGCTCGGGTTTGCCATTCCAGCTACTTTACTAGCAATCTCCCTACTTGGAGAATCAGCACCTTTAAGCTCCTGTTCCATACAGGTTGCAATTTGTCCTGAGGATGAACGGGAAGAGGGGCAACCAATGAGAGACCAGATCTAGCTGTTGGGACAGGCACAGGTCACTCTATTTTCCCATCAGGAAGAAGAATTAACCACAGGCTCAGCCTGCTGCCAGGAACCAGAATAGGGCCTGAGGCAATCCCGTGCTTTTGCGGCCAGCTCTCAAAAAAGACAGTTGAAAAATGGAGCTCAGGGACACTGCAATTCACAAACCCGCAGAGTTATAAGTGATAACTCTCATCCACAGATATATTGAGGGAAGTCAACGAAGAGGATTTGAAAGCAAGGCAGAATTGCAGGAAACAGATTTCAGGAGGTAGATTCGAATCGCCTTTAAGGCACATGAAAAGCGGCAAAACGTCGACAATGATGCCCTTGGCCAAAAAGGGCGTATGCGTTTTTTCCTGAATATATTCAGGAAAAAACGCATACGCCCTTTCTGGCCAACCAAGCAACCTGGAAAGGCAAATCAGCGCTACAAAGAAGTCTCGCTTCCCATGGGTCAAAAGGGCCATGCTGCAAAAAGTGTCAAAACCAGAAATGCAGGACAGGCCATGGAGAAATGGCAGCCTTGCTACGCTGATGGGCGGGATGTAAATTGCCAACAGCCACTCTGGAGAAGTGTACGGTGTGTCCTGAAACATCGAAAAAACACAGCTTAGTGAGCATAGGGCACGTCCACTCATGGGCGTATAAATTGGGAAAACTAAAAATCAGCAAGACACAGGCACCCCAAAGTTTGGGGCTGCTCTGTTGACAAGAACCTCCACTTCATGACACCTTAAATATCCCAGGAAAGAGAAAAATGGATAAAAAAGTTGTGGTCCTTATGTACAATGGAATATCACTCAGACATGAAATCAATGTTATAAGGCTAGTAGAAGCAAGATGAGTGGACTTAGGTACGACGATTCTAAGTGAAATAAGTCACACAGAAAAAGACACTTATCATAAGCTATCACTTATAGAGGGAATGTAAAAACCGCTACACTTGAACTGAATTACAAAACAGAACAGAGTCACACGTTTAGAAAACACACTATGGCTGCTTAACGGGAAAGGTGAGGTGGGGTGATGCATAAAACAAGGGGTTCATATTTGCTCAGATACCGTTCCATACACCCAATATGTAATAGACAAGACCTACTCCTTGCTCCGTGAACTGGACTCAACACCCCCTATTCACCGCACAAGAATATATGTGACTAGTAAGAATCGTAAAACCTATGTATTGATATCTGTCTGGAAGTGAGTCAAGTGGGTGTAAATCCGCATAAACACAGCCGTGAAAAGCAGCTAAACCCCATTATAAAAATAAATTACTTTTAAAAACCCGTAAAACAAAGACAGTGAAAGAGAGAGAAATTCTTACAAAATTCGTTCAGAGGCTGTGATGCAACCTGGATTGACCATATCTACACGCACAGCTGGATGAGACATAAGGGTGGACAGTCTTGGGGCTGAGAGGTTGGGTTAGGTTGGGTGAGCAAACGCAGACCCTTTAAAGTAATACTGCGTGGTACCCATCCCATGGGTCCCAAGTCTCCAGGTTCAAGGGCATCTTCCTACATCGAAAACATGCATGAGAAACTCAGAAGATGGTACACCGTGTGATTTTGAAAGGTTTCTAAAACGCACCTCATTTCTCATCTCCTTGTGCTCGGGTTTGCCATTCCAGCTACTTTACTAGCAATCTCCCTACTTGGAGATTCAGCACCTTTAAGCTCCTGTTCCCTACAGGTTGCAATTTGTCCTGAGGATGAACGGGAAGAGGGGCAACCAATGAGAGACCAGATCTAGCTGTTGGGACAGGCACAGGTCACTCTATTTTCCCATCAGGAAGAAGAATTAACCACAGGCTCAGCCTGCTGCCAGGAACCAGAATAGGGCCTGAGGCAATCCCGTGCTTTTGCGGCCAGCTCTCAAAAAAGACAGTTGAAAAATGGAGCTCAGGGACACTGCAATTCACAAACCCGCAGAGTTATAAGTGATAACTCTCATCCACAGATATATTGAGGGAAGTCAACGAAGAGGATTTGAAAGCAAGGCAGAATTGCAGGAAACAGATTTCAGGAGGTAGATTCGAATCGCCTTTAAGGCACATGAAAAGCGGCAAAACGTCGACAATGATGCCCTTGGCCAAAAAGGGCGTATGCGTTTTTTCCTGAATATATTCAGGAAAAAACGCATACGCCCTTTTTGGCCAACCAAGCAACCTGGAAAGGCAAATCAGCGCTACAAAGAAGTCTCGCTTCCCATGGGTCAAAAGGGCCATGCTGCAAAAAGTGTCAAAACCAGAAATGCAGGACAGGCCATGGAGAAATGGCAGCCTTGCTACGCTGATGGGCGGGATGTAAATTGCCAACAGCCACTCTGGAGAAGTGTACGGTGTGTCCTGAAACATCGAAAAAACACAGCTTAGTGAGCATAGGGCACGTCCACTCATGGGCGTATAAATTGGGAAAACTAAAAATCAGCAAGACACAGGCACCCCAAAGTTTGGGGCTGCTCTGTTGACAAGAACCTCCACTTCATGACACCTTAAATATCCCAGGAAAGAGAAAAATGGATAAAAAAGTTGTGGTCCTTATGTACAATGGAATATCACTCAGACATGAAATCAATGTTATAAGGCTAGTAGAAGCAAGATGAGTGGACTTAGGTACGACGATTCTAAGTGAAATAAGTCACACAGAAAAAGACACTTATCATAAGCTATCACTTATAGAGGGAATGTAAAAACCGCTACACTTGAACTGAATTACAAAACAGAACAGAGTCACACGTTTAGAAAACACACTATGGCTGCTTAACGGGAAAGGTGAGGTGGGGTGATGCATAAAACAAGGGGTTCATATTTGCTCAGATACCGTTCCATACACCCAATATGTAATAGACAAGACCTACTCCTTGCTCCGTGAACTGGACTCAACACCCCCTATTCACCGCACAAGAATATATGTGACTAGTAAGAATCGTAAAACCTATGTATTGATATCTGTCTGGAAGTGAGTCAAGTGGGTGTAAATCCGCATAAACACAGCCGTGAAAAGCAGCTAAACCCCATTATAAAAATAAATTACTTCTAAAAACCCGTAAAACAAAGACAGTGAAAGAGAGAGAAATTCTTACAAAATTCGTTCAGGGGCTGTGATGCCACCTGGATTGACCATATCTAGACCCACAGATGGATGAGACATAAGGGTGGACACTCTTGGGGCTGAGAGGTTGGGTGAGCAAACGCAGACCCTTTAAAGTAATACTGCGTGATACCCATCCCATGGGTCCCAAATCTCCAGGTTCAAGGGCATCTTCCTACATCGAAAACATGCATGAGAAACTCAGAAGATGGTACACCGTGTGATTTTGAAAGGTTTCTAAAACACACCCCATTTCTCATCTCCTTGTGCTCGGGTTCGCCTTTCCAGCTACTTTACTAGCAATCAACTTACTTGGAGAATCAGCACCTTTAAACTCCTGTTCCCTACAGGTTGCAATTTGTCCTGAGGATGAACGGGAAGAGGGGCAACCAATGAGAGACTAGATCTAGGTGTTGGGACAGGCACAGGTCACTCTATTTTCCCATCAGGAAGAAGAATTAATCACAGGCTCAGCCTGCCGCCCAGAAGCACAATAGGGCCTGAGGCAATCCCGCGCTTTTGCGGCCAGCTCCCAAAAAAGCGAGTTGAAAAATGGAGCTCAGGGACACTGCAATTCACAAACCCGCAGAGTTATAAATGACAACTCTAATCCACAGATATATTGAGGGAAGGCAACGAAGAGGATTTGAAAGCAAGGCAGAATTGCAGGAAACAGATTTCAGGAGGTAGATTCGAATCGCCTGTAAAGCACATGAAAAGCGGCAAAACGTCGACAATGATGCCCTTGGCCAAGAAGGGCGTATGCGTTTTTTCCTGAATATATTCAGGAAAAAACGCATACGCCCTTCTTGGCCAACCAAGCAACCTGGAAAGGCAAATCAGCGCTACAAAGAAGTCTCGCTTCCCATCGGTCAAAAGGGCCATGCTACAAAAAGTGTCAAAACCAGAAATGCAGGACAGGCCATGGAGAAATGGCAGCCTTGCTACGCTGATGGGCAGGATGTTAATTGCCAACAGCCACTCTGGAGAAGTGTACGGTGTGTCCTGAAACATCGAAAAAACACAGCTTAGGGAGCATAGGGCACGTCCACTCATGGGCGTATAAATTGGGAAAACTAATAATCAGCAAGACACAGGCACCCCAAAGTTTAGGGCTGCTCCGTTGACAAGAACCACCACTTCATGACACCTTAAATATCCCAGGAAAGAGAAAAATGGATAAAGAAGTTGTGGTCCTTATGTACAATGCAATATCACTCAGACATGAAATCAATGTCATAAGGCTAGTAGAAACAAGATGAGTGGACTTAGGTACGACGATTCTAAGTGAAATAAGTCACACAGAAAAAGACACTTATCATAAGCTATCACTTATAGAGGGAATGTAAAAACCGCTACACTTGAACTGAATTACAGAACAGAACAGAATCACACGTTTAGAAAACACACTATGGCTGCTTAACGGGAAAGGTGAGGTGGGGTGATGCATAAAACAAGGGGTTCAAATTCGCTCAGATACCGTTCCATACACCCAATATGTAATAGACAAGACCTACTCCTTGCTCAGTGAACTGGACTCAACACGCCCTATTCACCGCACAAGAATATATGTGACTAGTAACAATCCTAAAACCTATGTATTGATATCTGTCTGGAAGTGAGTCAAGTGGGTGTAAATCCGCATAAACACAGCCGTGAAAAGCAGCTAAACCCCATTATAAAAATAAATTACTTTTAAAAACCCGTAAAACAAAGACAGTGAAAGAGAGAGAAATTCTTACAAAATTCGTTCAGAGGCTGTGATGCAACCTGGATTGACCATATCTACACGCACAGCTGGATGAGACATAAGGGTGGACAGTCTTGGGGCTGAGAGGTTGGGTTAGGTTGGGTGAGCAAACGCAGACCCTTTAAAGTAATACTGCGTGGTACCCATCCCATGGGTCCCAAGTCTCCAGGTTCAAGGGCATCTTCCTACATCGAAAACATGCATGAGAAACTCAGAAGATGGTACACCGTGTGATTTTGAAAGGTTTCTAAAACGCACCTCATTTCTCATCTCCTTGTGCTCGGGTTCGCCATTCCAGCTACTTTACTAGCAATCTCCCTACTTGGAGAATCAGCACCTTTAAGCTCCTGTTCCCTACAGGTTGCAATTTGTCCTGAGGATGAACGGGAAGAGGGGCAACCAATGAGAGACTAGATCTAGCTGTTGGGACAGGCACAGGTCACTCTATTTTCCCATCAGGAAGAAGAATTAACCACAGGCTCAGCCTGCTGCCAGGAACCAGAATAGGGCCTGAGGCAATCCCGTGCTTTTGCGGCCAGCTCTCAAAAAAGACAGTTGAAAAATGGAGCTCAGGGACACTGCAATTCACAAACCCGCAGAGTTATAAGTGATAACTCTCATCCACAGATATATTGAGGGAAGTCAACGAAGAGGATTTGAAAGCAAGGCAGAATAGCAGGAAACAGATTTCAGGAGGTAGATTCGAATCGCCTTTAAGGCACATGAAAAGCGGCAAAACGTCGACAATGATGCCCTTGGCCAAAAAGGGCGTATGCGTTTTTTCCTGAATATATTCAGGAAAAAACGCATACGCCCTTTTTGGCCAACCAAGCAACCTGTAAAGGCAAATCAGCGCTACAAAGAAGTCTCGCTTCCCATGGGTCAAAAGGGCCATGCTGCAAAAAGTGTCAAAACCAGAAATGCAGGACAGGCCATGGAGAAATGGCAGCCTTGCTACGCTGATGGGCGGGATGTAAATTGCCAACAGCCACTCTGGAGAAGTGTACGGTGTGTCCTGAAACATCGAAAAAACACAGCTTAGGGAGCATAGGGCCCGTCCACTCATGGGCGTATAAATTGGGAAAACTAAAAATCAGCAAGACACAGGCACCCCAAAGTTTGGGGCTGCTCTGTTGACAAGAACCTCCACTTCATGACACCTTAAATATCCCAGGAAAGAGAAAAATGGATAAAAAAGTTGTGGTCCTTATGTACAATGGAATATCACTCAGGCATAAAATCAATGTCATAAGGCTAGTAGAAGCAAGATGAGTGGACTTAGGTACGACGATTCTAAGTGAAATAAGTCACACAGAAAAAGACACTTATCATAAGCTATCACTTATAGAGGGAATGTAAAAACCGCTACACTTGAACTGAATTACAAAACAGAACAGAGTCACACGTTTAGAAAACACACTATGGCTGCTTAACGGGAAAGGTGAGGTGGGGTGATGCATAAAACAAGGGGTTCAAATTTGCTCAGATACCGTTCCATACACCCAATATGTAATAGACAAGACCTACTCCTTGCTCCGTGAACTGGACTCAACACCCCCTATTCACCGCACAAGAATATATGTGACTAGTAACAATCTTAAAACCTATGTATTGATATCTGTCTGGAAGTGAGTCAAGTGGGTGTAAATCCGCATAAACACAGCCGTGAAAAGCAGCTAAACCCCATTATAAAAATAAATTACTTCTAAAAACCCGTAAAACAAAGACAGTGAAAGAGAGAGAAATTCTTACAAAATTCGTTCAGGGGCTGTGATGCCACCTGGATTGACCATATCTAGACCCACAGCTGGATGACACATAAGGGTGGACACTCTTGGGGCTGAGAGGTTGGGTGAGCAAACGCAGACCCTTTAAAGTAATACTGCGTGATACCCATCCCATGGGTCCCAAATCTCCAGGTTCAAGGGCATCTTCCTACATCGAAAACATGCATGAGAAACTCAGAAGATGGTACACCGTGTGATTTTGAAAGGTTTCTAAAACACACCCCATTTCTCATCTCCTTGTGCTCGGGTTCGCCTTTCCAGCTACTTTACTAGCAATCAACTTACTTGGAGAATCAGCACCTTTAAACTCCTGTTCCCTACAGGTTGCAATTTGTCCTGAGGATGAACGGGAAGAGGGGCAACCAATGAGAGACTAGATCTAGGTGTTGGGACAGGCACAGGTCACTCTATTTTCCCATCAGGAAGAAGAATTAATCACAGGCTCAGCCTGCCGCCCAGAAGCACAATAGGGCCTGAGGCAATCCCGCGCTTTTGCGGCCAGCTCCCAAAAAAGCGAGCTGAAAAATGGAGCTCAGGGACACTGCAATTCACAAACCCGCAGAGTTATAAATGATAACTCTCATCCACAGACATATTGAGGGAAGGCAACGAAGAGGATTTGAAAGCAAGGCAGAATTGCAGGAAACAGATTTCAGGAGGTAGATTCGAATCGCCTGTAAAGCACATGAAAAGCGGCAAAACGTCGACAATGATGCCCTTGGCCAAGAAGGGCGTATGCGTTTTCTCCTGAATATATTCAGGAAAAAACGCATACGCCCTTCTTGGCCAACCAAGCAACCTGGAAAGGCAAATCAGCGCTACAAAGAAGTCTCGCTTCCCATCGGTCAAAAGGGCCATGCTGCAAAAAGTGTCAAAACCAGAAATGCAGGACAGGCCATGGAGAAATGGCAGCCTTGCTACGCTGATGGGCAGGATGTTAATTGCCAACAGCCACTCTGGAGAAGTGTACGGTGTGTCCTGAAACATCGAAAAAACACAGCTTAGTGAGCATAGGGCACGTCCACTCATGGGCGTATAAATTGGGAAAACTAAAAATCAGCAAGACACAGGCACCCCAAAGTTTGGGGCTGCTCTGTTGACAAGAACCTCCACTTCATGACACCTTAAATATCCCAGGAAAGAGAAAAATGGATAAAAAAGTTGTGGTCCTTATGTACAATGGAATATCACTCAGACATGAAATCAATGTCATAAGGCTAGTAGAAGCAAGATGAGTGGACTTAGGTACGACGATTCTAAGTGAAATAAGTCACACAGAAAAAGACACTTATCATAAGCTATCACTTATAGAGGGAATGTAAAAACCGCTACACTTGAACTGAATTACAAAACAGAACAGAGTCACACGTTTAGAAAACACACTATGGCTGCTTAACGGGAAAGGTGAGGTGGGGTGATGCATAAAACAAGGGGTTCAAATTTGCTCAGATACCGTTCCATACACCCAATATGTAATAGACAAGACCTACTCCTTGCTCCGTGAACTGGACTCAACACCCCCTATTCACCGCACAAGAATATATGTGACTAGTAACAATCTTAAAACCTATGTATTGATATCTGTCTGGAAGTGAGTCAAGTGGGTGTAAATCCGCATAAACACAGCCGTGAAAAGCAGCTAAACCCCATTATAAAAATAAATTACTTTTAAAAACCCGTAAAACAAAGACAGTGAAAGAGAGAGAAATTCTTACAAAATTCGTTCAGGGGCTGTGATGCCACCTGGATTGACCATATCTAGACCCACAGCTGGATGAGACATAAGGGTGGACACTCTTGGGGCTGAGAGGTTGGGTGAGCAAACGCAGACCCTTTAAAGTAATACTGCGTGATACCCATCCCATGGGTCCCAAATCTCCAGGTTCAAGGGCATCTTCCTACATCGAAAACATGCATGAGAAACTCAGAAGATGGTACACCGTGTGATTTTGAAAGGTTTCTAAAACACACCCCATTTCTCATCTCCTTGTGCTCGGGTTCGCCTTTCCAGCTACTTTACTAGAAATCAACTTACTTGGAGAATCAGCACCTTTAAACTCCTGTTCCCTACAGGTTGCAATTTGTCCTGAGGATGAACGGGAAGAGGGGCAACCAATGAGAGACTAGATCTAGGTGTTGGGACAGGCACAGGTCACTCTATTTTCCCATCAGGAAGAAGAATTAATCACAGGCTCAGCCTGCTGCCCAGAAGCACAATAGGGCCTGAGGCAATCCCGCGCTTTTGCGGCCAGCTCCCAAAAAAGCGAGTTGAAAAATGGAGCTCAGGGACACTGCAATTCACAAACCCGCAGAGTTATATATGATAACTCTCATCCACAGATATATTGAGGGAAGGCAACGAAGAGGATTTGAAAGCAAGCCAGAATTGCAGGAAACAGATTTCAGGAGGTAGATTCGAATCGCCTGTAAAGCACATGAAAAGCGGCAAAACGTCGACAATGATGCCCTTGGCCAAGAAGGGCGTATGCGTTTTTTCCTGAATATATTCAGGAAAAAACGCATACGCCCTTCTTGGCCAACCAAGCAACCTGGAAAGGCAAATCAGCGCTACAAAGAAGTCTCGCTTCCCATCGGTCAAAAGGGCCATGCTGCAAAAAGTGTCAAAACCAGAAATGCAGCACAGGCCATGGAGAAATGGCAGCCTTGCTACGCTGATGGGCGGGATGTTAATTGCCAACAGCCACTCTGGAGAAGTGTACGGTGTGTCCTGAAACATCGAAAAAACACAGCTTAGGGAGCATAGGGCACGTCCACTCATGGGCGTATAAATTGGGAAAACTAAAAATCAGGAAGACACAGGCACCCCAAAGTTTAGGGCTGCTCCGTTGACAAGAACCTCCACTTCATGACACCTTAAATATCCCAGGAAAGAGAAAAATGGATAAAGAAATTGTGGTCCTTATGTACAATGTAATATCACTCAGACATGAAATCAATGTCATAAGGCTAGTAGAAGCAAGATGAGTGGACTTAGGTACGACGATTCTAAGTGAAATAAGTCACACAGAAAAAGACACTTATCATAAGCTATCACTTATAGAGGGAATGTAAAAACCGCTACACTTGAACTGAATTACAGAACAGAACAGAATCACACGTTTAGAAAACACACTATGGCTGCTTAACGGGAAAGGTGAGGTGGGGTGATGCATAAAACAAGGGTTTCAAATTCGCTCAGATACCGTTCCATACACCCAATATGTAATAGACAAGACCTACTCCTTGCTCAGTGAACTGGACTCAACACGCCCTATTCACCGCACAAGAATATATGTGACTAGTAACAATCTTAAAACCTATGTATTGATATCTGTCTGGAAGTGAGTCAAGTGGGTGTAAATCCGCATAAACACAGCCGTGAAAAGCAGCTAAACCCCATTATAAAAATAAATTACTTTTAAAAACCCGTAAAACAAAGACAGTGAAAGAGAGAGAAATTCTTACAAAATTCTTTCAGAGGCTGTGATGCAACCTGGATTGACCATATCTACACGCACAGCTGGATGAGACATAAGGGTGGACAGTCTTGGGGCTGAAAGTTTGGGTTAGGTTGGGTGAGCAAACGCAGACCCTTTAAAGTAATACTGCGTGGTACCCATCCCATGGGTCCCAAGTCTCCAGGTTCAAGGGCATCTTCCTACATCGAAAACATGCATGAGAAACTCAGAAGATGGTACACCGTGTGATTTTGAAAGGTTTCTAAAACGCACCTCATTTCTCATCTCCTTGTGCTCGGGTTCGCCATTCCAGCTACTTTACTAGCAATCTCCCTACTTGGAGAATCAGCACCTTTAAGCTCCTGTTCCCTACAGGTTGCAATTTGTCCTGAGGATGAACGGGAAGAGGGGCAACCAATGAGAGACTAGATCTAGCTGTTGGGACAGGCACAGGTCACTCTATTTTCCCATCAGGAAGAAGAATTAACCACAGGCTCAGCCTGCTGCCAGGAACCAGAATAGGGCCTGAGGCAATCCCGTGCTTTTGCGGCCAGCTCTCAAAAAAGACAGTTGAAAAATGGAGCTCAGGGACACTGCAATTCACAAACCCGCAGAGTTATAAGTGATAACTCTCATCCACAGATATATTGAGGGAAGTCAACGAAGAGGATTTGAAAGCAAGGCAGAATTGCAGGAAACAGATTTCAGGAGGTAGATTCGAATCGCCTTTAAGGCACATGAAAAGCGGCAAAACGTCGACAATGATGCCCTTGGCCAAAAAGGGCGTATGCGCTTTTTCCTGAATATATTCAGGAAAAAACGCATACGCCCTTTTTGGCCAACCAAGCAACCTGGAAAGGCAAATCAGCGCTACAAAGAAGTCTCGCTTCCCATGGGTCAAAAGGGCCATGCTGCAAAAAGTGTCAAAACCAGAAATGCAGGACAGGCCATGGAGAAATGGCAGCCTTGCTACGCTGATGGGCGGGATGTAAATTGCCAACAGCCACTCTGGAGAAGTGTACGGTGTGTCCTGAAACATCGAAAAAACACAGCTTAGTGAGCATAGGGCACGTCCACTCATGGGCGTATAAATTGGGAAAACTAAAAATCAGCAAGACACAGGCACCCCAAAGTTTGGGGCTGCTCTGTTGACAAGAACCTCCACTTCATGACACCTTAAATATCCCAGGAAAGAGAAACATGGATAAAGAAGTTGTGGTCCTTATGTACAATGGAATATCACTCAGACATGAAATCAATGTCATAAGGCTAGTAGAAGCAAGATGAGTGGACTTAGGTACGACGATTCTAAGTGAAATAAGTCACACAGAAAAAGACACTTATCATAAGCTATCACTTATAGAGGGAATGTAAAAACCGCTACACTTGAACTGAATTACAAAACAGAACAGAGTCACACGTTTAGAAAACACACTATGGCTGCTTAACGGGAAAGGTGAGGTGGGGTGATGCATAAAACAAGGGGTTCAAATTTGCTCAGATACCGTTCCATACACCCAATATGTAATAGACAAGACCTACTCCTTGCTCCGTGAACTGGACTCAACACCCCCTATTCACCGCACAAGAATATATGTGACTAGTAACAATCTTAAAACCTATGTATTGATATCTGTCTGGAAGTGAGTCAAGTGGGTGTAAATCCGCATAAACACAGCCGTGAAAAGCAGCTAAACCCCATTATAAAAATAAATTACTTTTAAAAACCCGTAAAACAAAGACAGTGAAAGAGAGAGAAATTCTTACAAAATTCGTTCAGGGGCTGTGATGCCACCTGGATTGACCATATCTAGACCCACAGCTGGATGAGACATAAGGGTGGACACTCTTGGGGCTGAGAGGTTGGGTGAGCAAACGCAGACCCTTTAAAGTAATAC
Source organism: Eschrichtius robustus (assembly GCF_028021215.1). NCBI lineage: Eukaryota > Metazoa > Chordata > Mammalia > Artiodactyla > Eschrichtiidae > Eschrichtius > Eschrichtius robustus. The sequence goes on along the minus strand of NW_027175159.1, from coordinate 451,896 downwards.
TGCGTGGTACCCATCCCATCGGTCCCAAGTCTCCAGGTTCAAGGGCATCTTCCTACATCGAAAACATGCATGAGAAACTCAGAAGATGGTACACCGTGTGATTTTGAAAGGTTTCTAAAACGCACCTCATTTCTCATCTCCTTGTGTTCGGGTTCGCCATTCCAGCTACTTTACTAGCAATGTCCCTACTTGGAGAATCAGCACCTTTAACCTCCTGTTCCCTACAGGTTGCAATTTGTCCTGAGGATGAACGGGAAGAGGGGCAACCAATGAGAGACTAGATCTAGCTGTTGGGACAGGCACAGGTCACTCTATTTTCCCATCAGGAAGAAGAATTAACCACAGGCTCAGCCTGCTGCCAGGAACCAGAATAGGGCCTGAGGCAATCCCGTGCTTTTGCGGCCAGCTCTCAAAAAAGACAGTTGAAAAATGGAGCTCAGGGACACTGCAATTCACAAACCCGCAGAGTTATAAGTGATAACTCTCATCCACAGATATATTGAGGGAAGGCAACGAAGAGGATATGAAAGCAAGGCAGAATTGCAGGAAACAGATTTCAGGAGGTAGATTGTAATCGCCTTTAAGGCACATGAAAAGCGGCAAAACGTCGAAAATGATGCCCTTGGCCAAGAAGGGCGTATGCGTTTTTTCCTGAATATATTCAGGAAAAAACGCATACGCCCTTCTTGGCCAACCAAGCAACCTGGAAAGGCAAATCAGCGCTACAAAGAAGTCTCGCTTCCCATCGGTCAAAAGGGCCATGCTGCAAAAAGTGTCAAAACCAGAAATGCAGGACAGGCCATGGAGAAATGGCAGCCTTGCTACGCTGATGAGCGGGATGTAAGTTGCCAACAGCCACTCTGGAGAAGTGTACGGTGTGTCCTGAAACATCGAAAAAACACAGCTTAGGGAGCATAGGTCACGTCCACTCATGGGCGTATAAATTGGGATAACTAAAAATCAGGAAGACACAGGCACCCCAAAGTTTAGGGCTGCTCTGTTGACAAGAACCTCCACTTCATGACACCTTAAATATCCCAGGAAAGAGAAAAATGGATAAAGAAGTTGTGGTCCTTATGTACAATACAATATCACTCAGACATGAAATCAATGTCATAAGGCTAGTAGAAGCAAGATGAGTGGACTTAGGTACGACGATTCTAAGTGAAATAAGTCACACAGAAAAAGACACTTATCATAAGCTATCACTTATAGAGGGAATGTAAAAACCGCTACACTTGAACTGAATTACAGAACAGAACAGAATCACACGTTTAGAAAACACACTATGGCTGCTTAACGGGAAAGGTGAGGTGGGGTGATGCATAAAACAAGGGGTTCAAATTCGCTCAGATACCGTTCCATACACCCAATATGTAATAGACAAGACCTACTCCTTGCTCAGTGAACTGGACTCAACACCCCCTATTCACTGCACAAGAATATATGTGACTAGTAACAATCTTAAAACCTATGTATTGATATCTGTCTGGAAGTGAGTCAAGTGGGTGTAAATCCGCATAAACACAGCCGTGAAAAGCAGCTAAACCCCATTATAAAAATAAATTACTTTTAAAAACCCGTAAAACAAAGACAGTGAAAGAGAGAGAAATTCTTACAAAATTCGTTCAGGGGCTGTGATGCCACCTGGATTGACCATATCTAGACCCACAGCTGGATGAGACATAAGGGTGGACACACTTGGGGCTGAGAGGTTGGGTGAGCAAACGCAGACCCTTTAAAGTAATACTGCGTGATACCCATCCCATGGGTCCCAAATCTCCAGGTTCAAGGGCATCTTCCTACATCGAAAACATGCATGAGAAACTCAGAAGATGGTACACCGTGTGATTTTGAAAGGTTTCTAAAACACACCCCATTTCTCATCTCCTTGTGCTCGGGTTCGCCTTTCCAGCTACTTTACTAGCAATCAACTTACTTGGAGAATCAGCACCTTTAACCTCCTGTTCCCTACAGGTTGCAATTTGTCCTGAGGATGAACGGGAAGAGGGGCAACCAATGAGAGACTAGATCTAGGTGTTGGGACAGGCACAGGTCACTCTATTTTCCCATCAGGAAGAAGAATTAATCACAGGCTCAGCCTGCCGCCCAGAAGCACAATAGTGCCTGAGGCAATCCCGCGCTTTTGCGGCCACCTCCCAAAAAAGCGAGTTGAAAAATGGAGCTCAGGGACACTGCAATTCACAAACCCGCAGAGTTATAAATGATAACTCTCATCCACAGATATATTGAGGGAAGGCAACGAAGAGGATTTGAAAGCAAGGCAGAATTGCAGGAAACAGATTTCAGGAGGTAGATTCGAATCGCCTGTAAAGCACATGAAAAGCGGCAAAACGTCGACAATGATGCCCTTGGCCAAGAAGGGCGTATGCGTTTTTTCCTGAATATATTCAGGAAAAAACGCATACGCCCTTTTTGGCCAACCAAGCAACCTGGAAAGGCAAATCAGCGCTACAAAGAAGTCTCGCTTCCCATCGGTCAAAAGGGCCATGCTGCAAAAAGTGTCAAACCAGAAATGCAGGACAGGCCATGGAGAAATCGCAGCCTTGCTACGCTGATGAGCGGGATGTAAGTTGCCAACAGCCACTCTGGAGAAGTGTACGGTGTGTCCTGAAACATCGAAAAAACACAGCTTAGGGAGCATAGGGCACGTCCACTCATGGGCGTACAAATTGGGAAAACTAAAAATCAGCAAGACACAGGCACCCCAAAGTTTAGGGCTGCTCTGTTGACAAGAACCTCCACTTCATGACACCTTAAATATCCCAGGAAAGAGAAAAATGGATAAAGAAGTTGTGGTCCTTATGTACAATGGAATATCACTCAGACATGAAATCAATGTCATAAGGCTAGTAGAAGCAAGATGAGTCGACTTAGGTACGACGATTCTAAGTGAAATAAGTCACACAGAAAAAGACACTTATCATAAGCTATCACTTATAGAGGGAATGTAAAAACCGCTACACTTGAACTGAATTACAGAACAGAACAGAATCACACGTTTAGAAAACACACTATGGCTGCTTAACGGGAAAGGTGAGGTGGGGTGATGCATAAAACAAGGGTTTCAAATTCGCTCAGATACCGTTCCATACACCCAATATGTAATAGACAAGACCTACTCCTTGCTCAGTGAACTGGACTCAACACGCCCTATTCACCGCACAAGAATATATGTGACTAGTAACAATCTTAAAACCTATGTATTGATATCTGTCTGGAAGTGAGTCAAGTGGGTGTAAATCCGCATAAACACAGCCGTGAAAAGCAGCTAAACCCCATTATAAAAATAAATTACTTTTAAAAACCCGTAAATCAAAGATAGTGAAAGAGAGAGAAATTCTTACAAAATTCGTTCAGAGGCTGTGATGCAACCTGGATTGACCATATCTACACGCACAGCTGGATGAGACATAAGGGTGGACAGTCTTGGGGCTGAGAGGTTGGGTTAGGTTGGGTGAGCAAACACAGACCCTTTAAAGTAATACTGCGTGGTACCCATCCCATGGGTCCCAAGTCTCCAGGTTCAAGGGCATCTTCCTACATCGAAAACATGCATGAGAAACTCAGAAGATGGTACACCGTGTGATTTTGAAAGGTTTCTAAAACGCACCTCATTTCTCATCTCCTTGTGCTCGGGTTCGCCATTCCAGCTACTTTACTAGCAATCTCCCTACTTGGAGAATCAGCACCTTTAAGCTCCTGTTCCCTACAGGTTGCAATTTGTCCTGAGGATGAACGGGAAGAGGGGCAACCAATGAGAGACTAGATCTAGCTGTTGGGACAGGCACAGGTCACTCTATTTTCCCATCAGGAAGAAGAATTAACCACAGGCTCAGCCTGCTGCCAGGAACCAGAATAGGGCCTGAGGCAATCCCGTGCTTTTGCGGCCAGCTCTCAAAAAAGACAGTTGAAAAATGGAGCTCAGGGACACTGCAATTCACAAACCCGCAGAGTTATAAGTGATAACTCTCATCCACAGATATATTGAGGGAAGTCAACGAAGAGGATTTGAAAGCAAGGCAGAATTGCAGGAAACAGATTTCAGGAGGTAGATTCGAATCGCCTTTAAGGCACATGAAAAGCGGCAAAACTTCGACAATGATGACCTTGGCCAAAAAGGGCGTATGCGTTTTTTCCTGAATATATTCAGGAAAAAACGCATACGCCCTTTTTGGCCAACCAAGCAACCTGGAAAGGCAAATCAGCGCTACAAAGAAGTCTCGCTTCCCATGGGTCAAAAGGGCCATGCTGCAAAAAGTGTCAAAACCAGAAATGCAGGACAGGCCATGGAGAAATGGCAGCCTTGCTACGCTGATGGGCGGGATGTTAATTGCCAACAGCCACTCTGGAGAAGTGTACGGTGTGTCCTGAAACATCGAAAAAACACAGCTTAGGGAGCATAGGGCACGTCCACTCATGGGCGTATAAATTGGGAAAACTAAAAATCAGCAAGACACAGGCACCCCAAAGTTTAGGGCTGCTCTGTTGACAAGAACCTCCACTTCATGACACCTTAAATATCCCAGGAAAGAGAAAAATGGATAAAAAAGTTGTGGTCCTTATGTACAATGGAATATCACTCAGACATGAAATCAATGTCATAAGGCTAGTAGAAGCAAGATGAGTGGACTTAGGTACGACGATTCTAAGTGAAATAAGTCACACAGAAAAAGACACTTATCATAAGCTATCACTTATAGAGGGAATGTAAAAACCGCTACACTTGAACTGAATTACAAAACAGAACAGAGTCACACGTTTAGAAAACACACTATGGCTGCTTAACGGGAAAGGTGAGGTGGGGTGATGCATAAAACAAGGGGTTCAAATTTGCTCAGATACCGTTCCATACACCCAATATGTAATAGACAAGACCTACTCCTTGCTCCGTGAACTGGACTCAACACCCCCTATTCACCGCACAAGAATATATGTGACTAGTAACAATCTTAAAACCTATGTATTGATATCTGTCTGGAAGTGAGTCAAGTGGGTGTAAATCCGCATAAACACAGCCGTGAAAAGCAGCTAAACCCCATTATAAAAATAAATTACTTCTAAAAACCCGTAAAACAAAGACAGTGAAAGAGAGAGAAATTCTTACAAAATTCGTTCAGGGGCTGTGATGCCACCTGGATTGACCATATCTAGACCCACAGCTGGATGAGACATAAGGGTGGACACTCTTGGGGCTGAGAGGTTGGGTGAGCAAACGCAGACCCTTTAAAGTAATACTGCGTGATACCCATCCCATGGGTCCCAAATCTCCAGGTTCAAGGGCATCTTCCTACATCGAAAACATGCATGAGAAACTCAGAAGATGGTACACCGTGTGATTTTGAAAGGTTTCTAAAACACACCCCATTTCTCATCTCCTTGTGCTCGGGTTCGCCTTTCCAGCTACTTTACTAGCAATCAACTTACTTGGAGAATCAGCACCTTTAAACTCCTGTTCCCTACAGGTTGAAATTTGTCCTGAGGATGAACGGGAAGAGGGGCAACCAATGAGAGACTAGATCTAGGTGTTGGGACAGGCACAGGTCACTCTATTTTCCCATCAGGAAGAAGAATTAATCACAGGCTCAGCCTGCCGCCCAGAAGCACAATAGGGCCTGAGGCAATCCCGCGCTTTTGCGGCCAGCTCCCAAAAAAGCGAGCTGAAAAATGGAGCTCAGGGACACTGCAATTCACAAACCCGCAGAGTTATAAATGATAACTCTCATCCACAGACATATTGAGGGAAGGCAACGAAGAGGATTTGAAAGCAAGGCAGAATTGCAGGAAACAGATTTCAGGAGGTAGATTCGAATCGCCTGTAAAGCACATGAAAAGCGGCAAAACGTCGACAATGATGCCCTTGGCCAAGAAGGGCGTATGCGTTTTTTCCTGAATATATTCAGGAAAAAACGCATACGCCCTTCTTGGCCAACCAAGCAACCTGGAAAGGCAAATCAGCGCTACAAAGAAGTCTCGCTTCCCATCGGTCAAAAGGGCCATGCTGCAAAAAGTGTCAAAACCAGAAATGCAGGACAGGCCATGGAGAAATGGCAGCCTTGCTACGCTGATGGGCGGGATGTTAATTGCCAACAGCCACTCTGGAGAAGTGTACGGTGTGTCCTGAAACATCGAAAAAACACAGCTTAGTGAGCATAGGGCACGTCCACTCATGGGCGTATAAATTGGGAAAACTAAAAATCAGCAAGACACAGGCACCCCAAAGTTTGGGGCTGCTCTGTTGACAAGAACCTCCACTTCATGACACCTTAAATATCCCAGGAAAGAGAAAAATGGATAAAAAAGTTGTGGTCCTTATGTACAATGGAATATCACTCAGACATGAAATCAATGTCATAAGGCTAGTAGAAGCAAGATGAGTGGACTTAGGTACGACGATTCTAAGTGAAATAAGTCACACAGAAAAAGACACTTATTATAAGCTATCACTTATAGAGGGAATGTAAAAACCGCTACACTTGAACTGAATTACAAAACAGAACAGAGTCACACGTTTAGAAAACACACTATGGCTGCTTAACGGGAAAGGTGAGGTGGGGTGATGCATAAAACAAGGGGTTCAAATTTGCTCAGATACCGTTCCATACACCCAATATGTAATAGACAAGACCTACTCCTTGCTCCGTGAACTGGACTCAACACCCCCTATTCACCGCACAAGAATATATGTGACTAGTAACAATCTTAAAACCTATGTATTGATATCTGTCTGGAAGTGAGTCAAGTGGGTGTAAATCCGCATAAACACAGCCGTGAAAAGCAGCTAAACCCCATTATAAAAATAAATTACTTTTAAAAACCCGTAAAACAAAGACAGTGAAAGAGAGAGAAATTCTTACAAAATTCGTTCAGGGGCTGTGATGCCACCTGGATTGACCATATCTAGACCCACAGCTGGATGAGACATAAGGGTGGACACTCTTGGGGCTGAGAGGTTGGGTGAGCAAACGCAGACCCTTTAAAGTAATACTGCGTGATACCCATCCCATGGGTCCCAAATCTCCAGGTTCAAGGGCATCTTCCTACATCGAAAACATGCATGAGAAACTCAGAAGATGGTACACCGTGTGATTTTGAAAGGTTTCTAAAACACACCCCATTTCTCATCTCCTTGTGCTCGGGTTCGCCTTTCCAGCTACTTTACTAGCAATCAACTTACTTGGAGAATCAGCACCTTTAAACTCCTGTTCCCTACAGGTTGCAATTTGTCCTGAGGATGAACGGGAAGAGGGGCAACCAATGAGAGACTAGATCTAGGTGTTGGGACAGGCACAGGTCACTCTATTTTCCCATCAGGAAGAAGAATTAATCACAGGCTCAGCCTGCTGCCCAGAAGCACAATAGGGCCTGAGGCAATCCCGCGCTTTTGCGGCCAGCTCCCAAAAAAGCGAGTTGAAAAATGGAGCTCAGGGACACTGCAATTCACAAACCCGCAGAGTTATATATGATAACTCTCATCCACAGATATATTGAGGGAAGGCAACGAAGAGGATTTGAAAGCAAGGCAGAATTGCAGGAAACAGATTTCAGGAGGTAGATTCGAATCGCCTGTAAAGCACATGAAAAGCGGCAAAACGTCGACAATGATGCCCTTGGCCATGAAGGGCGTATGCGTTTTTTCCTGAATATATTCAGGAAAAAACGCATACGCCCTTCTTGGCCAACCAAGCAACCTGGAAAGGCAAATCAGCGCTACAAAGAAGTCTCGCTTCCCATCGGTCAAAAGGGCCATGCTGCAAAAAGTGTCAAAACCAGAAATGCAGCACAGGCCATGGAGAAATGGCAGCCTTGCTACGCTGATGGGCGGGATGTTAATTGCCAACAGCCACTCTGGAGAAGTGTACGGTGTGTCCTGAAACATCGAAAAAACACAGCTTAGGGAGCATAGGGCACGTCCACTCATGGGCGTATAAATTGGGAAAACTAAAAATCAGGAAGACACAGGCACCCCAAAGTTTAGGGCTGCTCCGTTGACAAGAACCTCCACTTCATGACACCTTAAATATCCCAGGAAAGAGAAAAATGGATAAAGAAATTGTGGTCCTTATGTACAATGTAATATCACTCAGACATGAAATCAATGTCATAAGGCTAGTAGAAGCAAGATGAGTGGACTTAGGTACGACGATTCTAAGTGAAATAAGTCACACAGAAAAAGACACTTATCATAAGCTATCACTTATAGAGGGAATGTAAAAACCGCTACACTTGAACTGAATTACAGAACAGAACAGAATCACACGTTTAGAAAACACACTATGGCTGCTTAACGGGAAAGGTGAGGTGGGGTGATGCATAAAACAAGGGTTTCAAATTCGCTCAGATACCGTTCCATACACCCAATATGTAATAGACAAGACCTACTACTTGCTCAGTGAACTGGACTCAACACGCCCTATTCACCGCACAAGAATATATGTGACTAGTAACAATCTTAAAACCTATGTATTGATATCTGTCTGGAAGTGAGTCAAGTGGGTGTAAATCCGCATAAACACAGCCGTGAAAAGCAGCTAAACCCCATTATAAAAATAAATTACTTTTAAAAACCCGTAAAACAAAGACAGTGAAAGAGAGAGAAATTCTTACAAAATTCTTTCAGAGGCTGTGATGCAACCTGGATTGACCATATCTACACGCACAGCTGGATGAGACATAAGGGTGGACAGTCTTGGGGCTGAAAGTTTGGGTTAGGTTGGGTGAGCAAACGCAGACCCTTTAAAGTAATACTGCGTGGTACCCATCCCATGGGTCCCAAGTCTCCAGGTTCAAGGGCATCTTCCTACATCGAAAACATGCATGAGAAACTCAGAAGATGGTACACCGTGTGATTTTGAAAGGTTTCTAAAACGCACCTCATTTCTCATCTCCTTGTGCTCGGGTTCGCCATTCCAGCTACTTTACTAGCAATCTCCCTACTTGGAGAATCAGCACCTTTAACCTCCTGTTCCCTACAGGTTGCAATTTGTCCTGAGGATGAACGGGAAGAGGGGCAACCAATGAGAGACTAGATCTAGCTGTTGGGACAGGCACAGGTCACTCTATTTTCCCATCAGGAAGAAGAATTAACCACTGGCTCAGCCTGCTGCCAGGAACCAGAATAGGGCCTGAGGCAATCCCGTGCTTTTGCGGCCAGCTCTCAAAAAAGACAGTTGAAAAATGGAGCTCAGGGACACTGCAATTCACAAACCCGCAGAGTTATAAGTGATAACTCTCATCCACAGATATATTGAGGGAAGTCAACGAAGCGGATTTGAAAGCAAGGCAGAATTGCAGGAAACAGATTTCAGGAGGTAGATTCGAATCGCCTTTAAGGCACATGAAAAGCGGCAAAACGTCGACAATGATGCCCTTGGCAAAAAGGGCGTATGCGCTTTTTCCTGAATATATTCAGGAAAAAACGCATACGCCCTTTTTGGCCAACCAAGCAACCTGGAAAGGCAAATCAGCGCTACAAAGAAGTCTCGCTTCCCATGGGTCAAAAGGGCCATGCTGCAAAAAGTGTCAAAACCAGAAATGCAGGACAGGCCATGGAGAAATGGCAGCCTTGCTACGCTGATGGGCGGGATGTAAATTGCCAACAGCCACTCTGGAGAAGTGTACGGTGTGTCCTGAAACATCGAAAAAACACAGCTTAGTGAGCATAGGGCACGTCCACTCATGGGCGTATAAATTGGGAAAACTAAAAATCAGCAAGACACAGGCACCCCAAAGTTTGGGGCTGCTCTGTTGACAAGAACCTCCACTTCATGACACCTTAAATATCCCAGGAAAGAGAAACATGGATAAAGAAGTTGTGGTCCTTATGTACAATGGAATATCACTCAGACATGAAATCAATGTCATAAGGCTAGTAGAAGCAAGATGAGTGGACTTAGGTACGACGATTCTAAGTGAAATAAGTCACACAGAAAAAGACACTTATCATAAGCTATCACTTATAGAGGGAATGTAAAAACCGCTACACTTGAACTGAATTACAAAACAGAACAGAGTCACACGTTTAGAAAACACACTATGGCTGCTTAACGGGAAAGGTGAGGTGGGGTGATGCATAAAACAAGGGGTTCAAATTTGCTCAGATACCGTTCCATACACCCAATATGTAATAGACAAGACCTACTCCTTGCTCCGTGAACTGGACTCAACACCCCCTATTCACCGCACAAGAATATATGTGACTAGTAACAATCTTAAAACCTATGTATTGATATCTGTCTGGAAGTGAGTCAAGTGGGTGTAAATCCGCATAAACACAGCCGTGAAAAGCAGCTAAACCCCATTATAAAAATAAATTACTTTTAAAAACCCGTAAAACAAAGACAGTGAAAGAGAGAGAAATTCTTACAAAATTCGTTCAGGGGCTGTGATGCCACCTGGATTGACCATATCTAGACCCACAGCTGGATGAGACATAAGGGTGGACACTCTTGGGGCTGAGAGGTTGGGTGAGCAAACGCAGACCCTTTAAAGTAATACTGCGTGATACCCATCCCATGGGTCCCAAATCTCCAGGTTCAAGGGCATCTTCCTACATCGAAAACATGCATGAGAAACTCAGAAGATGGTACACCGTGTGATTTTGAAAGGTTTCTAAAACACACCCCATTTCTCATCTCCTTGTGCTCGGGTTCGCCTTTCCAGCTACTTTACTAGCAATCAACTTACTTGGAGAATCAGCACCTTTAACCTCCTGTTCCCTACAGGTTGCAATTTGTCCTGAGGATGAACGGGAAGAGGGGCAACCAATGAGAGACTAGATCTAGGTGTTGGGACAGGCACAGGTCACTCTATTTTCCCATCAGGAAGAAGAATTAATCACAGGCTCAGCCTGCTGCCCAGAAGCACAATAGGGCCTGAGGCAATCCCGCGCTTTTGCGGCCAGCTCCCAAAAAAGCGAGTTGAATAATGGAGCTCAGGGAAACTGCAATTCACAAACCCGCAGAGTTATAAATGATAACTCTCATCCACAGATATATTGAGGGAAGGCAACGAAGAGGATTTGAAAGCAAGGCAGAATTGCAGGAAACAGATTTAGGAGGTAGATTCGAATCGCCTGTAAAGCACATGAAAAGCGGCAAAACGTCGACAATGATGCCCTTGGCCAAGAAGGGCGTATGCGTTTTTTCCTGAATATATTCAGGAAAAAACGCATACGCCCTTTTTGGCCAACCAAGCAACCTGGAAAGTCAAATCAGCGCTACTAAGAAGTCTCGCTTCCCATCGGTCAAAAGGGCCATGCTGCAAAAAGTGTCAAAACCAGAAATGCAGCACAGGCCATGGAGAAATGGCAGCCTTGCTACGCTGATGGGCGGGATGTTAATTGCCAACAGCCACTCTGGAGAAGTGTACGGTGTGTCCTGAAACATCGAAAAAACACAGCTTAGGGAGCATAGGGCACGTCCACTCATGGGCGTATAAATTGGGAAAACTAAAAATCAGGAAGACACAGGCACCCCAAAGTTTAGGGCTGCTCCGTTGACAAGAACCTCCACTTCATGACACCTTAAATATCCCAGGAAAGAGAAAAATGGATAAAGAAATTGTGGTCCTTATGTACAATGTAATATCACTCAGACATGAAATCAATGTCATAAGGCTAGTAGAAGCAAGATGAGTGGACTTAGGTACGACGATTCTAAGTGAAATAAGTCACACAGAAAAAGACACTTATCATAAGCTATCACTTATAGAGGGAATGTAAAAACCGCTACACTTGAAGTGAATTACAGAACAGAACAGAATCACACGTTTAGAAAACACACTATGGCTGCTTAACGGGAAAGGTGAGGTGGGGTGATGCATAAAACAAGGGTTTCAAATTCGCTCAGATACCGTTCCATACACCCAATATGTAATAGACAAGACCTACTCCTTGCTCAGTGAACTGGACTCAACACGCCCTATTCACCGCACAAGAATATATGTGACTAGTAACAATCTTAAAACCTATGTATTGATATCTGTCTGGAAGTGAGTCAAGTGGGTGTAAATCCGCATAAACACAGCCGTGAAAAGCAGCTAAACCCCATTATAAAAATAAATTACTTTTAAAAACCCGTAAAACAAAGACAGTGAAAGAGAGAGAAATTCTTACAAAATTCTTTCAGAGGCTGTGATGCAACCTGGATTGACCATATCTACACGCACAGCTGGATGAGACATAAGGGTGGACAGTCTTGGGGCTGAAAGTTTGGGTTAGGTTGGGTGAGCAAACGCAGACCCTTTAAAGTAATACTGCGTGGTACCCATCCCATGGGTCCCAAGTCTCCAGGTTCAAGGGCATCTTCCTACATCGAAAACATGCATGAGAAACTCAGAAGATGGTACACCGTGTGATTTTGAAAGGTTTCTAAAACGCACCTCATTTCTCATTTCCTTGTGCTCGGGTTCGCCATTCCAGCTACTTTACTAGCAATCTCCCTACTTGGAGAATCAGCACCTTTAACCTCCTGTTCCCTACAGGTTGCAATTTGTCCTGAGGATGAACGGGAAGAGGGGCAACCAATGAGAGACTAGATCTAGCTGTTGGGACAGGCACAGGTCACTCTATTTTCCCATCAGGAAGAAGAATTAACCACTGGCTCAGCCTGCTGCCAGGAACCAGAATAGTGTCTGAGGCAATCCCGTGCTTTTGCGGCCAGCTCTCAAAAAAGACAGTTGAAAAATGGAGCTCAGGGACACTGCAATTCACAAACCCGCAGAGTTATAAGTGATAACTCTCATCCACAGATATATTGAGGGAAGTCAACGAAGAGGATTTGAAAGCAAGGCAGAATTGCAGGAAACAGATTTCAGGAGGTAGATTCGAATCGCCTTTAAGGCACATGAAAAGCGGCAAAACGTCGACAATGATGCCCTTGGCCAAAAAGGGCGTATGCGCTTTTTCCTGAATATATTCAGGAAAAAACGCATACGCCCTTTTTGGCCAACCAAGCAACCTGGAAAGGCAAATCAGCGCTACAAAGAAGTCTCGCTTCCCATGGGTCAAAAGGGCCATGCTGCAAAAAGTGTCAAAACCAGAAATGCAGGACAGGCCATGGAGAAATGGCAGCCTTGCTACGCTGATGGGCGGGATGTAAATTGCCAACAGCCACTCTGGAGAAGTGTACGGTGTGTCCTGAAACATCGAAAAAACACAGCTTAGTGAGCATAGGGCACGTCCACTCATGGGCGTATAAATTGGGAAAACTAAAAATCAGCAAGACACAGGCACCCCAAAGTTTGGGGCTGCTCTGTTGACAAGAACCTCCACTTCATGACACCTTAAATATCCCAGGAAAGAGAAACATGGATAAAGAAGTTGTGGTCCTTATGTACAATGGAATATCACTCAGACATGAAATCAATGTCATAAGGCTAGTAGAAGCAAGATGAGTGGACTTAGGTACGACGATTCTAAGTGAAATAAGTCACACAGAAAAAGACACTTATCATAAGCTATCACTTATAGAGGGAATGTAAAAACCGCTACACTTGAACTGAATTACAAAACAGAACAGAGTCACACGTTTAGAAAACACACTATGGCTGCTTAACGGGAAAGGTGAGGTGGGGTGATGCATAAAACAAGGGGTTCAAATTTGCTCAGATACCGTTCCATACACCCAATATGTAATAGACAAGACCTACTCCTTGCTCCGTGAACTGGACTCAACACCCCCTATTCACCGCACAAGAATATATGTGACTAGTAACAATCTTAAAACCTATGTATTGATATCTGTCTGGAAGTGAGTCAAGTGGGTGTAAATCCGCATAAACACAGCCGTGAAAAGCAGCTAAACCCCATTATAAAAATAAATTACTTTTAAAAACCCGTAAAACAAAGACAGTGAAAGAGAGAGAAATTCTTACAAAATTCGTTCAGGGGCTGTGATGCCACCTGGATTGACCATATCTAGACCCACAGCTGGATGAGACATAAGGGTGGACACTCTTGGGGCTGAGAGGTTGGGTGAGCAAACGCAGACCCTTTAAAGTAATACTGCGTGATACCCATCCCATGGGTCCCAAATCTCCAGGTTCAAGGGCATCTTCCTACATCGAAAACATGCATGAGAAACTCAGAAGATGGTACACCGTGTGATTTTGAAAGGTTTCTAAAACACACCCCATTTCTCATCTCCTTGTGCTCGGGTTCGCCTTTCCAGCTACTTTACTAGCAATCAACTTACTTGGAGAATCAGCACCTTTAACCTCCTGTTCCCTACAGGTTGCAATTTGTCCTGAGGATGAACGGGAAGAGGGGCAACCAATGAGAGACTAGATCTAGGTGTTGGGACAGGCACAGGTCACTCTATTTTCCCATCAGGAAGAAGAATTAATCACAGGCTCAGCCTGCCGCCCAGAAGCACAATAGGGCCTGAGGCAATCCCGCGCTTTTGCGGCCAGCTTCCAAATAAGCGAGTTGAATAATGGAGCTCAGGGAAACTGCAATTCACAAACCCGCAGAGTTATAAATGATAACTCTCATCCACAGATATATTGAGGGAAGGCAACGAAGAGGATTTGAAAGCAAGGCAGAATTGCAGGAAACAGATTTAGGAGGTAGATTCGAATCGCCTGTAAAGCACATGAAAAGCGGCAAAACGTCGACAATGATGCCCTTGGCCAAGAAGGGCGTATGCGTTTTTTCCTGAATATATTCAGGAAAAAACGCATACGCCCTTTTTGGCCAACCAAGCAACCTGGAAAGTCAAATCAGCGCTACTAAGAAGTCTCGCTTCCCATCGGTCAAAAGGGCCATGCTGCAAAAAGTGTCAAAACCAGAAATGCAGCACAGGCCATGGAGAAATGGCAGCCTTGCTACGCTGATGGGCGGGATGTTAATTGCCAACAGCCACTCTGGAGAAGTGTACGGTGTGTCCTGAAACATCGAAAAAACACAGCTTAGGGAGCATAGGGCACGTCCACTCATGGGCGTATAAATTGGGAAAACTAAAAATCAGGAAGACACAGGCACCCCAAAGTTTAGGGCTGCTCCGTTGACAAGAACCTCCACTTCATGACACCTTAAATATCCCAGGAAAGAGAAAAATGGATAAAGAAATTGTGGTCCTTATGTACAATGTAATATCACTCAGACATGAAATCAATGTCATAAGGCTAGTAGAAGCAAGATGAGTGGACTTAGGTACGACGATTCTAAGTGAAATAAGTCACACAGAAAAAGACACTTATCATAAGCTATCACTTATAGAGGGAATGTAAAAACCGCTACACTTGAACTGAATTACAGAACAGAACAGAATCACACGTTTAGAAAACACACTATGGCTGCTTAACGGGAAAGGTGAGGTGGGGTGATGCATAAAACAAGGGTTTCAAATTCGCTCAGATACCGTTCCATACACCCAATATGTAATAGACAAGACCTACTCCTTGCTCAGTGAACTGGACTCAACACGCCCTATTCACCGCACAAGAATATATGTGACTAGTAACAATCTTAAAACCTATGTATTGATATCTGTCTGGAAGTGAGTCAAGTGGGTGTAAATCCGCATAAACACAGCCGTGAAAAGCAGCTAAACCCCATTATAAAAATAAATTACTTTTAAAAACCCGTAAAACAAAGACAGTGAAAGAGAGAGAAATTCTTACAAAATTCTTTCAGAGGCTGTGATGCAACCTGGATTGACCATATCTACACGCACAGCTGGATGAGACATAAGGGTGGACAGTCTTGGGGCTGAAAGTTTGGGTTAGGTTGGGTGAGCAAACGCAGACCCTTTAAAGTAATACTGCGTGGTACCCATCCCATGGGTCCCAAGTCTCCAGGTTCAAGGGCATCTTCCTACATCGAAAACATGCATGAGAAACTCAGAAGATGGTACACCGTGTGATTTTGAAAGGTTTCTAAAACGCACCTCATTTCTCATTTCCTTGTGCTCGGGTTCGCCATTCCAGCTACTTTACTAGCAATCTCCCTACTTGGAGAATCAGCACCTTTAACCTCCTGTTCCCTACAGGTTGCAATTTGTCCTGAGGATGAACGGGAAGAGGGGCAACCAATGAGAGACTAGATCTAGGTGTTGGGACAGGCACAGGTCACTCTATTTTCCCATCAGGAAGAAGAATTAACCACAGGCTCAGCCTGCTGCCAGGAACCAGAATAGGGCCTGAGGCAATCCCGTGCTTTTGCGGCCAGCTCTCAAAAAAGACAGTTGAAAAATGGAGCTCAGGGACACTGCAATTCACAAACCCGCAGAGTTATAAGTGATAACTCTCATCCACAGATATATTGAGGGAAGTCAACGAAGAGGATTTGAAAGCAAGGCAGAATTGCAGGAAACAGATTTCAGGAGGTAGATTCGAATCGCCTTTAAGGCACATGAAAAGCGGCAAAACATCGACAATGATGCCCTTGGCCAAGAAGGGCGTATGCGTTTTTTCCTGAATATATTCAGGAAAAAACGCATACGCCCTTCTTGGCCAACCAAGCAACCTGGAAAGGCAAATCAGCGCTACAAAGAAGTCTCGCTTCCCATCGGTCAAAAGGGCCATGCTGCAAAAAGTGTCAAAACCAGAAATGCAGGACAGGCCATGGAGAAATGGCAGCCTTGCTACGCTGATGGGCGGGATGTTAATTGCCAACAGCCACTCTGGAGAAGTGTACGGTGTGTCCTGAAACATCGAAAAAACACAGCTTAGTGAGCATAGGGCACGTCCACTCATGGGCGTATAAATTGGGAAAACTAAAAATCAGCAAGACACAGGCACCCCAAAGTTTGGGGCTGCTCTGTTGACAAGAACCTCCACTTCATGACACCTTAAATATCCCAGGAAAGAGAAAAATGGATAAAGAAGTTGTGGTCCTTATGTACAATGGAATATCACTCAGACATGAAATCAATGTCATAAGGCTAGTAGAAGCAAGATGAGTGGACTTAGGTACGACGATTCTAAGTGAAATAAGTCACACAGAAAAAGACACTTATCATAAGCTATCACTTATAGAGGGAATGTAAAAACCGCTACACTTGAACTGAATTACAAAACAGAACAGAGTCACACGTTTAGAAAACACACTATGGCTGCTTAACGGGAAAGGTGAGGTGGGGTGATGCATAAAACAAGGGGTTCAAATTTGCTCAGATACCGTTCCATACACCCAATATGTAATAGACAAGACCTACTCCTTGCTCCGTGAACTGGACTCAACACCCCCTATTCACCGCACAAGAATATATGTGACTAGTAACAATCTTAAAACCTATGTATTGATATCTGTCTGGAAGTGAGTCAAGTGGGTGTAAATCCGCATAAACACAGCCGTGAAAAGCAGCTAAACCCCATTATAAAAATAAATTACTTTTAAAAACCCGTAAAACAAAGACAGTGAAAGAGAGAGAAATTCTTACAAAATTCGTTCAGGGGCTGTGATGCCACCTGGATTGACCATATCTAGACCCACAGCTGGATGAGACATAAGGGTGGACACTCTTGGGGCTGAGAGGTTGGGTGAGCAAACGCAGACCCTTTAAAGTAATACTGCGTGATACCCATCCCATGGGTCCCAAATCTCCAGGTTCAAGGGCATCTTCCTACATCGAAAACATGCATGAGAAACTCAGAAGATGGTACACCGTGTGATTTTGAAAGGTTTCTAAAACACACCCCATTTCTCATCTCCTTGTGCTCGGGTTCGCCTTTCCAGCTACTTTACTAGCAATCTCCCTACTTGGAGAATCAGCACCTTTAACCTCCTGTTCCCTACAGGTTGCAATTTGTCCTGAGGATGAACGGGAAGAGGGGCAACCAATGAGAGACTAGATCTAGGTGTTGGGACAGGCACAGGTCACTCTATTTTCCCATCAGGAAGAAGAATTAATCACAGGCTCAGCCTGCCGCCCAGAAGCACAATAGGGCCTGAGGCAATCCCGCGCTTTTGCGGCCAGCTCCCAAAAAAGCGAGTTGAAAAATGGAGCTCAGGGACACTGCAATTCACAAACCCGCAGAGTTATAAATGATAACTCTCATCCACAGATATATTGAGGGAAGGCAACGAAGAGGATTTGAAAGCAAGGCAGAATTGCAGGAAACAGATTTCAGGAGGTAGATTCGAATCGCCTGTAAAGCACATGAAAAGCGGCAAAACGTCGACAATGATGCCCTTGGCCAAGAAGGGCGTATGCGTTTTTTCCTGAATATATTCAGGAAAAAACGCATACGCCCTTTTTGGCCAACCAAGCAACCTGGAAAGGCAAATCAGCGCTACAAAGAAGTCTCGCTTCCCATCGGTCAAAAGGGCCATGCTGCAAAAAGTGTCAAACCAGAAATGCAGGACAGGCCATGGAGAAATGGCAGCCTTGCTACGCTGATGAGCGGGATGTAAGTTGCCAACAGCCACTCTGGAGAAGTGTACGGTGTGTCCTGAAACATCGAAAAAACACAGCTTAGGGAGCATAGGTCACGTCCACTCATGGGCGTATAAATTGGGAAAACTAAAAATCAGCAAGACACAGGCACCCCAAAGTTTAGGGCTGCTCTGTTGACAAGAACCTCCACTTCATGACACCTTAAATATCCCAGGAAAGAGAAAAATGGATAAAGAAGTTGTGGTCCTTATGTACAATGCAATATCACTCAGACATGTAATCAATGTCATAAGGCTAGTAGAAGCAAGATGAGTGGACATAGGTACGACGATTCTAAGTGAAATAAGTCACACAGAAAAAGACACTTATCATAAGCTATCACTTATAGAGGGAATGTAAAAACCGCTACACTTGATCTGAATTACAGAACAGAAGAGAATCACACGTTTAGAAAACACACTATGGCTGCTTAACGGGAAAGGTGAGGTGGGGTGATGCATAAAACAAGGGGTTCAAATTCGCTCAGATACCGTTCCATACACCCAATATGTAATAGACAAGACCTACTCCTTGCTCAGTGAACTGGACTCAACACGCCCTATTCACCGCACAAGAATATATGTGACTAGTAACAATCTTAAAACCTATGTATTGATATCTGTCTGGAAGTGAGTCAAGTGGGTGTAAATCCGCATAAACACAGCCGTGAAAAGCAGCTAAACCCCATTATAAAAATAAATTACTTTTAAAAACCCGTAAAACAAAGACAGTGAAAGAGAGAGAAATTCTTACAAAATTCGTTCAGAGGCTGTAATGCAACCTGGATTGACCATATCTACACGCACAGCTGGATGAGACATAAGGGTGGACAGTCTTGGGGCTGAAAGGTTGGGTTAGGTTGGGTGAGCAAACGCAGACCCTTTAAAGTAATACTGCGTGGTACCCATCCCATCGGTCCCAAGTCTCCAGGTTCAAGGGCATCTTCCTACATCGAAAACATGCATGAGAAACTCAGAAGATGGTACACCGTGTGATTTTGAAAGGTTTCTAAAACGCACCTCATTTCTCATCTCCTTGTGTTCGGGTTCGCCATTCCAGCTACTTTACTAGCAATGTCCCTACTTGGAGAATCAGCACCTTTAACCTCCTGTTCCCTACAGGTTGCAATTTGTCCTGAGGATGAACGGGAAGAGGGGCAACCAATGAGAGACTAGATCTAGCTGTTGGGACAGGCACAGGTCACTCTATTTTCCCATCAGGAAGAAGAATTAACCACAGGCTCAGCCTGCTGCCAGGAACCAGAATAGGGCCTGAGGCAATCCCGTGCTTTTGCGGCCAGCTCTCAAAAAAGACAGTTGAAAAATGGAGCTCAGGGACACTGCAATTCACAAACCCGCAGAGTTATAAGTGATAACTCTCATCCACAGATATATTGAGGGAAGGCAACGAAGAGGATATGAAAGCAAGGCAGAATTGCAGGAAACAGATTTCAGGAGGTAGATTGTAATCGCCTTTAAGGCACATGAAAAGCGGCAAAACGTCGACAATGATGCCCTTGGCCAAGAAGGGCGTATGCGTTTTTTCCTGAATATATTCAGGAAAAAACGCATACGCCCTTCTTGGCCAACCAAGCAACCTGGAAAGGCAAATCAGCGCTACAAAGAAGTCTCGCTTCCCATCGGTCAAAAGGGCCATGCTGCAAAAAGTGTCAAAACCAGAAATGCAGGACAGGCCATGGAGAAATGGCAGCCTTGCTACGCTGATGAGCGGGATGTAAGTTGCCAACAGCCACTCTGGAGAAGTGTACGGTGTGTCCTGAAACATCGAAAAAACACAGCTTAGGGAGCATAGGGCACGTCCACTCATGGGCGTATAAATTGGGATAACTAAAAATCAGGAAGACACAGGCACCCCAAAGTTTAGGGCTGCTCTGTTGACAAGAACCTCCACTTCATGACACCTTAAATATCCCAGGAAAGAGAAAAATGGATAAAGAAGTTGTGGTCCTTATGTACAATACAATATCACTCAGACATGAAATCAATGTCATAAGGCTAGTAGAAGCAAGATGAGTGGACTTAGGTACGACGATTCTAAGTGAAATAAGTCACACAGAAAAAGACACTTATCATAAGCTATCACTTATAGAGGGAATGTAAAAACCGCTACACTTGAACTGAATTACAGAACAGAACAGAATCACACGTTTAGAAAACACACTATGGCTGCTTAACGGGAAAGGTGAGGTGGGGTGATGCATAAAACAAGGGGTTCAAATTCGCTCAGATACCGTTCCATACACCCAATATGTAATAGACAAGACCTACTCCTTGCTCAGTGAACTGGACTCAACACCCCCTATTCACTGCACAAGAATATATGTGACTAGTAACAATCTTAAAACCTATGTATTGATATCTGTCTGGAAGTGAGTCAAGTGGGTGTAAATCCGCATAAACACAGCCGTGAAAAGCAGCTAAACCCCATTATAAAAATAAATTACTTTTAAAAACCCGTAAAACAAAGACAGTGAAAGAGAGAGAAATTCTTACAAAATTCGTTCAGGGGCTGTGATGCCACCTGGATTGACCATATCTAGACCCACAGCTGGATGAGACATAAGGGTGGACACTCTTGGGGCTGAGAGGTTGGGTGAGCAAACGCAGACCCTTTAAAGTAATACTGCGTGATACCCATCCCATGGGTCCCAAATCTCCAGGTTCAAGGGCATCTTCCTACATCGAAAACATGCATGAGAAACTCAGAAGATGGTACACCGTGTGATTTTGAAAGGTTTCTAAAACACACCCCATTTCTCATCTCCTTGTGCTCGGGTTCGCCTTTCCAGCTACTTTACTAGCAATCAACTTACTTGGAGAATCAGCACCTTTAACCTCCTGTTCCCTACAGGTTGCAATTTGTCCTGAGGATGAACGGGAAGAGGGGCAACCAATGAGAGACTAGATCTAGGTGTTGGGACAGGCACAGGTCACTCTATTTTCCCATCAGGAAGAAGAATTAATCACAGGCTCAGCCTGCCGCCCAGAAGCACAATAGGGCCTGAGGCAATCCCGCGCTTTTGCGGCCAGCTCCCAAAAAAGCGAGTTGAAAAATGGAGCTCAGGGACACTGCAATTCACAAACCCGCAGAGTTATAAATGATAACTCTCATCCACAGATATATTGAGGGAAGGCAACGAAGAGGATTTGAAAGCAAGGCAGAATTGCAGGAAACAGATTTCAGGAGGTAGATTCGAATCGCCTGTAAAGCACATGAAAAGCGGCAAAACGTCGACAATGATGCCCTTGGCCAAGAAGGGCGTATGCGTTTTTTCCTGAATATATTCAGGAAAAAACGCATACGCCCTTTTTGGCCAACCAAGCAACCTGGAAAGGCAAATCAGCGCTACAAAGAAGTCTCGCTTCCCATCGGTCAAAAGGGCCATGCTGCAAAAAGTGTCAAACCAGAAATGCAGGACAGGCCATGGAGAAATCGCAGCCTTGCTACGCTGATGAGCGGGATGTAAGTTGCCAACAGCCACTCTGGAGAAGTGTACGGTGTGTCCTGAAACATCGAAAAAACACAGCTTAGGGAGCATAGGGCACGTCCACTCATGGGCGTACAAATTGGGAAAACTAAAAATCAGCAAGACACAGGCACCCCAAAGTTTAGGGCTGCTCTGTTGACAAGAACCTCCACTTCATGACACCTTAAATATCCCAGGAAAGAGAAAAATGGATAAAGAAGTTGTGGTCCTTATGTACAATGGAATATCACTCAGACATGAAATCAATGTCATAAGGCTAGTAGAAGCAAGATGAGTCGACTTAGGTACGACGATTCTAAGTGAAATAAGTCACACAGAAAAAGACACTTATCATAAGCTATCACTTATAGAGGGAATGTAAAAACCGCTACACTTGAACTGAATTACAGAACAGAACAGAATCACACGTTTAGAAAACACACTATGGCTGCTTAACGGGAAAGGTGAGGTGGGGTGATGCATAAAACAAGGGGTTCAAATTCGCTCAGATACCGTTCCATACACCCAATATGTAATAGACAAGACCTACTCCTTGCTCAGTGAACTGGACTCAACACGCCCTATTCACCGCACAAGAATATATGTGACTAGTAACAATCTTAAAACCTATGTATTGATATCTGTCTGGAAGTGAGTCAAGTGGGTGTAAATCCGCATAAACACAGCCGTGAAAAGCAGCTAAACCCCATTATAAAAATAAATTACTTTTAAAAACCCGTAAATCAAAGATAGTGAAAGAGAGAGAAATTCTTACAAAATTCGTTCAGAGGCTGTGATGCAACCTGGATTGACCATATCTACACGCACAGCTGGATGAGACATAAGGGTGGACAGTCTTGGGGCTGAGAGGTTGGGTTAGGTTGGGTGAGCAAACACAGACCCTTTAAAGTAATACTGCGTGGTACCCATCCCATGGGTCCCAAGTCTCCAGGTTCAAGGGCATCTTCCTACATCGAAAACATGCATGAGAAACTCAGAAGATGGTACACCGTGTGATTTTGAAAGGTTTCTAAAACGCACCTCATTTCTCATCTCCTTGTGCTCGGGTTCGCCATTCCAGCTACTTTACTAGCAATCTCCCTACTTGGAGAATCAGCACCTTTAAGCTCCTGTTCCCTACAGGTTGCAATTTGTCCTGAGGATGAACGGGAAGAGGGGCAACCAATGAGAGACTAGATCTAGCTGTTGGGACAGGCACAGGTCACTCTATTTTCCCATCAGGAAGAAGAATTAACCACAGGCTCAGCCTGCTGCCAGGAACCAGAATAGGGCCTGAGGCAATCCCGTGCTTTTGCGGCCAGCTCTCAAAAAAGACAGTTGAAAAATGGAGCTCAGGGACACTGCAATTCACAAACCCGCAGAGTTATAAGTGATAACTCTCATCCACAGATATATTGAGGGAAGTCAACGAAGAGGATTTGAAAGCAAGGCAGAATTGCAGGAAACAGATTTCAGGAGGTAGATTCGAATCGCCTTTAAGGCACATGAAAAGCGGCAAAACTTCGACAATGATGACCTTGGCCAAAAAGGGCGTATGCGTTTTTTCCTGAATATATTCAGGAAAAAACGCATACGCCCTTTTTGGCCAACCAAGCAACCTGGAAAGGCAAATCAGCGCTACAAAGAAGTCTCGCTTCCCATGGGTCAAAAGGGCCATGCTGCAAAAAGTGTCAAAACCAGAAATGCAGGACAGGCCATGGAGAAATGGCAGCCTTGCTACGCTGATGGGCGGGATGTAAATTGCCAACAGCCACTCTGGAGAAGTGTACGGTGTGTCCTGAAACATCGAAAAAACACAGCTTAGGGAGCATAGGGCACGTCCACTCATGGGCGTATAAATTGGGAAAACTAAAAATCAGCAAGACACAGGCACCCCAAAGTTTAGGGCTGCTCTGTTGACAAGAACCTCCACTTCATGACACCTTAAATATCCCAGGAAAGAGAAAAATGGATAAAAAAGTTGTGGTCCTTATGTACAATGGAATATCACTCAGACATGAAATCAATGTCATAAGGCTAGTAGAAGCAAGATGAGTGGACTTAGGTACGACGATTCTAAGTGAAATAAGTCACACAGAAAAAGACACTTATCATAAGCTATCACTTATAGAGGGAATGTAAAAACCGCTACACTTGAACTGAATTACAAAACAGAACAGAGTCACACGTTTAGAAAACACACTATGGCTGCTTAACGGGAAAGGTGAGGTGGGGTGATGCATAAAACAAGGGGTTCAAATTTGCTCAGATACCGTTCCATACACCCAATATGTAATAGACAAGACCTACTCCTTGCTCCGTGAACTGGACTCAACACCCCCTATTCACCGCACAAGAATATATGTGACTAGTAACAATCTTAAAACCTATGTATTGATATCTGTCTGGAAGTGAGTCAAGTGGGTGTAAATCCGCATAAACACAGCCGTGAAAAGCAGCTAAACCCCATTATAAAAATAAATTACTTCTAAAAACCCGTAAAACAAAGACAGTGAAAGAGAGAGAAATTCTTACAAAATTCGTTCAGGGGCTGTGATGCCACCTGGATTGACCATATCTAGACCCACAGCTGGATGAGACATAAGGGTGGACACTCTTGGGGCTGAGAGGTTGGGTGAGCAAACGCAGACCCTTTAAAGTAATACTGCGTGATACCCATCCCATGGGTCCCAAATCTCCAGGTTCAAGGGCATCTTCCTACATCGAAAACATGCATGAGAAACTCAGAAGATGGTACACCGTGTGATTTTGAAAGGTTTCTAAAACACACCCCATTTCTCATCTCCTTGTGCTCGGGTTCGCCTTTCCAGCTACTTTACTAGCAATCTCCCTACTTGGAGAATCAGCACCTTTAACCTCCTGTTCCCTACAGGTTGCAATTTGTCCTGAGGATGAACGGGAAGAGGGGCAACCAATGAGAGACTAGATCTAGGTGTTGGGACAGGCACAGGTCACTCTATTTTCCCATCAGGAAGAAGAATTAATCACAGGCTCAGCCTGCCGCCCAGAAGCACAATAGGGCCTGAGGCAATCCCGCGCTTTTGCGGCCAGCTCCCAAAAAAGCGAGTTGAAAAATGGAGCTCAGGGACACTGCAATTCACAAACCCGCAGAGTTATAAATGATAACTCTCATCCACAGATATATTGAGGGAAGGCAACGAAGAGGATTTGAAAGCAAGGCAGAATTGCAGGAAACAGATTTCAGGAGGTAGATTCGAATCGCCTGTAAAGCACATGAAAAGCGGCAAAACGTCGACAATGATGCCCTTGGCCAAGAAGGGCGTATGCGTTTTTTCCTGAATATATTCAGGAAAAAACGCATACGCCCTTTTTGGCCAACCAAGCAACCTGGAAAGGCAAATCAGCGCTACAAAGAAGTCTCGCTTCCCATCGGTCAAAAGGGCCATGCTGCAAAAAGTGTCAAACCAGAAATGCAGGACAGGCCATGGAGAAATGGCAGCCTTGCTACGCTGATGAGCGGGATGTAAGTTGCCAACAGCCACTCTGGAGAAGTGTACGGTGTGTCCTGAAACATCGAAAAAACACAGCTTAGGGAGCATAGGTCACGTCCACTCATGGGCGTATAAATTGGGAAAACTAAAAATCAGCAAGACACAGGCACCCCAAAGTTTAGGGCTGCTCTGTTGACAAGAACCTCCACTTCATGACACCTTAAATATCCCAGGAAAGAGAAAAATGGATAAAGAAGTTGTGGTCCTTATGTACAATGCAATATCACTCAGACATGTAATCAATGTCATAAGGCTAGTAGAAGCAAGATGAGTGGACATAGGTACGACGATTCTAAGTGAAATAAGTCACACAGAAAAAGACACTTATCATAAGCTATCACTTATAGAGGGAATGTAAAAACCGCTACACTTGATCTGAATTACAGAACAGAAGAGAATCACACGTTTAGAAAACACACTATGGCTGCTTAACGGGAAAGGTGAGGTGGGGTGATGCATAAAACAAGGGGTTCAAATTCGCTCAGATACCGTTCCATACACCCAATATGTAATAGACAAGACCTACTCCTTGCTCAGTGAACTGGACTCAACACGCCCTATTCACCGCACAAGAATATATGTGACTAGTAACAATCTTAAAACCTATGTATTGATATCTGTCTGGAAGTGAGTCAAGTGGGTGTAAATCCGCATAAACACAGCCGTGAAAAGCAGCTAAACCCCATTATAAAAATAAATTACTTTTAAAAACCCGTAAAACAAAGACAGTGAAAGAGAGAGAAATTCTTACAAAATTCGTTCAGAGGCTGTGATGCAACCTGGATTGACCATATCTACACGCACAGCTGGATGAGACATAAGGGTGGACAGTCTTGGGGCTGAAAGGTTGGGTTAGGTTGGGTGAGCAAACGCAGACCCTTTAAAGTAATACTGCGTGGTACCCATCCCATCGGTCCCAAGTCTCCAGGTTCAAGGGCATCTTCCTACATCGAAAACATGCATGAGAAACTCAGAAGATGGTACACCGTGTGATTTTGAAAGGTTTCTAAAACGCACCTCATTTCTCATCTCCTTGTGTTCGGGTTCGCCATTCCAGCTACTTTACTAGCAATGTCCCTACTTGGAGAATCAGCACCTTTAACCTCCTGTTCCCTACAGGTTGCAATTTGTCCTGAGGATGAACGGGAAGAGGGGCAACCAATGAGAGACTAGATCTAGCTGTTGGGACAGGCACAGGTCACTCTATTTTCCCATCAGGAAGAAGAATTAACCACAGGCTCAGCCTGCTGCCAGGAACCAGAATAGGGCCTGAGGCAATCCCGTGCTTTTGCGGCCAGCTCTCAAAAAAGACAGTTGAAAAATGGAGCTCAGGGACACTGCAATTCACAAACCCGCAGAGTTATAAGTGATAACTCTCATCCACAGATATATTGAGGGAAGGCAACGAAGAGGATATGAAAGCAAGGCAGAATTGCAGGAAACAGATTTCAGGAGGTAGATTGTAATCGCCTTTAAGGCACATGAAAAGCGGCAAAACGTCGACAATGATGCCCTTGGCCAAGAAGGGCGTATGCGTTTTTTCCTGAATATATTCAGGAAAAAACGCATACGCCCTTCTTGGCCAACCAAGCAACCTGGAAAGGCAAATCAGCGCTACAAAGAAGTCTCGCTTCCCATCGGTCAAAAGGGCCATGCTGCAAAAAGTGTCAAAACCAGAAATGCAGGACAGGCCATGGAGAAATGGCAGCCTTGCTACGCTGATGAGCGGGATGTAAGTTGCCAACAGCCACTCTGGAGAAGTGTACGGTGTGTCCTGAAACATCGAAAAAACACAGCTTAGGGAGCATAGGGCACGTCCACTCATGGGCGTATAAATTGGGATAACTAAAAATCAGGAAGACACAGGCACCCCAAAGTTTAGGGCTGCTCTGTTGACAAGAACCTCCACTTCATGACACCTTAAATATCCCAGGAAAGAGAAAAATGGATAAAGAAGTTGTGGTCCTTATGTACAATACAATATCACTCAGACATGAAATCAATGTCATAAGGCTAGTAGAAGCAAGATGAGTGGACTTAGGTACGACGATTCTAAGTGAAATAAGTCACACAGAAAAAGACACTTATCATAAGCTATCACTTATAGAGGGAATGTAAAAACCGCTACACTTGAACTGAATTACAGAACAGAACAGAATCACACGTTTAGAAAACACACTATGGCTGCTTAACGGGAAAGGTGAGGTGGGGTGATGCATAAAACAAGGGGTTCAAATTCGCTCAGATACCGTTCCATACACCCAATATGTAATAGACAAGACCTACTCCTTGCTCAGTGAACTGGACTCAACACCCCCTATTCACTGCACAAGAATATATGTGACTAGTAACAATCTTAAAACCTATGTATTGATATCTGTCTGGAAGTGAGTCAAGTGGGTGTAAATCCGCATAAACACAGCCGTGAAAAGCAGCTAAACCCCATTATAAAAATAAATTACTTTTAAAAACCCGTAAAACAAAGACAGTGAAAGAGAGATAAATTCTTACAAAATTCGTTCAGGGGCTGTGATGCCACCTGGATTGACCATATCTAGACCCACAGCTGGATGAGACATAAGGGTGGACACTCTTGGGGCTGAGAGGTTGGGTGAGCAAACGCAGACCCTTTAAAGTAATACTGCGTGATACCCATCCCATGGGTCCCAAATCTCCAGGTTCAAGGGCATCTTCCTACATCGAAAACATGCATGAGAAACTCAGAAGATGGTACACCGTGTGATTTTGAAAGGTTTCTAAAACACACCCCATTTCTCATCTCCTTGTGCTCGGGTTCGCCTTTCCAGCTACTTTACTAGCAATCAACTTACTTGGAGAATCAGCACCTTTAACCTCCTGTTCCCTACAGGTTGCAATTTGTCCTGAGGATGAACGGGAAGAGGGGCAACCAATGAGAGACTAGATCTAGGTGTTGGGACAGGCACAGGTCACTCTATTTTCCCATCAGGAAGAAGAATTAATCACAGGCTCAGCCTGCCGCCCAGAAGCACAATAGGGCCTGAGGCAATCCCGCGCTTTTGCGGCCAGCTCCCAAAAAAGCGAGTTGAAAAATGGAGCTCAGGGACACTGCAATTCACAAACCCGCAGAGTTATAAATGATAACTCTCATCCACAGATATATTGAGGGAAGGCAACGAAGAGGATTTGAAAGCAAGGCAGAATTGCAGGAAACAGATTTCAGGAGGTAGATTCGAATCGCCTGTAAAGCACATGAAAAGCGGCAAAACGTCGACAATGATGCCCTTGGCCAAGAAGGGCGTATGCGTTTTTTCCTGAATATATTCAGGAAAAAACGCATACGCCCTTTTTGGCCAACCAAGCAACCTGGAAAGGCAAATCAGCGCTACAAAGAAGTCTCGCTTCCCATCGGTCAAAAGGGCCATGCTGCAAAAAGTGTCAAACCAGAAATGCAGGACAGGCCATGGAGAAATCGCAGCCTTGCTACGCTGATGAGCGGGATGTAAGTTGCCAACAGCCACTCTGGAGAAGTGTACGGTGTGTCCTGAAACATCGAAAAAACACAGCTTAGGGAGCATAGGGCACGTCCACTCATGGGCGTACAAATTGGGAAAACTAAAAATCAGCAAGACACAGGCACCCCAAAGTTTAGGGCTGCTCTGTTGACAAGAACCTCCACTTCATGACACCTTAAATATCCCAGGAAAGAGAAAAATGGATAAAGAAGTTGTGGTCCTTATGTACAATGGAATATCACTCAGACATGAAATCAATGTCATAAGGCTAGTAGAAGCAAGATGAGTCGACTTAGGTACGACGATTCTAAGTGAAATAAGTCACACAGAAAAAGACACTTATCATAAGCTATCACTTATAGAGGGAATGTAAAAACCGCTACACTTGAACTGAATTACAGAACAGAACAGAATCACACGTTTAGAAAACACACTATGGCTGCTTAACGGGAAAGGTGAGGTGGGGTGATGCATAAAACAAGGGGTTCAAATTCGCTCAGATACCGTTCCATACACCCAATATGTAATAGACAAGACCTACTCCTTGCTCAGTGAACTGGACTCAACACGCCCTATTCACCGCACAAGAATATATGTGACTAGTAACAATCTTAAAACCTATGTATTGATATCTGTCTGGAAGTGAGTCAAGTGGGTGTAAATCCGCATAAACACAGCCGTGAAAAGCAGCTAAACCCCATTATAAAAATAAATTACTTTTAAAAACCCGTAAATCAAAGATAGTGAAAGAGAGAGAAATTCTTACAAAATTCGTTCAGAGGCTGTGATGCAACCTGGATTGACCATATCTACACGCACAGCTGGATGAGACATAAGGGTGGACAGTCTTGGGGCTGAGAGGTTGGGTTAGGTTGGGTGAGCAAACACAGACCCTTTAAAGTAATACTGCGTGGTACCCATCCCATGGGTCCCAAGTCTCCAGGTTCAAGGGCATCTTCCTACATCGAAAACATGCATGAGAAACTCAGAAGATGGTACACCGTGTGATTTTGAAAGGTTTCTAAAACGCACCTCATTTCTCATCTCCTTGTGCTCGGGTTCGCCATTCCAGCTACTTTACTAGCAATCTCCCTACTTGGAGAATCAGCACCTTTAAGCTCCTGTTCCCTACAGGTTGCAATTTGTCCTGAGGATGAACGGGAAGAGGGGCAACCAATGAGAGACTAGATCTAGCTGTTGGGACAGGCACAGGTCACTCTATTTTCCCATCAGGAAGAAGAATTAACCACAGGCTCAGCCTGCTGCCAGGAACCAGAATAGGGCCTGAGGCAATCCCGTGCTTTTGCGGCCAGCTCTCAAAAAAGACAGTTGAAAAATGGAGCTCAGGGACACTGCAATTCACAAACCCGCAGAGTTATAAGTGATAACTCTCATCCACAGATATATTGAGGGAAGTCAACGAAGAGGATTTGAAAGCAAGGCAGAATTGCAGGAAACAGATTTCAGGAGGTAGATTCGAATCGCCTTTAAGGCACATGAAAAGCGGCAAAACTTCGACAATGATGACCTTGGCCAAAAAGGGCGTATGCGTTTTTTCCTGAATATATTCAGGAAAAAACGCATACGCCCTTTTTGGCCAACCAAGCAACCTGGAAAGGCAAATCAGCGCTACAAAGAAGTCTCGCTTCCCATGGGTCAAAAGGGCCATGCTGCAAAAAGTGTCAAAACCAGAAATGCAGGACAGGCCATGGAGAAATGGCAGCCTTGCTACGCTGATGGGCGGGATGTAAATTGCCAACAGCCACTCTGGAGAAGTGTACGGTGTGTCCTGAAACATCGAAAAAACACAGCTTAGGGAGCATAGGGCACGTCCACTCATGGGCGTATAAATTGGGAAAACTAAAAATCAGCAAGACACAGGCACCCCAAAGTTTAGGGCTGCTCTGTTGACAAGAACCTCCACTTCATGACACCTTAAATATCCCAGGAAAGAGAAAAATGGATAAAAAAGTTGTGGTCCTTATGTACAATGGAATATCACTCAGACATGAAATCAATGTCATAAGGCTAGTAGAAGCAAGATGAGTGGACTTAGGTACGACGATTCTAAGTGAAATAAGTCACACAGAAAAAGACACTTATCATAAGCTATCACTTATAGAGGGAATGTAAAAACCGCTACACTTGAACTGAATTACAAAACAGAACAGAGTCACACGTTTAGAAAACACACTATGGCTGCTTAACGGGAAAGGTGAGGTGGGGTGATGCATAAAACAAGGGGTTCAAATTTGCTCAGATACCGTTCCATACACCCAATATGTAATAGACAAGACCTACTCCTTGCTCCGTGAACTGGACTCAACACCCCCTATTCACCGCACAAGAATATATGTGACTAGTAACAATCTTAAAACCTATGTATTGATATCTGTCTGGAAGTGAGTCAAGTGGGTGTAAATCCGCATAAACACAGCCGTGAAAAGCAGCTAAACCCCATTATAAAAATAAATTACTTCTAAAAACCCGTAAAACAAAGACAGTGAAAGAGAGAGAAATTCTTACAAAATTCGTTCAGGGGCTGTGATGCCACCTGGATTGACCATATCTAGACCCACAGCTGGATGAGACATAAGGGTGGACACTCTTGGGGCTGAGAGGTTGGGTGAGCAAACGCAGACCCTTTAAAGTAATACTGCGTGATACCCATCCCATGGGTCCCAAATCTCCAGGTTCAAGGGCATCTTCCTACATCGAAAACATGCATGAGAAACTCAGAAGATGGTACACCGTGTGATTTTGAAAGGTTTCTAAAACACACCCCATTTCTCATCTCCTTGTGCTCGGGTTCGCCTTTCCAGCTACTTTACTAGCAATCA
This sequence comes from Eschrichtius robustus, assembly GCF_028021215.1. Lineage (NCBI taxonomy): Eukaryota > Metazoa > Chordata > Mammalia > Artiodactyla > Eschrichtiidae > Eschrichtius > Eschrichtius robustus. The sequence goes on along the minus strand of NW_027175159.1, from coordinate 420,141 downwards.
ACTTACTTGGAGAATCAGCACCTTTAAACTCCTGTTCCCTACAGGTTGCAATTTGTCCTGAGGATGAACGGGAAGAGGGGCAACCAATGAGAGACTAGATCTAGGTGTTGGGACAGGCACAGGTCACTCTATTTTCCCATCAGGAAGAAGAATTAATCACAGGCTCAGCCTGCCGCCCAGAAGCACAATAGGGCCTGAGGCAATCCCGCGCTTTTGCGGCCAGCTCCCAAAAAAGCGAGCTGAAAAATGGAGCTCAGGGACACTGCAATTCACAAACCCGCAGAGTTATAAATGATAACTCTCATCCACAGACATATTGAGGGAAGGCAACGAAGAGGATTTGAAAGCAAGGCAGAATTGCAGGAAACAGATTTCAGGAGGTAGATTCGAATCGCCTGTAAAGCACATGAAAAGCGGCAAAACGTCGACAATGATGCCCTTGGCCAAGAAGGGCGTATGCGTTTTTTCCTGAATATATTCAGGAAAAAACGCATACGCCCTTCTTGGCCAACCAAGCAACCTGGAAAGGCAAATCAGCGCTACAAAGAAGTCTCGCTTCCCATCGGTCAAAAGGGCCATGCTGCAAAAAGTGTCAAAACCAGAAATGCAGGACAGGCCATGGAGAAATGGCAGCCTTGCTACGCTGATGGGCGGGATGTTAATTGCCAACAGCCACTCTGGAGAAGTGTACGGTGTGTCCTGAAACATCGAAAAAACACAGCTTAGTGAGCATAGGGCACGTCCACTCATGGGCGTATAAATTGGGAAAACTAAAAATCAGCAAGACACAGGCACCCCAAAGTTTGGGGCTGCTCTGTTGACAAGAACCTCCACTTCATGACACCTTAAATATCCCAGGAAAGAGAAAAATGGATAAAAAAGTTGTGGTCCTTATGTACAATGGAATATCACTCAGACATGAAATCAATGTCATAAGGCTAGTAGAAGCAAGATGAGTGGACTTAGGTACGACGATTCTAAGTGAAATAAGTCACACAGAAAAAGACACTTATTATAAGCTATCACTTATAGAGGGAATGTAAAAACCGCTACACTTGAACTGAATTACAAAACAGAACAGAGTCACACGTTTAGAAAACACACTATGGCTGCTTAACGGGAAAGGTGAGGTGGGGTGATGCATAAAACAAGGGGTTCAAATTCGCTCAGATACCGTTCCATACACCCAATATGTAATAGACAAGACCTACTCCTTGCTCCGTGAACTGGACTCAACACCCCCTATTCACCGCACAAGAATATATGTGACTAGTAACAATCTTAAAACCTATGTATTGATATCTGTCTGGAAGTGAGTCAAGTGGGTGTAAATCCGCATAAACACAGCCGTGAAAAGCAGCTAAACCCCATTATAAAAATAAATTACTTTTAAAAACCCGTAAAACAAAGACAGTGAAAGAGAGAGAAATTCTTACAAAATTCGTTCAGGGGCTGTGATGCCACCTGGATTGACCATATCTAGACCCACAGCTGGATGAGACATAAGGGTGGACACTCTTGGGGCTGAGAGGTTGGGTGAGCAAACGCAGACCCTTTAAAGTAATACTGCGTGATACCCATCCCATGGGTCCCAAATCTCCAGGTTCAAGGGCATCTTCCTACATCGAAAACATGCATGAGAAACTCAGAAGATGGTACACCGTGTGATTTTGAAAGGTTTCTAAAACACACCCCATTTCTCATCTCCTTGTGCTCGGGTTCGCCTTTCCAGCTACTTTACTAGCAATCAACTTACTTGGAGAATCAGCACCTTTAAACTCCTGTTCCCTACAGGTTGCAATTTGTCCTGAGGATGAACGGGAAGAGGGGCAACCAATGAGAGACTAGATCTAGGTGTTGGGACAGGCACAGGTCACTCTATTTTCCCATCAGGAAGAAGAATTAATCACAGGCTCAGCCTGCTGCCCAGAAGCACAATAGGGCCTGAGGCAATCCCGCGCTTTTGCGGCCAGCTCCCAAAAAAGCGAGTTGAAAAATGGAGCTCAGGGACACTGCAATTCACAAACCCGCAGAGTTATATATGATAACTCTCATCCACAGATATATTGAGGGAAGGCAACGAAGAGGATTTGAAAGCAAGGCAGAATTGCAGGAAACAGATTTCAGGAGGTAGATTCGAATCGCCTGTAAAGCACATGAAAAGCGGCAAAACGTCGACAATGATGCCCTTGGCCACGAAGGGAGTATGCGTTTTTTCCTGAATATATTCAGGAAAAAACGCATACGCCCTTCTTGGCCAACCAAGCAACCTGGAAAGGCAAATCAGCGCTACAAAGAAGTCTCGCTTCCCATCGGTCAAAAGGGCCATGCTGCAAAAAGTGTCAAAACCAGAAATGCAGCACAGGCCATGGAGAAATGGCAGCCTTGCTACGCTGATGGGCGGGATGTTAATTGCCAACAGCCACTCTGGAGAAGTGTACGGTGTGTCCTGAAACATCGAAAAAACACAGCTTAGGGAGCATAGGGCACGTCCACTCATGGGCGTATAAATTGGGAAAACTAAAAATCAGGAAGACACAGGCACCCCAAAGTTTAGGGCTGCTCCGTTGACAAGAACCTCCACTTCATGACACCTTAAATATCCCAGGAAAGAGAAAAATGGATAAAGAAATTGTGGTCCTTATGTACAATGTAATATCACTCAGACATGAAATCAATGTCATAAGGCTAGTAGAAGCAAGATGAGTGGACTTAGGTACGACGATTCTAAGTGAAATAAGTCACACAGAAAAAGACACTTATCATAAGCTATCACTTATAGAGGGAATGTAAAAACCGCTACACTTGAACTGAATTACAGAACAGAACAGAATCACACGTTTAGAAAACACACTATGGCTGCTTAACGGGAAAGGTGAGGTGGGGTGATGCATAAAACAAGGGTTTCAAATTCGCTCAGATACCGTTCCATACACCCAATATGTAATAGACAAGACCTACTCCTTGCTCAGTGAACTGGACTCAACACGCCCTATTCACCGCACAAGAATATATGTGACTAGTAACAATCTTAAAACCTATGTATTGATATCTGTCTGGAAGTGAGTCAAGTGGGTGTAAATCCGCATAAACACAGCCGTGAAAAGCAGCTAAACCCCATTATAAAAATAAATTACTTTTAAAAACCCGTAAAACAAAGACAGTGAAAGAGAGAGAAATTCTTACAAAATTCTTTCAGAGGCTGTGATGCAACCTGGATTGACCATATCTACACGCACAGCTGGATGAGACATAAGGGTGGACAGTCTTGGGGCTGAAAGTTTGGGTTAGGTTGGGTGAGCAAACGCAGACCCTTTAAAGTAATACTGCGTGGTACCCATCCCATGGGTCCCAAGTCTCCAGGTTCAAGGGCATCTTCCTACATCGAAAACATGCATGAGAAACTCAGAAGATGGTACACCGTGTGATTTTGAAAGGTTTCTAAAACGCACCTCATTTCTCATCTCCTTGTGCTCGGGTTCGCCATTCCAGCTACTTTACTAGCAATCTCCCTACTTGGAGAATCAGCACCTTTAACCTCCTGTTCCCTACAGGTTGCAATTTGTCCTGAGGATGAACGGGAAGAGGGGCAACCAATGAGAGACTAGATCTAGCTGTTGGGACAGGCACAGGTCACTCTATTTTCCCATCAGGAAGAAGAATTAACCACTGGCTCAGCCTGCTGCCAGGAACCAGAATAGGGCCTGAGGCAATCCCGTGCTTTTGCGGCCAGCTCTCAAAAAAGACAGTTGAAAAATGGAGCTCAGGGACACTGCAATTCACAAACCCGCAGAGTTATAAGTGATAACTCTCATCCACAGATATATTGAGGGAAGTCAACGAAGCGGATTTGAAAGCAAGGCAGAATTGCAGGAAACAGATTTCAGGAGGTAGATTCGAATCGCCTTTAAGGCACATGAAAAGCGGCAAAACGTCGACAATGATGCCCTTGGCAAAAAGGGCGTATGCGCTTTTTCCTGAATATATTCAGGAAAAAACGCATACGCCCTTTTTGGCCAACCAAGCAACCTGGAAAGGCAAATCAGCGCTACAAAGAAGTCTCGCTTCCCATGGGTCAAAAGGGCCATGCTGCAAAAAGTGTCAAAACCAGAAATGCAGGACAGGCCATGGAGAAATGGCAGCCTTGCTACGCTGATGGGCGGGATGTAAATTGCCAACAGCCACTCTGGAGAAGTGTACGGTGTGTCCTGAAACATCGAAAAAACACAGCTTAGTGAGCATAGGGCACGTCCACTCATGGGCGTATAAATTGGGAAAACTAAAAATCAGCAAGACACAGGCACCCCAAAGTTTGGGGCTGCTCTGTTGACAAGAACCTCCACTTCATGACACCTTAAATATCCCAGGAAAGAGAAAAATGGATAAAGAAGTTGTGGTCCTTATGTACAATGGAATATCACTCAGACATGAAATCAATGTCATAAGGCTAGTAGAAGCAAGATGAGTGGACTTAGGTACGACGATTCTAAGTGAAATAAGTCACACAGAAAAAGACACTTATCATAAGCTATCACTTATAGAGGGAATGTAAAAACCGCTACACTTGAACTGAATTACAAAACAGAACAGAGTCACACGTTTAGAAAACACACTATGGCTGCTTAACGGGAAAGGTGAGGTGGGGTGATGCATAAAACAAGGGGTTCAAATTTGCTCAGATACCGTTCCATACACCCAATATGTAATAGACAAGACCTACTCCTTGCTCCGTGAACTGGACTCAACACCCCCTATTCACCGCACAAGAATATATGTGACTAGTAACAATCTTAAAACCTATGTATTGATATCTGTCTGGAAGTGAGTCAAGTGGGTGTAAATCCGCATAAACACAGCCGTGAAAAGCAGCTAAACCCCATTATAAAAATAAATTACTTTTAAAAACCCGTAAAACAAAGACAGTGAAAGAGAGAGAAATTCTTACAAAATTCGTTCAGGGGCTGTGATGCCACCTGGATTGACCATATCTAGACCCACAGCTGGATGAGACATAAGGGTGGACACTCTTGGGGCTGAGAGGTTGGGTGAGCAAACGCAGACCCTTTAAAGTAATACTGCGTGATACCCATCCCATGGGTCCCAAATCTCCAGGTTCAAGGGCATCTTCCTACATCGAAAACATGCATGAGAAACTCAGAAGATGGTACACCGTGTGATTTTGAAAGGTTTCTAAAACACACCCCATTTCTCATCTCCTTGTGCTCGGGTTCGCCTTTCCAGCTACTTTACTAGCAATCAACTTACTTGGAGAATCAGCACCTTTAACCTCCTGTTCCCTACAGGTTGCAATTTGTCCTGAGGATGAACGGGAAGAGGGGCAACCAATGAGAGACTAGATCTAGGTGTTGGGACAGGCACAGGTCACTCTATTTTCCCATCAGGAAGAAGAATTAATCACAGGCTCAGCCTGCCGCCCAGAAGCACAATAGGGCCTGAGGCAATCCCGCGCTTTTGCGGCCAGCTCCCAAAAAAGCGAGTTGAATAATGGAGCTCAGGGAAACTGCAATTCACAAACCCGCAGAGTTATAAATGATAACTCTCATCCACAGATATATTGAGGGAAGGCAACGAAGAGGATTTGAAAGCAAGGCAGAATTGCAGGAAACAGATTTAGGAGGTAGATTCGAATCGCCTGTAAAGCACATGAAAAGCGGCAAAACGTCGACAATGATGCCCTTGGCCAAGAAGGGCGTATGCGTTTTTTCCTGAATATATTCAGGAAAAAACGCATACGCCCTTTTTGGCCAACCAAGCAACCTGGAAAGTCAAATCAGCGCTACTAAGAAGTCTCGCTTCCCATCGGTCAAAAGGGCCATGCTGCAAAAAGTGTCAAAACCAGAAATGCAGCACAGGCCATGGAGAAATGGCAGCCTTGCTACGCTGATGGGCGGGATGTTAATTGCCAACAGCCACTCTGGAGAAGTGTACGGTGTGTCCTGAAACATCGAAAAAACACAGCTTAGGGAGCATAGGGCACGTCCACTCATGGGCGTATAAATTGGGAAAACTAAAAATCAGGAAGACACAGGCACCCCAAAGTTTAGGGCTGCTCCGTTGACAAGAACCTCCACTTCATGACACCTTAAATATCCCAGGAAAGAGAAAAATGGATAAAGAAATTGTGGTCCTTATGTACAATGTAATATCACTCAGACATGAAATCAATGTCATAAGGCTAGTAGAAGCAAGATGAGTGGACTTAGGTACGACGATTCTAAGTGAAATAAGTCACACAGAAAAAGACACTTATCATAAGCTATCACTTATAGAGGGAATGTAAAAACCGCTACACTTGAACTGAATTACAGAACAGAACAGAATCACACGTTTAGAAAACACACTATGGCTGCTTAACGGGAAAGGTGAGGTGGGGTGATGCATAAAACAAGGGGTTCAAATTCGCTCAGATACCGTTCCATACACCCAATATGTAATAGACAAGACCTACTCCTTGCTCAGTGAACTGGACTCAACACGCCCTATTCACCGCACAAGAATATATGTGACTAGTAACAATCTTAAAACCTATGTATTGATATCTGTCTGGAAGTGAGTCAAGTGGGTGTAAATCCGCATAAACACAGCCGTGAAAAGCAGCTAAACCCCATTATAAAAATAAATTACTTTTAAAAACCCGTAAAACAAAGACAGTGAAAGAGAGAGAAATTCTTACAAAATTCTTTCAGAGGCTGTGATGCAACCTGGATTGACCATATCTACACGCACAGCTGGATGAGACATAAGGGTGGACAGTCTTGGGGCTGAAAGTTTGGGTTAGGTTGGGTGAGCAAACGCAGACCCTTTAAAGTAATACTGCGTGGTACCCATCCCATGGGTCCCAAGTCTCCAGGTTCAAGGGCATCTTCCTACATCGAAAACATGCATGAGAAACTCAGAAGATGGTACACCGTGTGATTTTGAAAGGTTTCTAAAACGCACCTCATTTCTCATCTCCTTGTGCTCGGGTTCGCCATTCCAGCTACTTTACTAGCAATCTCCCTACTTGGAGAATTAGCACCTTTAACCTCCTGTTCCCTACAGGTTGCAATTTGTCCTGAGGATGAACGGGAAGAGGGGCAACCAATGAGAGACTAGATCTAGGTGTTGGGACAGGCACAGGTCACTCTATTTTCCCATCAGGAAGAAGAATTAACCACAGGCTCAGCCTGCTGCCAGGAACCAGAATAGGGCCTGAGGCAATCCCGTGCTTTTGCGGCCAGCTCTCAAAAAAGACAGTTGAAAAATGGAGCTCAGGGACACTGCAATTCACAAACCCGCAGAGTTATAAGTGATAACTCTCATCCACAGATATATTGAGGGAAGTCAACGAAGAGGATTTGAAAGCAAGGCAGAATTGCAGGAAACAGATTTCAGGAGGTAGATTCGAATCGCCTTTAAGGCACATGAAAAGCGGCAAAACGTCGACAATGATGCCCTTGGCCAAGAAGGGCGTATGCGTTTTTTCCTGAATATATTCAGGAAAAAACGCATACGCCCTTCTTGGCCAACCAAGCAACCTGGAAAGGCAAATCAGCGCTACAAAGAAGTCTCGCTTCCCATCGGTCAAAAGGGCCATGCTGCAAAAAGTGTCAAAACCAGAAATGCAGGACAGGCCATGGAGAAATGGCAGCCTTGCTACGCTGATGGGCGGGATGTTAATTGCCAACAGCCAATCTGGAGAAGTGTACGGTGTGTCCTGAAACATCGAAAAAACACAGCTTAGTGAGCATAGGGCACGTCCACTCATGGGCGTATAAATTGGGAAAACTAAAAATCAGCAAGACACAGGCACCCCAAAGTTTGGGGCTGCTCTGTTGACAAGAACCTCCACTTCATGACACCTTAAATATCCCAGGAAAGAGAATCATGGATAAAGAAGTTGTGGTCCTTATGTACAATGGAATATCACTCAGACATGAAATCAATGTCATAAGGCTAGTAGAAGCAAGATGAGTGGACTTAGGTACGACGATTCTAAGTGAAATAAGTCACACAGAAAAAGACACTTATCATAAGCTATCACTTATAGAGGGAATGTAAAAACCGCTACACTTGAACTGAATTACAAAACAGAACAGAGTCACACGTTTAGAAAACACACTATGGCTGCTTAACGGGAAAGGTGAGGTGGGGTGATGCATAAAACAAGGGGTTCAAATTTGCTCAGATACCGTTCCATACACCCAATATGTAATAGACAAGACCTACTCCTTGCTCCGTGAACTGGACTCAACACCCCCTATTCACCGCACAAGAATATATGTGACTAGTAACAATCTTAAAACCTATGTATTGATATCTGTCTGGAAGTGAGTCAAGTGGGTGTAAATCCGCATAAACACAGCCGTGAAAAGCAGCTAAACCCCATTATAAAAATAAATTACTTTTAAAAACCCGTAAAACAAAGACAGTGAAAGAGAGAGAAATTCTTACAAAATTCGTTCAGGGGCTGTGATGCCACCTGGATTGACCATATCTAGACCCACAGCTGGATGAGACATAAGGGTGGACACTCTTGGGGCTGAGAGGTTGGGTGAGCAAACGCAGACCCTTTAAAGTAATACTGCGTGATACCCATCCCATGGGTCCCAAATCTCCAGGTTCAAGGGCATCTTCCTACATCGAAAACATGCATGAGAAACTCAGAAGATGGTACACCGTGTGATTTTGAAAGGTTTCTAAAACACACCCCATTTCTCATCTCCTTGTGCTCGGGTTCGCCTTTCCAGCTACTTTACTAGCAATCAACTTACTTGGAGAATCAGCACCTTTAACCTCCTGTTCCCTACAGGTTGCAATTTGTCCTGAGGATGAACGGGAAGAGGGGCAACCAATGAGAGACTAGATCTAGGTGTTGGGACAGGCACAGGTCACTCTATTTTCCCATCAGGAAGAAGAATTAATCACAGGCTCAGCCTGCCGCCCAGAAGCACAATAGTGCCTGAGGCAATCCCGCGCTTTTGCGGCCAGCTCCCAAAAAAGCGAGTTGAAAAATGGAGCTCAGGGACACTGCAATTCACAAACCCGCAGAGTTATAAATGATAACTCTCATCCACAGATATATTGAGGGAAGGCAACGAAGAGGATTTGAAAGCAAGGCAGAATTGCAGGAAACAGATTTCAGGAGGTAGATTCGAATCGCCTGTAAAGCACATGAAAAGCGGCAAAACGTCGACAATGATGCCCTTGGCCAAGAAGGGCGTATGCGTTTTTTCCTGAATATATTCAGGAAAAAACGCATACGCCCTTTTTGGCCAACCAAGCAACCTGGAAAGGCAAATCAGCGCTACAAAGAAGTCTCGCTTCCCATCGGTCAAAAGGGCCATGCTGCAAAAAGTGTCAAACCAGAAATGCAGGACAGGCCATGGAGAAATCGCAGCCTTGCTACGCTGATGAGCGGGATGTAAGTTGCCAACAGCCACTCTGGAGAAGTGTACGGTGTGTCCTGAAACATCGAAAAAACACAGCTTAGTGAGCATAGGGCACGTCCACTCATGGGCGTATAAATTGGGAAAACTAAAAATCAGCAAGACACAGGCACCCCAAAGTTTGGGGCTGCTCTGTTGACAAGAACCTCCACTTCATGACACCTTAAATATCCCAGGAAAGAGAAAAATGGATAAAGAAGTTGTGGTCCTTATGTACAATGGAATATCACTCAGACATGAAATCAATGTCATAAGGCTAGTAGAAGCAAGATGAGTGGACTTAGGTACGACGATTCTAAGTGAAATAAGTCACACAGAAAAAGACACTTATCATAAGCTATCACTTATAGAGGGAATGTAAAAACCGCTACACTTGAACTGAATTACAAAACAGAACAGAGTCACACGTTTAGAAAACACACTATGGCTGCTTAACGGGAAAGGTGAGGTGGGGTGATGCATAAAACAAGGGGTTCAAATTTGCTCAGATACCGTTCCATACACCCAATATGTAATAGACAAGACCTACTCCTTGCTCCGTGAACTGGACTCAACACCCCCTATTCACCGCACAAGAATATATGTGACTAGTAACAATCTTAAAACCTATGTATTGATATCTGTCTGGAAGTGAGTCAAGTGGGTGTAAATCCGCATAAACACAGCCGTGAAAAGCAGCTAAACCCCATTATAAAAATAAATTACTTTTAAAAACCCGTAAAACAAAGACAGTGAAAGAGAGAGAAATTCTTACAAAATTCGTTCAGGGGCTGTGATGCCACCTGGATTGACCATATCTAGACCCACAGCTGGATGAGACATAAGGGTGGACACTCTTGGGGCTGAGAGGTTGGGTGAGCAAACGCAGACCCTTTAAAGTAATACTGCGTGATACCCATCCCATGGGTCCCAAATCTCCAGGTTCAAGGGCATCTTCCTACATCGAAAACATGCATGAGAAACTCAGAAGATGGTACACCGTGTGATTTTGAAAGGTTTCTAAAACACACCCCATTTCTCATCTCCTTGTGCTCGGGTTCGCCTTTCCAGCTACTTTACTAGCAATCAACTTACTTGGAGAATCAGCACCTTTAAACTCCTGTTCCCTACAGGTTGCAATTTGTCCTGAGGATGAACGGGAAGAGGGGCAACCAATGAGAGACTAGATCTAGGTGTTGGGACAGGCACATGTCACTCTATTTTCCCATCAGGAAGAAGAATTAATCACAGGCTCAGCCTGCCGCCCAGAAGCACAATAGGGCCTGAGGCAATCCCGCGCTTTTGCGGCCAGCTCCCAAAAAAGCGAGTTGAAAAATGGAGCTCAGGGACACTGCAATTCACAAACCCGCAGAGTTATATATGATAACTCTCATCCACAGATATATTGAGGGAAGGCAACGAAGAGGATTTGAAAGCAAGGCAGAATTGCAGGAAACAGATTTCAGGAGGTAGATTCGAATCGCCTGTAAAGCACATGAAAAGCGGCAAAACGTCGACAATGATGCCCTTGGCCAAGAAGGGCGTATGCGTTTTTTCCTGAATATATTCAGGAAAAAACGCATACGCCCTTCTTGGCCAACCAAGCAACCTGGAAAGGCAAATCAGCGCTACAAAGAAGTCTCGCTTCCCATCGGTCAAAAGGGCCATGCTGCAAAAAGTGTCAAAACCAGAAATGCAGCACAGGCCATGGAGAAATGGCAGCCTTGCTACGCTGATGGGCGGGATGTTAATTGCCAACAGCCACTCTGGAGAAGTGTACGGTGTGTCCTGAAACATCGAAAAAACACAGCTTAGGGAGCATAGGGCACGTCCACTCATGGGCGTATAAATTGGGAAAACTAAAAATCAGGAAGACACAGGCACCCCAAAGTTTAGGGCTGCTCCGTTGACAAGAACCTCCACTTCATGACACCTTAAATATCCCAGGAAAGAGAAAAATGGATAAAGAAATTGTGGTCCTTATGTACAATGTAATATCACTCAGACATGAAATCAATGTCATAAGGCTAGTAGAAGCAAGATGAGTGGACTTAGGTACGACGATTCTAAGTGAAATAAGTCACACAGAAAAAGACACTTATCATAAGCTATCACTTATAGAGGGAATGTAAAAACCGCTACACTTGAACTGAATTACAGAACAGAACAGAATCACACGTTTAGAAAACACACTATGGCTGCTTAACGGGAAAGGTGAGGTGGGGTGATGCATAAAACAAGGGTTTCAAATTCGCTCAGATACCGTTCCATACACCCAATATGTAATAGACAAGACCTACTCCTTGCTCAGTGAACTGGACTCAACACGCCCTATTCACCGCACAAGAATATATGTGACTAGTAACAATCTTAAAACCTATGTATTGATATCTGTCTGGAAGTGAGTCAAGTGGGTGTAAATCCGCATAAACACAGCCGTGAAAAGCAGCTAAACCCCATTATAAAAATAAATTACTTTTAAAAACCCGTAAAACAAAGACAGTGAAAGAGAGAGAAATTCTTACAAAATTCTTTCAGAGGCTGTGATGCAACCTGGATTGACCATATCTACACGCACAGCTGGATGAGACATAAGGGTGGACAGTCTTGGGGCTGAAAGTTTGGGTTAGGTTGGGTGAGCAAACGCAGACCCTTTAAAGTAATACTGCGTGGTACCCATCCCATGGGTCCCAAGTCTCCAGGTTCAAGGGCATCTTCCTACATCGAAAACATGCATGAGAAACTCAGAAGATGGTACACCGTGTGATTTTGAAAGGTTTCTAAAACGCACCTCATTTCTCATCTCCTTGTGCTCGGGTTCGCCATTCCAGCTACTTTACTAGCAATCTCCCTACTTGGAGAATCAGCACCTTTAACCTCCTGTTCCCTACAGGTTGCAATTTGTCCTGAGGATGAACGGGAAGAGGGGCAACCAATGAGAGACTAGATCTAGCTGTTGGGACAGGCACAGGTCACTCTATTTTCCCATCAGGAAGAAGAATTAACCACAGGCTCAGCCTGCTGCCAGGAACCAGAATAGGGCCTGAGGCAATCCCGTGCTTTTGCGGCCAGCTCTCAAAAAAGACAGTTGAAAAATGGAGCTCAGGGACACTGCAATTCACAAACCCGCAGAGTTATAAGTGATAACTCTCATCCACAGATATATTGAGGGAAGTCAACGAAGAGGATTTGAAAGCAAGGCAGAATTGCAGGAAACAGATTTCAGGAGGTAGATTCGAATCGCCTTTAAGGCACATGAAAAGCGGCAAAACGTCGACAATGATGCCCTTGGCCAAAAAGGGCGTATGCGCTTTTTCCTGAATATATTCAGGAAAAAACGCATACGCCCTTTTTGGCCAACCAAGCAACCTGGAAAGGCAAATCAGCGCTACAAAGAAGTCTCGCTTCCCATGGGTCAAAAGGGCCATGCTGCAAAAAGTGTCAAAACCAGAAATGCAGGACAGGCCATGGAGAAATGGCAGCCTTGCTACGCTGATGGGCGGGATGTAAATTGCCAACAGCCACTCTGGAGAAGTGTACGGTGTGTCCTGAAACATCGAAAAAACACAGCTTAGTGAGCATAGGGCACGTCCACTCATGGGCGTATAAATTGGGAAAACTAAAAATCAGCAAGACACAGGCACCCCAAAGTTTGGGGCTGCTCTGTTGACAAGAACCTCCACTTCATGACACCTTAAATATCCCAGGAAAGAGAAAAATGGATAAAGAAGTTGTGGTCCTTATGTACAATGGAATATCACTCAGACATGAAATCAATGTCATAAGGCTAGTAGAAGCAAGATGAGTGGACTTAGGTACGACGATTCTAAGTGAAATAAGTCACACAGAAAAAGACACTTATCATAAGCTATCACTTATAGAGGGAATGTAAAAACCGCTACACTTGAACTGAATTACAAAACAGAACAGAGTCACACGTTTAGAAAACACACTATGGCTGCTTAACGGGAAAGGTGAGGTGGGGTGATGCATAAAACAAGGGGTTCAAATTTGCTCAGATACCGTTCCATACACCCAATATGTAATAGACAAGACCTACTCCTTGCTCCGTGAACTGGACTCAACACCCCCTATTCACCGCACAAGAATATATGTGACTAGTAACAATCTTAAAACCTATGTATTGATATCTGTCTGGAAGTGAGTCAAGTGGGTGTAAATCCGCATAAACACAGCCGTGAAAAGCAGCTAAACCCCATTATAAAAATAAATTACTTTTAAAAACCCGTAAAACAAAGACAGTGAAAGAGAGAGAAATTCTTACAAAATTCGTTCAGGGGCTGTGATGCCACCTGGATTGACCATATCTAGACCCACAGCTGGATGAGACATAAGGGTGGACACTCTTGGGGCTGAGAGGTTGGGTGAGCAAACGCAGACCCTTTAAAGTAATACTGCGTGATACCCATCCCATGGGTCCCAAATCTCCAGGTTCAAGGGCATCTTCCTACATCGAAAACATGCATGAGAAACTCAGAAGATGGTACACCGTGTGATTTTGAAAGGTTTCTAAAACACACCCCATTTCTCATCTCCTTGTGCTCGGGTTCGCCTTTCCAGCTACTTTACTAGCAATCAACTTACTTGGAGAATCAGCACCTTTAACCTCCTGTTCCCTACAGGTTGCAATTTGTCCTGAGGATGAACGGGAAGAGGGGCAACCAATGAGAGACTAGATCTAGGTGTTGGGACAGGCACAGGTCACTCTATTTTCCCATCAGGAAGAAGAATTAATCACAGGCTCAGCCTGCCGCCCAGAAGCACAATAGGGCCTGAGGCAATCCCGCGCTTTTGCGGCCAGCTCCCAAAAAAGCGAGTTGAATAATGGAGCTCAGGGAAACTGCAATTCACAAACCCGCAGAGTTATAAATTATAACTCTCATCCACAGATATATTGAGGGAAGGCAACGAAGAGGATTTGAAAGCAAGGCAGAATTGCAGGAAACAGATTTCAGGAGGTAGATTCGAATCGCCTGTAAAGCACATGAAAAGCGGCAAAACGTCGACAATGATGCCCTTGGACAAGAAGGGCGTATGCGTTTTTTCCTGAATATATTCAGGAAAAAACGCATACGCCCTTTTTGGCCAACCAAGCAACCTGGAAAGGCAAATCAGCGCTACAAAGAAGTCTCGCTTCCCATCGGTCAAAAGGGCCATGCTGCAAAAAGTGTCAAAACCAGAAATGCAGCACAGGCCATGGAGAAATGGCAGCCTTGCTACGCTGATGGGCGGGATGTTAATTGCCAACAGCCACTCTGGAGAAGTGTACGGTGTGTCCTGAAACATCGAAAAAACACAGCTTAGGGAGCATAGGGCACGTCCACTCATGGGCGTATAAATTGGGAAAACTAAAAATCAGGAAGACACAGGCACCCCAAAGTTTAGGGCTGCTCCGTTGACAAGAACCTCCACTTCATGACACCTTAAATATCCCAGGAAAGAGAAAAATGGATAAAGAAATTGTGGTCCTTATGTACAATGTAATATCACTCAGACATGAAATCAATGTCATAAGGCTAGTAGAAGCAAGATGAGTGGACTTAGGTACGACGATTCTAAGTGAAATAAGTCACACAGAAAAAGACACTTATCATAAGCTATCACTTATAGAGGGAATGTAAAAACCGCTACACTTGAACTGAATTACAGAACAGAACAGAATCACACGTTTAGAAAACACACTATGGCTGCTTAACGGGAAAGGTGAGGTGGGGTGATGCATAAAACAAGGGTTTCAAATTCGCTCAGATACCGTTCCATACACCCAATATGTAATAGACAAGACCTACTCCTTGCTCAGTGAACTGGACTCAACACGCCCTATTCACCGCACAAGAATATATGTGACTAGTAACAATCTTAAAACCTATGTATTGATATCTGTCTGGAAGTGAGTCAAGTGGGTGTAAATCCGCATAAACACAGCCGTGAAAAGCAGCTAAACCCCATTATAAAAATAAATTACTTTTAAAAACCCGTAAAACAAAGACAGTGAAAGAGAGAGAAATTCTTACAAAATTCTTTCAGAGGCTGTGATGCAACCTGGATTGACCATATCTACACGCACAGCTGGATGAGACATAAGGGTGGACAGTCTTGGGGCTGAAAGTTTGGGTTAGGTTGGGTGAGCAAACGCAGACCCTTTAAAGTAATACTGCGTGGTACCCATCCCATGGGTCCCAAGTCTCCAGGTTCAAGGGCATCTTCCTACATCGAAAACATGCATGAGAAACTCAGAAGATGGTACACCGTGTGATTTTGAAAGGTTTCTAAAACGCACCTCATTTCTCATCTCCTTGTGCTCCGGTTCGCCATTCCAGCTACTTTACTAGCAATCTCCCTACTTGGAGAATCAGCACCTTTAACCTCCTGTTCCCTACAGGTTGCAATTTGTCCTGAGGATGAACGGGAAGAGGGGCAACCAATGAGAGACTAGATCTAGCTGTTGGGACAGGCACAGGTCACACTATTTTCCCATCAGGAAGAAGAATTAACCACAGGCTCAGCCTGCTGCCAGGAACCAGAATAGGGCCTGAGGCAATCCCGTGCTTTTGCGGCCAGCTCTCAAAAAAGACAGTTGAAAAATGGAGCTCAGGGACACTGCAATTCACAAACCCGCAGAGTTATAAGTGATAACTCTCATCCACAGATATATTGAGGGAAGTCAACGAAGAGGATTTGAAAGCAAGGCAGAATTGCAGGAAACAGATTTCAGGAGGTAGATTCGAATCGCCTTTAAGGCACATAAACAGCGGCAAAACGTCGACAATGATGCCCTTGGCCAAAAAGGGCGTATGCGCTTTTTCCTGAATATATTCAGGAAAAAACGCATACGCCCTTTTTGGCCAACCAAGCAACCTGGAAAGGCAAATCAGTGCTACAAAGAAGTCTCGCTTCCCATGGGTCAAAAGGGCCATGCTGCAAAAAGTGTCAAAACCAGAAATGCAGGACAGGCCATGGAGAAATGGCAGCCTTGCTACGCTGATGGGCGGGATGTAAATTGCCAACAGCCACTCTGGAGAAGTGTACGGTGTGTCCTGAAACATCGAAAAAACACAGCTTAGTGAGCATAGGGCACGTCCACTCATGGGCGTATAAATTGGGAAAACTAAAAATCAGCAAGACACAGGCACCCCAAAGTTTGGGGCTGCTCTGTTGACAAGAACCTCCACTTCATGACACCTTAAATATCCCAGGAAAGAGAAAAATGGATAAAGAAGTTGTGGTCCTTATGTACAATGGAATATCACTCAGACATGAAATCAATGTCATAAGGCTAGTAGAAGCAAGATGAGTGGACTTAGGTACGACGATTCTAAGTGAAATAAGTCACACAGAAAAAGACACTTATCATAAGCTATCACTTATAGAGGGAATGTAAAAACCGCTACACTTGAACTGAATTACAAAACAGAACAGAGTCACACGTTTAGAAAACACACTATGGCTGCTTAACGGGAAAGGTGAGGTGGGGTGATGCATAAAACAAGGGGTTCAAATTTGCTCAGATACCGTTCCATACACCCAATATGTAATAGACAAGACCTACTCCTTGCTCCGTGAACTGGACTCAACACCCCCTATTCACCGCACAAGAATATATGTGACTAGTAACAATCTTAAAACCTATGTATTGATATCTGTCTGGAAGTGAGTCAAGTGGGTGTAAATCCGCATAAACACAGCCGTGAAAAGCAGCTAAACCCCATTATAAAAATAAATTACTTTTAAAAACCCGTAAAACAAAGACAGTGAAAGAGAGAGAAATTCTTACAAAATTCGTTCAGGGGCTGTGATGCCACCTGGATTGACCATATCTAGACCCACAGCTGGATGAGACATAAGGGTGGACACTCTTGGGGCTGAGAGGTTGGGTGAGCAAACGCAGACCCTTTAAAGTAATACTGCGTGATACCCATCCCATGGGTCCCAAATCTCCAGGTTCAAGGGCATCTTCCTACATCGAAAACATGCATGAGAAACTCAGAAGATGGTACACCGTGTGATTTTGAAAGGTTTCTAAAACACACCCCATTTCTCATCTCCTTGTGCTCGGGTTCGCCTTTCCAGCTACTTTACTAGCAATCAACTTACTTGGAGAATCAGCACCTTTAACCTCCTGTTCCCTACAGGTTGCAATTTGTCCTGAGGATGAACGGGAAGAGGGGCAACCAATGAGAGACTAGATCTAGGTGTTGGGACAGGCACAGGTCACTCTATTTTCCCATCAGGAAGAAGAATTAATCACAGGCTCAGCCTGCCGCCCAGAAGCACAATAGGGCCTGAGGCAATCCCGCGCTTTTGCGGCCAGCTCCCAAAAAAGCGAGTTGAATAATGGAGCTCAGGGAAACTGCAATTCACAAACCCGCAGAGTTATAAATGATAACTCTCATCCACAGATATATTGAGGGAAGGCAACGAAGAGGATTTGAAAGCAAGGCAGAATTGCAGGAAACAGATTTCAGGAGGTAGATTCGAATCGCCTGTAAAGCACATGAAAAGCGGCAAAACGTCGACAATGATGCCCTTGGCCAAGAAGGGCGTATGCGTTTTTTCCTGAATATATTCAGGAAAAAACGCATACGCCCTTTTTGGCCAACCAAGCAACCTGGAAAGGCAAATCAGCGCTACAAAGAAGTCTCGCTTCCCATCGGTCAAAAGGGCCATGCTGCAAAAAGTGTCAAACCAGAAATGCAGGACAGGCCATGGAGAAATGGCAGCCTTGCTACGCTGATGAGCGGGATGTAAGTTGCCAACAGCCACTCTGGAGAAGTGTACGGTGTGTCCTGAAACATCGAAAAAACACAGCTTAGGGAGCATAGGTCACGTCCACTCATGGGCGTATAAATTGGGAAAACTAAAAATCAGCAAGACACAGGCACCCCAAAGTTTACGGCTGCTCTGTTGACAAGAACCTCCACTTCATGACACCTTAAATATCCCAGGAAAGAGAAAAATGGATAAAGAAGTTGTGGTCCTTATGTACAATGCAATATCACTCAGACATGTAATCAATGTCATAAGGCTAGTAGAAGCAAGATGAGTGGACATAGGTACGACGATTCTAAGTGAAATAAGTCACACAGAAAAAGACACTTATCATAAGCTATCACTTATAGAGGGAATGTAAAAACCGCTACACTTGATCTGAATTACAGAACAGAAGAGAATCACACGTTTAGAAAACACACTATGGCTGCTTAACGGGAAAGGTGAGGTGGGGTGATGCATAAAACAAGGGGTTCAAATTCGCTCAGATACCGTTCCATACACCCAATATGTAATAGACAAGACCTACTCCTTGCTCAGTGAACTGGACTCAACACGCCCTATTCACCGCACAAGAATATATGTGACTAGTAACAATCTTAAAACCTATGTATTGATATCTGTCTGGAAGTGAGTCAAGTGGGTGTAAATCCGCATAAACACAGCCGTGAAAAGCAGCTAAACCCCATTATAAAAATAAATTACTTTTAAAAACCCGTAAAACAAAGACAGTGAAAGAGAGAGAAATTCTTACAAAATTCGTTCAGAGGCTGTGATGCAACCTGGATTGACCATATCTACACGCACAGCTGGATGAGACATAAGGGTGGACAGTCTTGGGGCTGAAAGGTTGGGTTAGGTTGGGTGAGCAAACGCAGACCCTTTAAAGTAATACTGCGTGGTACCCATCCCATCGGTCCCAAGTCTCCAGGTTCAAGGGCATCTTCCTACATCGAAAACATGCATGAGAAACTCAGAAGATGGTACACCGTGTGATTTTGAAAGGTTTCTAAAACGCACCTCATTTCTCATCTCCTTGTGTTCGGGTTCGCCATTCCAGCTACTTTACTAGCAATGTCCCTACTTGGAGAATCAGCACCTTTAACCTCCTGTTCCCTACAGGTTGCAATTTGTCCTGAGGATGAACGGGAAGAGGGGCAACCAATGAGAGACTAGATCTAGCTGTTGGGACAGGCACAGGTCACTCTATTTTCCCATCAGGAAGAAGAATTAACCACAGGCTCAGCCTGCTGCCAGGAACCAGAATAGGGCCTGAGGCAATCCCGTGCTTTTGCGGCCAGCTCTCAAAAAAGACAGTTGAAAAATGGAGCTCAGGGACACTGCAATTCACAAACCCGCAGAGTTATAAGTGATAACTCTCATCCACAGATATATTGAGGGAAGGCAACGAAGAGGATATGAAAGCAAGGCAGAATTGCAGGAAACAGATTTCAGGAGGTAGATTGTAATCGCCTTTAAGGCACATGAAAAGCGGCAAAACGTCGACAATGATGCCCTTGGCCAAGAAGGGCGTATGCGTTTTTTCCTGAATATATTCAGGAAAAAACGCATACGCCCTTCTTGGCCAACCAAGCAACCTGGAAAGGCAAATCAGCGCTACAAAGAAGTCTCGCTTCCCATCGGTCAAAAGGGCCATGCTGCAAAAAGTGTCAAAACCAGAAATGCAGGACAGGCCATGGAGAAATGGCAGCCTTGCTACGCTGATGAGCGGGATGTAAGTTGCCAACAGCCACTCTGGAGAAGTGTACGGTGTGTCCTGAAACATCGAAAAAACACAGCTTAGGGAGCATAGGGCACGTCCACTCATGGGCGTATAAATTGGGAAAACTAAAAATCAGGAAGACACAGGCACCCCAAAGTTTAGGGCTGCTCTGTTGACAAGAACCTCCACTTCATGACACCTTAAATATCCCAGGAAAGAGAAAAATGGATAAAGAAGTTGTGGTCCTTATGTACAATGCAATATCACTCAGACATGAAATCAATGTCATAAGGCTAGTAGAAGCAAGATGAGTGGACTTAGGTACGACGATTCTAAGTGAAATAAGTCACACAGAAAAAGACACTTATCATAAGCTATCACTTATAGAGGGAATGTAAAAACCGCTACACTTGAACTGAATTACAGAACAGAACAGAATCACACGTTTAGAAAACACACTATGGCTGCTTAACGGGAAAGGTGAGGTGGGGTGATGCATAAAACAAGGGGTTCAAATTCGCTCAGATACCGTTCCATACACCCAATATGTAATAGACAAGACCTACTCCTTGCTCAGTGAACTGGACTCAACACCCCCTATTCACCGCACAAGAATATATGTGACTAGTAACAATCTTAAAACCTATGTATTGATATCTGTCTGGAAGTGAGTCAAGTGGGTGTAAATCCGCATAAACACAGCCGTGAAAAGCAGCTAAACCCCATTATAAAAATAAATTACTTTTAAAAACCCGTAAAACAAAGACAGTGAAAGAGAGAGAAATTCTTACAAAATTCGTTCAGGGGCTGTGATGCCACCTGGATTGACCATATCTAGACCCACAGCTGGATGAGACATAAGGGTGGACACTCTTGGGGCTGAGAGGTTGGGTGAGCAAACGCAGACCCTTTAAAGTAATACTGCGTGATACCCATCCCATGGGTCCCAAATCTCCAGGTTCAAGGGCATCTTCCTACATCGAAAACATGCATGAGAAACTCAGAAGATGGTACACCGTGTGATTTTGAAAGGTTTCTAAAACACACCCCATTTCTCATCTCCTTGTGCTCGGGTTCGCCTTTCCAGCTACTTTACTAGCAATCAACTTACTTGGAGAATCAGCACCTTTAACCTCCTGTTCCCTACAGGTTGCAATTTGTCCTGAGGATGAACGGGAAGAGGGGCAACCAATGAGAGACTAGATCTAGGTGTTGGGACAGGCACAGGTCACTCTATTTTCCCATCAGGAAGAAGAATTAATCACAGGCTCAGCCTGCCGCCCAGAAGCACAATAGTGCCTGAGGCAATCCCGCGCTTTTGCGGCCAGCTCCCAAAAAAGCGAGTTGAAAAATGGAGCTCAGGGACACTGCAATTCACAAACCCGCAGAGTTATAAATGATAACTCTCATCCACAGATATATTGAGGGAAGGCAACGAAGAGGATTTGAAAGCAAGGCAGAATTGCAGGAAACAGATTTCAGGAGGTAGATTCGAATCGCCTGTAAAGCACATGAAAAGCGGCAAAACGTCGACAATGATGCCCTTGGCCAAGAAGGGCGTATGCGTTTTTTCCTGAATATATTCAGGAAAAAACGCATACGCCCTTTTTGGCCAACCAAGCAACCTGGAAAGGCAAATCAGCGCTACAAAGAAGTCTCGCTTCCCATCGGTCAAAAGGGCCATGCTGCAAAAAGTGTCAAACCAGAAATGCAGGACAGGCCATGGAGAAATCGCAGCCTTGCTACGCTGATGAGCGGGATGTAAGTTGCCAACAGCCACTCTGGAGAAGTGTACGGTGTGTCCTGAAACATCGAAAAAACACAGCTTAGGGAGCATAGGTCACGTCCACTCATGGGCGTATAAATTGGGAAAACTAAAAATCAGCAAGACACAGGCACCCCAAAGTTTAGGGCTGCTCTGTTGACAAGAACCTCCACTTCATGACACCTTAAATATCCCAGGAAAGAGAAAAATGGATAAAGAAGTTGTGGTCCTTATGTACAATGCAATATCACTCAGACATGAAATCAATGTCATAAGGCTAGTAGAAGCAAGATGAGTGGACTTAGGTACGACGATTCTAAGTGAAATAAGTCACACAGAAAAAGACACTTATCATAAGCTATCACTTATAGAGGGAATGTAAAAACCGCTACACTTGAACTGAATTACAGAACAGAACAGAATCACACGTTTAGAAAACACACTATGGCTGCTTAACGGGAAAGGTGAGGTGGGGTGATGCATAAAACAAGGGGTTCAAATTCGCTCAGATACCGTTCCATACACCCAATATGTAATAGACAAGACCTACTCCTTGCTCCGTGAACTGGACTCAACACCCCCTATTCACCGCACAAGAATATATGTGACTAGTAACAATCTTAAAACCTATGTATTGATATCTGTCTGGAAGTGAGTCAAGTGGGTGTAAATCCGCATAAACACAGCCGTGAAAAGCAGCTAAACCCCATTATAAAAATAAATTACTTTTAAAAACCCGTAAAACAAAGACAGTGAAAGAGAGAGAAATTCTTACAAAATTCGTTCAGGGGCTGTGATGCCACCTGGATTGACCATATCTAGACCCACAGCTGGATGAGACATAAGGGTGGACACTCTTGGGGCTGAGAGGTTGGGTGAGCAAACGCAGACCCTTTAAAGTAATACTGCGTGATACCCATCCCATGGGTCCCAAATCTCCAGGTTCAAGGGCATCTTCCTACATCGAAAACATGCATGAGAAACTCAGAAGATGGTACACCGTGTGATTTTCAAAGGTTTCTAAAACACACCCCATTTCTCATCTCCTTGTGCTCGGGTTCGCCTTTCCAGCTACTTTACTAGCAATCAACTTACTTGGAGAATCAGCACCTTTAACCTCCTGTTCCCTACAGGTTGCAATTTGTCCTGAGGATGAACGGGAAGAGGGGCAACCAATGAGAGACTAGATCTAGGTGTTGGGACAGGCACAGGTCACTCTATTTTCCCATCAGGAAGAAGAATTAATCACAGGCTCAGCCTGCCGCCCAGAAGCACAATAGGGCCTGAGGCAATCCCGCGCTTTTGCGGCCAGCTCCCAAAAAAGCGAGTTGAATAATGGAGCTCAGGGAAACTGCAATTCACAAACCCGCAGAGTTATAAATGATAACTCTCATCCACAGATATATTGAGGGAAGGCAACGAAGAGGATTTGAAAGCAAGGCAGAATTGCAGGAAACAGATTTCAGGAGGTAGATTCGAATCGCCTGTAAAGCACATGAAAAGCGGCAAAACGTCGACAATGATGCCCTTGGCCAAGAAGGGCGTATGCGTTTTTTCCTGAATATATTCAGGAAAAAACGCATACGCCCTTTTTGGCCAACCAAGCAACCTGGAAAGGCAAATCAGCGCTACAAAGAAGTCTCGCTTCCCATCGGTCAAAAGGGCCATGCTGCAAAAAGTGTCAAACCAGAAATGCAGGACAGGCCATGGAGAAATGGCAGCCTTGCTACGCTGATGAGCGGGATGTAAGTTGCCAACAGCCACTCTGGAGAAGTGTACGGTGTGTCCTGAAACATCGAAAAAACACAGCTTAGGGAGCATAGGTCACGTCCACTCATGGGCGTATAAATTGGGAAAACTAAAAATCAGCAAGACACAGGCACCCCAAAGTTTAGGGCTGCTCTGTTGACAAGAACCTCCACTTCATGACACCTTAAATATCCCAGGAAAGAGAAAAATGGATAAAGAAGTTGTGGTCCTTATGTACAATGCAATATCACTCAGACATGTAATCAATGTCATAAGGCTAGTAGAAGCAAGATGAGTGGACATAGGTACGACGATTCTAAGTGAAATAAGTCACACAGAAAAAGACACTTATCATAAGCTATCACTTATAGAGGGAATGTAAAAACCGCTACACTTGATCTGAATTACAGAACAGAAGAGAATCACACGTTTAGAAAACACACTATGGCTGCTTAACGGGAAAGGTGAGGTGGGGTGATGCATAAAACAAGGGGTTCAAATTCGCTCAGATACCGTTCCATACACCCAATATGTAATAGACAAGACCTACTCCTTGCTCAGTGAACTGGACTCAACACGCCCTATTCACCGCACAAGAATATATGTGACTAGTAACAATCTTAAAACCTATGTATTGATATCTGTCTGGAAGTGAGTCAAGTGGGTGTAAATCCGCATAAACACAGCCGTGAAAAGCAGCTAAACCCCATTATAAAAATAAATTACTTTTAAAAACCCGTAAAACAAAGACAGTGAAAGAGAGAGAAATTCTTACAAAATTCGTTCAGAGGCTGTGATGCAACCTGGATTGACCATATCTACACGCACAGCTGGATGAGACATAAGGGTGGACAGTCTTGGGGCTGAAAGGTTGGGTTAGGTTGGGTGAGCAAACGCAGACCCTTTAAAATAATACTGCGTGGTACCCATCCCATCGGTCCCAAGTCTCCAGGTTCAAGGGCATCTTCCTACATCGAAAACATGCATGAGAAACTCAGAAGATGGTACACCGTGTGATTTTGAAAGGTTTCTAAAACGCACCTCATTTCTCATCTCCTTGTGTTCGGGTTCGCCATTCCAGCTACTTTACTAGCAATGTCCCTACTTGGAGAATCAGCACCTTTAACCTCCTGTTCCCTACAGGTTGCAATTTGTCCTGAGGATGAACGGGAAGAGGGGCAACCAATGAGAGACTAGATCTAGCTGTTGGGACAGGCACAGGTCACTCTATTTTCCCATCAGGAAGAAGAATTAACCACAGGCTCAGCCTGCTGCCAGGAACCAGAATAGGGCCTGAGGCAATCCCGTGCTTTTGCGGCCAGCTCTCAAAAAAGACAGTTGAAAAATGGAGCTCAGGGACACTGCAATTCACAAACCCGCAGAGTTATAAGTGATAACTCTCATCCACAGATATATTGAGGGAAGGCAACGAAGAGGATATGAAAGCAAGGCAGAATTGCAGGAAACAGATTTCAGGAGGTAGATTGTAATCGCCTTTAAGGCACATGAAAAGCGGCAAAACGTCGACAATGATGCCCTTGGCCAAGAAGGGCGTATGCGTTTTTTCCTGAATATATTCAGGAAAAAACGCATACGCCCTTCTTGGCCAACCAAGCAACCTGGAAAGGCAAATCAGCGCTACAAAGAAGTCTCGCTTCCCATCGGTCAAAAGGGCCATGCTGCAAAAAGTGTCAAAACCAGAAATGCAGGACAGGCCATGGAGAAATGGCAGCCTTGCTACGCTGATGAGCGGGATGTAAGTTGCCAACAGCCACTCTGGAGAAGTGTACGGTGTGTCCTGAAACATCGAAAAAACACAGCTTAGGGAGCATAGGGCACGTCCACTCATGGGCGTATAAATTGGGAAAACTAAAAATCAGGAAGACACAGGCACCCCAAAGTTTAGGGCTGCTCTGTTGACAAGAACCTCCACTTCATGACACCTTAAATATCCCAGGAAAGAGAAAAATGGATAAAGAAGTTGTGGTCCTTATGTACAATGCAATATCACTCAGACATGAAATCAATGTCATAAGGCTAGTAGAAGCAAGATGAGTGGACTTAGGTACGACGATTCTA
This sequence comes from Eschrichtius robustus, assembly GCF_028021215.1. NCBI lineage: Eukaryota > Metazoa > Chordata > Mammalia > Artiodactyla > Eschrichtiidae > Eschrichtius > Eschrichtius robustus. The sequence continues at coordinate 394,607 of NW_027175159.1, read as the reverse complement.
AGTGAAATAAGTCACACAGAAAAAGACACTTATCATAAGCTATCACTTATAGAGGGAATGTAAAAACCGCTACACTTGAACTGAATTACAGAACAGAACAGAATCACACGTTTAGAAAACACACTATGGCTGCTTAACGGGAAAGGTGAGGTGGGGTGATGCATAAAACAAGGGGTTCAAATTCGCTCAGATACCGTTCCATACACCCAATATGTAATAGACAAGACCTACTCCTTGCTCAGTGAACTGGACTCAACACCCCCTATTCACCGCACAAGAATATATGTGACTAGTAACAATCTTAAAACCTATGTATTGATATCTGTCTGGAAGTGAGTCAAGTGGGTGTAAATCCGCATAAACACAGCCGTGAAAAGCAGCTAAACCCCATTATAAAAATAAATTACTTTTAAAAACCCGTAAAACAAAGACAGTGAAAGAGAGAGAAATTCTTACAAAATTCGTTCAGGGGCTGTGATGCCACCTGGATTGACCATATCTAGACCCACAGCTGGATGAGACATAAGGGTGGACACTCTTGGGGCTGAGAGGTTGGGTGAGCAAACGCAGACCCTTTAAAGTAATACTGCGTGATACCCATCCCATGGGTCCCAAATCTCCAGGTTCAAGGGCATCTTCCTACATCGAAAACATGCATGAGAAACTCAGAAGATGGTACACCGTGTGATTTTGAAAGGTTTCTAAAACACACCCCATTTCTCATCTCCTTGTGCTCGGGTTCGCCTTTCCAGCTACTTTACTAGCAATCAACTTACTTGGAGAATCAGCACCTTTAACCTCCTGTTCCCTACAGGTTGCAATTTGTCCTGAGGATGAACGGGAAGAGGGGCAACCAATGAGAGACTAGATCTAGGTGTTGGGACAGGCACAGGTCACTCTATTTTCCCATCAGGAAGAAGAATTAATCACAGGCTCAGCCTGCCGCCCAGAAGCACAATAGTGCCTGAGGCAATCCCGCGCTTTTGCGGCCAGCTCCCAAAAAAGCGAGTTGAAAAATGGAGCTCAGGGACACTGCAATTCACAAACCCGCAGAGTTATAAATGATAACTCTCATCCACAGATATATTGAGGGAAGGCAACGAAGAGGATTTGAAAGCAAGGCAGAATTGCAGGAAACAGATTTCAGGAGGTAGATTCGAATCGCCTGTAAAGCACATGAAAAGCGGCAAAACGTCGACAATGATGCCCTTGGCCAAGAAGGGCGTATGCGTTTTTTCCTGAATATATTCAGGAAAAAACGCATACGCCCTTTTTGGCCAACCAAGCAACCTGGAAAGGCAAATCAGCGCTACAAAGAAGTCTCGCTTCCCATCGGTCAAAAGGGCCATGCTGCAAAAAGTGTCAAACCAGAAATGCAGGACAGGCCATGGAGAAATCGCAGCCTTGCTACGCTGATGAGCGGGATGTAAGTTGCCAACAGCCACTCTGGAGAAGTGTACGGTGTGTCCTGAAACATCGAAAAAACACAGCTTAGGGAGCATAGGGCACGTCCACTCATGGGCGTATAAATTGGGAAAACTAAAAATCAGCAAGACACAGGCACCCCAAAGTTTAGGGCTGCTCTGTTGACAAGAACCTCCACTTCATGACACCTTAAATATCCCAGGAAAGAGAAAAATGGATAAAGAAGTTGTGGTCCTTATGTACAATGCAATATCACTCAGACATGAAATCAATGTCATAAGGCTAGTAGAAGCAAGATGAGTGGACTTAGGTACGACGATTCTAAGTGAAATAAGTCACACAGAAAAAGACACTTATCATAAGCTATCACTTATAGAGGGAATGTAAAAACCGCTACACTTGAACTGAATTACAGAACAGAACAGAATCACACGTTTAGAAAACACACTATGGCTGCTTAACGGGAAAGGTGAGGTGGGGTGATGCATAAAACAAGGGGTTCAAATTCGCTCAGATACCGTTCCATACACCCAATATGTAATACACAAGACCTACTCCTTGCTCAGTGAACTGGACTCAACACCCCCTATTCACCGCACAAGAATATATGTGACTAGTAACAATCTTAAAACCTATGTATTGATATCTGTCTGGAAGTGAGTCAAGTGGGTGTAAATCCGCATAAACACAGCCGTGAAAAGCAGCTAAACCCCATTATAAAAATAAATTACTTTTAAAAACCCATAAAACAAAGACAGTGAAAGAGAGAGAAATTCTTACAAAATTCGTTCAGGGGCTGTGATGCCACCTGGATTGACCATATCTAGACCCACAGCTGGATGAGACATAAGGGTGGACACACTTGGGGCTGAGAGGTTGGGTGAGCAAACGCAGACCCTTTAAAGTAATACTGCGTGATACCCATCCCATGGGTCCCAAATCTCCAGGTTCAAGGGCATCTTCCTACATCGAAAACATGCATGAGAAACTCAGAAGATGGTACACCGTGTGATTTTGAAAGGTTTCTAAAACACACCCCATTTCTCATCTCCTTGTGCTCGGGTTCGCCTTTCCAGCTACTTTACTAGCAATCAACTTACTTGGAGAATCAGCACCTTTAACCTCCTGTTCCCTACAGGTTGCAATTTGTCCTGAGGATGAACGGGAAGAGGGGCAACCAATGAGAGACTAGATCTAGGTGTTGGGACAGGCACAGGTCACTCTATTTTCCCATCAGGAAGAAGAATTAATCACAGGCTCAGCCTGCCGCCCAGAAGCACAATAGGGCCTGAGGCAATCCCGCGCTTTTGCGCCCAGCTCCCAAAAAAGCGAGTTGAAAAATTGAGCTCAGGGACACTGCAATTCACAAACCCGCAGAGTTATAAATGATAACTCTCATCCACAGATATATTGAGGGAAGGCAACGAAGAGGATTTGAAAGCAAGGCAGAATTGCAGGAAACAGATTTCAGGAGGTAGATTCGAATCGCCTGTAAAGCACATGAAAAGCGGCAAAACGTCGACAATGATGCCCTTGGCCAAGAAGGGCGTATGCGTTTTTTCCTGAATATATTCAGGAAAAAACGCATACGCCCTTTTTGGCCAACCAAGCAACCTGGAAAGGCAAATCAGCGCTACAAAGAAGTCTCGCTTCCCATCGGTCAAAAGGGCCATGCTGCAAAAAGTGTCAAAATCAGAAATGCAGGACAGGCCATGGAGAAATGGCAGCCTTGCTACACTAATGAGCGGGATGTAAGTTGCCAACAGCCACTCTGGAGAAGTGTACGGTGTGTCCTGAAACATCGAAAAAACACAGCTTAGGGAGCATAGGGCACGTCCACTCATGGGCGTATAAATTGGGAAAACTAAAAATCAGCAAGACACAGGCACCCCAAAGTTTAGGCCTGCTCTGTTGACAAGAACCTCCACTTCATGACACCTTAAATATCCCAGGAAAGAGAAAAATGGATAAAGAAGTTGTGGTCCTTATGTACAATGCAATATCACTCAGACATGAAATCAATGTCATAAGGTTAGTAGAAGCAAGATGAGTGGACTTAGGTACGACGATTCTAAGTGAAATAAGTCACACAGAAAAAGACACTTATCATAAGCTATCACTTATAGAGGGAATGTAAAAACCGCTACACTTGAACTGAATTACAGAACAGAACAGAATCACACGTTTAGAAAACACACTATGGCTGCTTAACGGGAAAGGTGAGGTGGGGTGATGCATAAAACAAGGGGTTCAAATTCGCTCAGATACTGTTCCATACACCCAATATGTAATAGACAAGACCTACTCCTTGCTCAGTGAACTGGACTCAACACCCCCTATTCACCGCACAAGAATATATGTGACTAGTAACAATCTTAAAACCTATGTATTGATATCTGTCTGGAAGTGAGTCAAGTAGGTGTAAATCCGCATAAACACAGCCGTGAAAAGCAGCTAAACCCCATTATAAAAATAAATTACTTTTAAAAACCCGTAAAACAAAGACAGTGAAAGAGAGAGAAATTCTTACAAAATTCGTTCAGGGGCTGTGATGCCACCTGGATTGACCATATCTAGACCCACAGCTGGATGAGACATAAGGGTGGACACTCTTGGGGCTGAGAGGTTGGGTGAGCAAACGCAGACCCTTTAAAGTAATACTGCGTGATACCCATCCCATGGGTCCCAAATCTCCAGGTTCAAGGGCATCTTCCTACATCGAAAACATGCATGAGAAACTCAGAAGATGGTACACCGTGTGATTTTGAAAGGTTTCTAAAACACACCCCATTTCTCATCTCCTTGTGCTCGGGTTCGCCTTTCCAGCTACTTTACTAGCAATCAACTTACTTGGAGAATCAGCACCTTTAACCTCCTGTTCCCTACAGGTTGCAATTTGTCCTGAGGATGAACGGGAAGAGGGGCAACCAATGAGAGACTAGATCTAGGTGTTGGGACAGGCACAGGTCACTCTATTTTCCCATCAGGAAGAAGAATTAATCACAGGCTCAGCCTGCCGCCCAGAAGCACAATAGGGCCTGAGGCAATCCCGCGCTTTTGCGGCCAGTTCCCAAAAAAGCGAGTTGAAAAATGGAGCTCAGGGACACTGCAATTCACAAACCCGCAGAGTTATAAATGATAACTCTCATCCACAGATATATTGAGGGAAGGCAACGAAGAGGATTTGAAAGCAAGGCAGAATTGCAGGAAACAGATTTCAGGAGGTAGATTCGAATCGCCTGTAAAGCACATGAAAAGCGGCAAAACGTCGACAATGATGCCCTTGGCCAAGAAGGGCGTATGCGTTTTTTCCTGAATATATTCAGGAAAAAACGCATACGCCCTTTTTGGCCAACCAAGCAACCTGGAAAGGCAAATCAGCGCTACAAAGAAGTCTCGCTTCCCATCGGTCAAAAGGGCCATGCTGCAAAAAGTGTCAAACCAGAAATGCAGGACAGGCCATTGAGAAATGGCAGCCTTGCTACGCTGATGAGCGGGATGTAAGTTGCCAACAGCCACTCTGGAGAAGTGTACGGTGTGTCCTGAAACATCGAAAAAACACAGCTTAGGGAGCATAGGGCACGTCCACTCATGGGCGTATAAATTGTGAAAACTAAAAATCAGCAAGACACAGGCACCCCAAAGTTTAGGGCTGCTCTGTTGACAAGAACCTCCACTTCATGACACCTTAAATATCCCAGGAAAGAGAAAAATGGATAAAGAAGTTGTGGTCCTTATGTACAATGCAATATCACTCAGACATGAAATCAATGTCATAAGGCTAGTAGAAGCAAGATGAGTGGACTTAGGTACGACGATTCTAAGTGAAATAAGTCACACAGAAAAAGACACTTATCATAAGCTATCACTTATAGAGGGAATGTAAAAACCGCTACACTTGAACTGAATTACAGAACAGAACAGAATCACACGTTTAGAAAACACACTATGGCTGCTTAACGGGAAAGGTGAGGTGGGGTGATGCATAAAACAAGGGGTTCAAATTCGCTCAGATACCGTTCCATACACCCAATATGTAATAGACAAGACCTACTCCTTGCTCAGTGAACTGGACTCAACACGCCCTATTCACCGCACAAGAATATATGTGACTAGTAACAATCTTAAAACCTATGTATTGATATCTGTCTGGAAGTGAGTCAAGTGGGTGTAAATCCGCATAAACACAGCCGTGAAAAGCAGCTAAACCCCATTATAAAAATAAATTACTTTTAAAAACCCGTAAAACAAAGACAGTGAAAGAGAGAGAAATTCTTACAAAATTCGTTCAGAGGCTGTGATGCAACCTGGATTGACCATATCTACACGCACAGCTGGATGAGACATAAGGGTGGTCAGTCTTGGGGCTGAAAGGTTGGGTTAGGATGGGTGAGCAAACGCAGACCCTTTAAAGTAATACTGCGTGGTACCCATCCCATGGGTCCCAAGTCTCCAGGTTCAAGGGCATCTTCCTACATCGAAAACATGCATGAGAAACTCAGAAGATGGTACACCGTGTGATTTTGAAAGGTTTCTAAAACGCACCTCATTTCTCATCTCCTTGTGCTCGGGTTCGCCATTCCAGCTACTTTACTAGCAATGTCCCTACTTGGAGAATCAGCACCTTTAACCTCCTGTTCCCTACAGGTTGCAATTTGTCCTGAGGATGAACGGGAAGAGGGGCAACCAATGAGAGACTAGATCTACCTGTTGGGACAGGCACAGGTCACTCTATTTTCCCATCAGGAAGAAGAATTAACCACAGGCTCAGCCTGCTGCCAGGAACCAGAATAGGGCCTGAGGCAATCCCGTGCTTTTGCGGCCAGCTCTCAAAAAAGACAGTTGAAAAATGGAGCTCAGGGACACTGCAATTCACAAACCCGCAGAGTTATAAGTGATAACTCTCATCCACAGATATATTGAGGGAAGTCAACGAAGAGGATTTGAAAGCAAGGCAGAATTGCAGGAAACAGATTTCAGGAGGTAGATTCGATTCGCCTTTAAGGCACATGAAAAGCGGCAAAACGTCGACAATGATGCCCTTGGCCAAAAAGGGCGTATGCGTTTTTTCCTGAATATATTCAGGAAAAAACGCATACGCCCTTTTTGGCCAACCAAGCAACCTGGAAAGGCAAATCAGCAGTACAAAGAAGTCTCGCTTCCCATCGGTCAAAAGGGCCATGCTGAAAAAAGTGTCAAAACCAGAAATGCAGGACAGGCCATGGAGAAATGGCAGCCTTGCTACGCTGATGGGCGGGATGTAAATTGCCAACAGCCACTCTGGAGAAGTGTACGGTGTGTCCTGAAACATCGAAAAAACACAGCTTAGTGAGCATAGGACACGTCCACTCATGGGCGTATAAATTGGGAAAACTAAAAATGAGCAAGACACAGGCACCCCAAAGTTTGGGGCTGCTCTGTTGACAAGAACCTCCACTTCATGACACCTTATATATCCCAGGAAAGAGAAAAATGGATAAAAAAGTTGTGGTCCTTATGTACAATGGAATATCACTCAGACATGAAATCAATGTCATAAGGCTAGTAGAAGCAAGATGAGTGGACTTAGGTACGACGATTCTAAGTGAAATAAGTCACACAGAAAAAGACACTTATCATAAGCTATCACTTATAGAGGGAATGTAAAAACCGCTACACTTGTACTGAATTACAAAACAGAACAGAGTCACACGTTTAGAAAACACACTATGGCTGCTTAACGGGAAAGGTGAGGTGGGGTGATGCATAAAACAAGGGTTTCAAATTCGCTCAGATACCGTTCCATACACCCAATATGTAATAAACAAGACCGACTCCTTGCTCCGTGAACTGGACTCAACACCCCCTATTCACCGCACAAGAATATATGTGACTAGTAACAATCTTAAAACCTATGTATTGATATCTGTCTGGAAGTGAGTCAAGTGGGTGTAAATCCGCATAAACACAGCCGTGAAAAGCAGCTAAACCCCATTATAAAAATAAATTACTTTTAAAAACCCGTAAAACAAAGACAGTGAAAGAGAGAGAAATTCTTACAAAATTCGTTCAGGGGCTGTGATGCCACCTGGATTGACCATATCTAGACCCACAGCTGGATGAGACATAAGGGTGGACACTCTTGGGGCTGAGAGGTTGGGTGAGCAAACGCAGACCCTTTAAAGTAATACTGCGTGATACCCATCCCATGGGTCCCAAATCTCCAGGTTCAAGGGCATCTTCCTACATCGAAAACATGCATGAGAAACTCAGAAGATGGTACACCGTGTGATTTTCAAAGGTTTCTAAAACACACCCCATTTCTCATCTCCTTGTGCTCGGGTTCGCCTTTCCAGCTACTTTACTAGCAATCAACTTACTTGGAGAATCAGCACCTTTAACCTCCTGTTCCCTACAGGTTGCAATTTGTCCTGAGGATGAACGGGAAGAGGGGCAACCAATGAGAGACTAGATCTAGGTGTTGGGACAGGCACAGGTCACTCTATTTTCCCATCAGGAAGAAAAATTAATCACAGGCTCAGCCTGCCGCCCAGAAGCACAATAGGGCCTGAGGCAATCCCGCGCTTTTGCGGCCAGCTCCCAAAAAAGCGAGTTGAAAACTGGAGCTCAGGGACACTGCAACTCACAAACATGCAGAGTTATAAATGATAACTCTCATCCACAGATATATTGAGGGAAGGCAACGAAGAGGATTTGAAAGCAAGGCAGAATTGCAGGAAACAGATTTCAGGAGGTAGATTCGAATCGCCTGTAAAGCACATGAAAAGCGGCAAAACGTCGACAATGATGCCCTTGGCCAAGAAGGGCGTATGCGTTTTTTCCTGAATATATTCAGGAAAAAACGCATACGCCCTTTTTGGCCAACCAAGCAACCTGGAAAGGCAAATCAGCGCTACAAAGAAGTCTCGCTTCCCATCGGTCAAAAGGGCCATGCTGCAAAAAGTGTCAAAACCAGAAATGCAGGACAGGCCATGGAGAAATGGCAGCCTTGCTACGCTGATGAGCGGGATGTAAGTTGCCAACAGCCACTCTGGAGAAGTGTACGGTGTGTCCTGAAACATCGAAAAAACACAGCTTAGGGAGCATAGGTCACGTCCACTCATGGGCGTATAAATTGGGAAAACTAAAAATCAGCAAGACACAGGCACCCCAAAGTTTAGGGCTGCTCTGTTGACAAGAACCTCCACTTCATGACACCTTAAATATCCCAGGAAAGAGAAAAATGGATAAAGAAGTTGTGGTCCTTATGTACAATGCAATATCACTCAGACATGAAATCAATGTCATAAGGCTAGTAGAAGCAAGATGAGTGGACTTAGGTACGACGATTCTAAGTGAAATAAGTCACACAGAAAAAGACACTTATCATAAGCTATCACTTATAGAGGGAATGTAAAAACCGCTACACTTGAACTGAATTACAGAACAGAACAGAATCACACGTTTAGAAAACACACTATGGCTGCTTAACGGGAAAGGTGAGGTGGGGTGATGCATAAAACAAGGGGTTCAAATTCGCTCAGATACCGTTCCATACACCCAATATGTAATAGACAAGACCTACTCCTTGCTCAGTGAACTGGACTCAACACGCCCTATTCACCGCACAAGAATATATGTGACTAGTAACAATCTTAAAACCTATGTATTGATATCTGTCTGGAAGTGAGTCAAGTGGGTGTAAATCCGCATAAACACAGCCGTGAAAAGCAGCTAAACCCCATTATAAAAATAAATTACTTTTAAAAACCCGTAAAACAAAGACAGTGAAAGAGAGAGAAATTCTTACAAAATTCGTTCAGAGGCTGTGATGCAACCTGGATTGACCATATCTACACGCACAGCTGGATGAGACATAAGGGTGGTCAGTCTTGGGGCTGAAAGGTTGGGTTAGGATGGGTGAGCAAACGCAGACCCTTTAAAGTAATACTGCGTGGTACCCATCCCATGGGTCCCAAGTCTCCAGGTTCAAGGGCATCTTCCTACATCGAAAACATGCATGAGAAACTCAGAAGATGGTACACCGTGTGATTTTGAAAGGTTTCTAAAACGCACCTCATTTCTCATCTCCTTGTGCTCGGGTTCGCCATTCCAGCTACTTTACTAGCAATGTCCCTACTTGGAGAATCAGCACCTTTAACCTCCTGTTCCCTACAGGTTGCAATTTGTCCTGAGGATGAACGGGAAGAGGGGCAACCAATGAGAGACTAGATCTACCTGTTGGGACAGGCACAGGTCACTCTATTTTCCCATCAGGAAGAAGAATTAACCACAGGCTCAGCCTGCTGCCAGGAACCAGAATAGGGCCTGAGGCAATCCCGTGCTTTTGCGGCCAGCTCTCAAAAAAGACAGTTGAAAAATGGAGCTCAGGGACACTGCAATTCACAAACCCGCAGAGTTATAAGTGATAACTCTCATCCACAGATATATTGAGGGAAGTCAACGAAGAGGATTTGAAAGCAAGGCAGAATTGCAGGAAACAGATTTCAGGAGGTAGATTCGATTCGCCTTTAAGGCACATGAAAAGCGGCAAAACGTCGACAATGATGCCCTTGGCCAAAAAGGGCGTATGCGTTTTTTCCTGAATATATTCAGGAAAAAACGCATACGCCCTTTTTGGCCAACCAAGCAACCTGGAAAGGCAAATCAGCAGTACAAAGAAGTCTCGCTTCCCATCGGTCAAAAGGGCCATGCTGAAAAAAGTGTCAAAACCAGAAATGCAGGACAGGCCATGGAGAAATGGCAGCCTTGCTACGCTGATGGGCGGGATGTAAATTGCCAACAGCCACTCTGGAGAAGTGTACGGTGTGTCCTGAAACATCGAAAAAACACAGCTTAGTGAGCATAGGGCACGTCCACTCATGGGCGTATAAATTGGGAAAACTAAAAATGAGCAAGACACAGGCACCCCAAAGTTTGGGGCTGCTCTGTTGACAAGAACCTCCACTTCATGACACCTTATATATCCCAGGAAAGAGAAAAATGGATAAAAAAGTTGTGGTCCTTATGTACAATGGAATATCACTCAGACATGAAATCAATGTCATAAGGCTAGTAGAAGCAAGATGAGTGGACTTAGGTACGACGATTCTAAGTGAAATAAGTCACACAGAAAAAGACACTTATCATAAGCTATCACTTATAGAGGGAATGTAAAAACCGCTACACTTGTACTGAATTACAAAACAGAACAGAGTCACACGTTTAGAAAACACACTATGGCTGCTTAACGGGAAAGGTGAGGTGGGGTGATGCATAAAACAAGGGTTTCAAATTCGCTCAGATACCGTTCCATACACCCAATATGTAATAAACAAGACCGACTCCTTGCTCCGTGAACTGGACTCAACACCCCCTATTCACCGCACAAGAATATATGTGACTAGTAACAATCTTAAAACCTATGTATTGATATCTGTCTGGAAGTGAGTCAAGTGGGTGTAAATCCGCATAAACACAGCCGTGAAAAGCAGCTAAACCCCATTATAAAAATAAATTACTTTTAAAAACCCGTAAAACAAAGACAGTGAAAGAGAGAGAAATTCTTACAAAATTCGTTCAGGGGCTGTGATGCCACCTGGATTGACCATATCTAGACCCACAGCTGGATGAGACATAAGGGTGGACACTCTTGGGGCTGAGAGGTTGGGTGAGCAAACGCAGACCCTTTAAAGTAATACTGCGTGATACCCATCCCATGGGTCCCAAATCTCCAGGTTCAAGGGCATCTTCCTACATCGAAAACATGCATGAGAAACTCAGAAGATGGTACACCGTGTGATTTTCAAAGGTTTCTAAAACACACCCCATTTCTCATCTCCTTGTGCTCGGGTTCGCCTTTCCAGCTACTTTACTAGCAATCAACTTACTTGGAGAATCAGCACCTTTAACCTCCTGTTCCCTACAGGTTGCAATTTGTCCTGAGGATGAACGGGAAGAGGGGCAACCAATGAGAGACTAGATCTAGGTGTTGGGACAGGCACAGGTCACTCTATTTTCCCATCAGGAAGAAAAATTAATCACAGGCTCAGCCTGCCGCCCAGAAGCACAATAGGGCCTGAGGCAATCCCGCGCTTTTGCGGCCAGCTCCCAAAAAAGCGAGTTGAAAACTGGAGCTCAGGGACACTGCAACTCACAAACATGCAGAGTTATAAATGATAACTCTCATCCACAGATATATTGAGGGAAGGCAACGAAGAGGATTTGAAAGCAAGGCAGAATTGCAGGAAACAGATTTCAGGAGGTAGATTCGAATCGCCTGTAAAGCACATGAAAAGCGGCAAAACGTCGACAATGATGCCCTTGGCCAAGAAGGGCGTATGCGTTTTTTCCTGAATATATTCAGGAAAAAACGCATACGCCCTTTTTGGCCAACCAAGCAACCTGGAAAGGCAAATCAGCGCTACAAAGAAGTCTCGCTTCCCATCGGTCAAAAGGGCCATGCTGCAAAAAGTGTCAAAACCAGAAATGCAGGACAGGCCATGGAGAAATGGCAGCCTTGCTACGCTGATGAGCGGGATGTAAGTTGCCAACAGCCACTCTGGAGAAGTGTACGGTGTGTCCTGAAACATCGAAAAAACACAGCTTAGGGAGCATAGGTCACGTCCACTCATGGGCGTATAAATTGGGAAAACTAAAAATCAGCAAGACACAGGCACCCCAAAGTTTAGGGCTGCTCTGTTGACAAGAACCTCCACTTCATGACACCTTAAATATCCCAGGAAAGAGAAAAATGGATAAAGAAGTTGTGGTCCTTATGTACAATGCAATATCACTCAGACATGTAATCAATGTCATAAGGCTAGTAGAAGCAAGATAAGTGGACATAGGTACGACGATTCTAAGTGAAATAAGTCACACAGAAAAAGACACTTATCATAAGCTATCACTTATAGAGGGAATGTAAAAACCGCTACACTTGATCTGAATTACAGAACAGAAGAGAATCACACGTTTAGAAAACACACTATGGCTGCTTAACGGGAAAGGTGAGGTGGGGTGATGCATAAAACAAGGGGTTCAAATTCGCTCAGATACCGTTCCATACACCCAATATGTAATAGACAAGACCTACTCCTTGCTCAGTGAACTGGACTCAACACGCCCTATTCACCGCACAAGAATATATGTGACTAGTAACAATCTTAAAACCTATGTATTGATATCTGTCTGGAAGTGAGTCAAGTGGGTGTAAATCCGCATAAACACAGCCGTGAAAAGCAGCTAAACCCCATTATAAAAATAAATTACTTTTAAAAACCCGTAAAACAAAGACAGTGAAAGAGAGAGAAATTCTTACAAAATTCGTTCAGAGGCTGTGATGCAACCTGGATTGACCATATCTACACGCACAGCTGGATGAGACATAAGGGTGGACAGTCTTGGGGCTGAAAGGTTGGGTTAGGTTGGGTGAGCAAACGCAGACCCTTTGAAGTAATACTGCGTGGTACCCATCCCATGGGTCCCAAGTCTCCAGGTTCAAGGGCATCTTCCTACATCGAAAACATGCATGAGAAACTCAGAAGATGGTACACCGTGTGATTTTGAAAGGTTTCTAAAACGCACCTCATTTCTCATCTCCTTGTGCTCGGGTTCGCCATTCCAGCTACTTTACTAGCAATGTCCCTACTTGGAGAATCAGCACCTTTAACCTCCTGTTCCCTACAGGTTGCAATTTGTCCTGAGGATGAACGGGAAGAGGGGCAACCAATGAGAGACTAGATCTAGCTGTTGGGACAGGCACAGGTCACTCTATTTTCCCATCAGGAAGAAGAATTAACCACAGGCTCAGCCTGCTGCCAGGAACCAGAATAGGGCCTGAGGCAATCCCGTGCTTTTACGGCCAGCTCTCAAAAAAGACAGTTGAAAAATGGAGCTCAGGGACACTGCAATTCACAAACCCGCAGAGTTATAAGTGATAACTCTCATCCACAGATATATTGCGGGAAGTCAACGAAGAGGATTTGAAAGCAAGGCAGAATTGCAGGAAACAGATTTCAGGAGGTAGATTCGATTCGCCTTTAAGGCACATGAAAAGCGGCAAAACGTCGACAATGATGCCCTTGGCCAAAAAGGGCGTATGCGTTTTTTCCTGAATATATTCAGGAAAAAACGCATACGCCCTTTTTGGCCAACCAAGCAACCTGGAAAGGCAAATCAGCGCTACAAAGAAGTCTCGCTTCCTATCGGTCAAAAGGGCCATGCTGAAAAAAGTGTCAAAACCAGAAATGCAGGACAGGCCATGGAGAAATGGCAGCCTTGCTACGCTGATGGGCGGGATGTAAATTGCCAACAGCCACTCTGGAGAAGTGTACGGTGTGTCCTGAAACATCGAAAAAACACAGCTTAGTGAGCATAGGGCACGTCCACTCATGGGCGTATAAATTGGGAAAACTAAAAATGAGCAAGACACAGGCACCCCAAAGTTTGGGGCTGCTCTGTTGACAAGAACCTCCACTTCATGACACCTTAAATATCCCAGGAAAGAGAAAAATGGATAAAAAAGTTGTGGTCCTTATGTACAATGGAATATCACTCAGACATGAAATCAATGTCATAAGGCTAGTAGAAGCAAGATGAGTGGACTTAGGTACGACGATTCTAAGTGAAATAAGTCACACAGAAAAAGACACTTATCATAAGCTATCACTTATAGAGGGAATGTAAAAACCGCTACACTTGTACTGAATTACAAAACAGAACAGAGTCACACGTTTAGAAAACACACTATGGCTGCTTAACGGGAAAGGTGAGGTGGGGTGATGCATAAAACAAGGGGTTCAAATTTGCTCAGATACCGTTCCATACACCCAATATGTAATAGACAAGACCTACTCCTTGCTCCGTGAACTGGACTCAACACCCCCTATTCACCGCACAAGAATATATGTGACTAGTAACAATCTTAAAACCTATGTATTGATATCTGTCTGGAAGTGAGTCAAGTGGGTGTAAATCCGCATAAACACAGCCGTGAAAAGCAGCTAAACCCCATTATAAAAATAAATTACTTTTAAAAACCCGTAAAACAAAGACAGTGAAAGAGAGAGAAATTCTTACAAAATTCGTTCAGGGGCTGTGATGCCACCTGGATTGACCATATCTAGACCCACAGCTGGATGAGACATAAGGGTGGACACTCTTGGGGCTGAGAGGTTGGGTGAGCAAACGCAGACCCTTTAAAGTAATACTGCGTGATACCCATCCCATGGGTCCCAAATCTCCAGGTTCAAGGGCATCTTCCTACATCGAAAACATGCATGAGAAACTCAGAAGATGGTACACCGTGTGATTTTGAAAGGTTTCTAAAACACACCCCATTTCTCATCTCCTTGTGCTCGGGTTCGCCTTTCCAGCTACTTTACTAGCAATCAACTTACTTGGAGAATCAGCACCTTTAACCTCCTGTTCCCTACAGGTTGCAATTTGTCCTGAGGATGAACGGGAAGAGGGGCAACCAATGAGAGACTAGATCTAGGTGTTGGGACAGGCACAGGTCACTCTATTTTCCCATCAGGAAGAAAAATTAATCACAGGCTCAGCCTGCCGCCCAGAAGCACAATAGGGCCTGAGGCAATCCCGCGCTTTTGCGGCCAGCTCCCAAAAAAGCGAGTTGAAAAATGGAGCTCAGGGACACTGCAATTCACAAACCCGCAGAGTTATAAATGATAACTCTCATCCACAGATATATTGAGGGAAGGCAACGAAGAGGATTTGAAAGCAAGGCAGAATTGCAGGAAACAGATTTCAGGAGGTAGATTCGAATCGCCTGTAAAGCACATGAAAAGCGGCAAAACGTCGACAATGATGCCCTTGGCCAAGAAGGGCGTATGCGTTTTTTCCTGAATATATTCAGGAAAAAACGCATACGCCCTTTTTGGCCAACCAAGCAACCTGGAAAGGCAAATCAGCGCTACAAAGAAGTCTCGCTTCCCATCGGTCAAAAGGGCCATGCTGCAAAAAGTGTCAAAACCAGAAATGCAGGACAGGCCATGGAGAAATGGCAGCCTTGCTACACTGATGAGCGGGATGTAAGTTGCCAACAGCCACTCTGGAGAAGTGTACGGTGTGTCCTGAAACATCGAAAAAACACAGCTTAGGGAGCATAGGGCACGTCCACTCATGGGCGTATAAATTGGGAAAACTAAAAATCGGCAAGACACAGGCACCCCAAAGTTTAGGGCTGCTCTGTTGACAAGAACCTCCACTTCATGACACCTTAAATATCCCAGGAAAGAGAAAAATGGATAAAGAAGTTGTGGTCCTTATGTACAATGCAATATCACTCAGACATGAAATCAATGTCATAAGGCTAGTAGAAGCAAGATGAGTGGACTTAGGTACGACGATTCTAAGTGAAATAAGTCACACAGAAAAAGACACTTATCATAAACTATCACTTATAGAGGGAATGTAAAAACCGCTACACTTGAACTGAATTACAGAACAGAACAGAATCACACGTTTAGAAAACACACTATGGCTGCTTAACGGGAAAGGTGAGGTGGGGTGATGCATAAAACAAGGGGTTCAAATTCGCTCAGATACCGTTCCATACACCCAATATGTAATAGACAAGACCTACTCCTTGCTCAGTGAACTGGACTCAACACCCCCTATTCACCGCACAAGAATATATGTGACTAGTAACAATCTTAAAACCTATGGATTGATATCTGTCTGGAAGTGAGTCAAGTGGGTGTAAATCCGCATAAACACAGCCGTGAAAAGCAGCTAAACCCCATTATAAAAATAAATTACTTTTAAAAACCCGTAAAACAAAGACAGTGAAAGAGAGAGAAATTCTTACAAAATTCGTTCAGAGGCTGTGATGCAACCTGGATTGACCATATCTACACGCACAGCTGGATGAGACATAAGGGTGGACAGTCTTGGGGATGAAAGGTTGGGTTAGGTTGGGTGAGCAAACACAGACCCTTTTAAGTAATACTGCGTTGTACCCATGCCATGGGTCCCAAATCTCCAGGTTCAAGGGCATCTTCCTACATCGAAAACATGCATGAGAAACTCAGAAGATGGTACACCGTGTGATTTTGAAAGGTTTCTAAAACACACCCCATTTCTCATCTCCTTGTGCTCGGGTTCGCCTTTCCAGCTATTTTACTAGCAATCTCCTTACTTGGAGAATCAGCACCTTTAACCTCCTGTTCCCTACAGGTTGCAATTTGTCCTGAGGATGAACGAGAAGAGTGGCAACCAATGAGAGACTAGATCTAGGTGTTGGGACAGGCACAGGTCACTCTATTTTCCCATCAGGAAGAAGAATTAATCACAGGCTCAGCCTGCCGCCCAGAAGCACAATAGGTCCTGAGGCAATCCCGCGCTTTTGCGGCCAGCTCCCAGAAAAGCGAGTTGAAAAATGGAGCTCAGGGACACTGCAATTCACAAACCCGCAGAGATATAAATGATAACTCTCATCCACAGATATATTGAGGGAAGGCAACGAAGAGGAATTGAAAGCAAGGAAGAATTGCAGGAAACAGATTTCAGGAGGTAGATACGAATCGCCTGTAAAGCACATGAAAAGCGGCAAAACGTCGACAATGATGCCCTTGGCCAAAAAGGGCGTATGAGTTTTTTCCTGAATATATTCAGGAAAAAACGCATACGCCCTTTTTGGCCAACCAAGCAACCTGGAAAGGCAAATCAGCGCTACAAAGAAGTCTCGCTTCCCATCGGTCAAAAGGGCCATGCTGCAAAAAGTGTCAAAACCAGAAATGCAGGACAGGCCATGGAGAAATGGCAGCCTTGCTACGCTGAGGGGCGGGATGTTAATTGCCAACAGCCACTCTGGAGAAGTGTACGGTGTGTCCTGAAACATCGAAAAAACACAGCTTAGGGAGCATCGGGCACGTCCACTCATGGGCGTATAAATTGGGAAAACTAAAAATCAGCAAGACACAGGCACCCCAAAGTTTAGGGCTGCTCTGTTGACAAGAACCTCCACTTCACGACACCTTAAATATCCCAGGAAAGAGAAAAATGGATAAAGAAGTTGTGGTCCTTATGTACAATGGCATATGACTCAGACATGAAATCAATGTCATAAGGCTAGTAGAAGCAAGATGAGTGGACTTAGCTACGACGATTCTAAGTGAAATAAGTCACACAGAAAAAGACACTTATCATAAGCTATCACTTATAGAGGGAATGTAAAAACCGCTACACTTGAACTGAATTACAAAACAGAACAGAGTCACACGTTTAGAAACCACACTATGGCTGCTTAACGGGAAAGGTGAGGTGGGGTGATGCATAAAACAAGGGGTTCAAATTCGCTCAGATACCGTTCCATACACCCAATATGTAATAGACAAGACCTACTCCTTACTCAGTGAACTGGACTCAACACCCCCTATTCACCGCACAAGAATATATGTGACTAGTAACAATCTTAAAACCTATGTATTGATATCTGTCTGGAAGTGAGTCAAGTTGGTGTAAATCCGCATAAACACAGCCGTGAAAAGCAGCTAAACCCCATTATAAAAATAAATTACTTTTAAAAACCCGTAAAACAAAGACAGTGAAAGAGAGAGAAATTCTTACAAAATTCGTTCAGGGGCTGTGATGCAACCTGGATTTACCATATCTAGACCCACAGCTGGATGAGACATAAGGGTGGACACTCTTGGGGCTGAGAGGTTGGGTGAGGTTGGGTGAGCAAATGCAGACCCTTTAAAGTAATACTGCATGGTACCCATCCCATGGGTCCCAAATCTCCAGGTTCAAGGGCATCTTCCTACATTGAAAACTTGCATGAGGAACCCAGAAGAAGGTATACCGTGTGATTTTGAAAGGTTTCTAAAACGCACCTCATTTCTCATCTCCTTGTGCTCGGGTTCGCCATTCCAGCTATTTTACTAGCAATCTCCCTACTTGGAGAATCAGCACCTTTAACCTCCTGTTCCCTACAGGTTGCAATTTGTCCTGAGGATGAACGGGAAGAGGGGGAACCAATGAGAGACTAGATCTAGCTGTTGGGACAGGCACAGGTCACTCTATTTTCCCATCAGGAAGAAGAATTAACCAAAGGCTCAGCCTGCTGCCAGGAACCAGAATAGGGCCTGAGGCAATCCCGTGCTTTTGCGGCCAGCTCTCAAAAAAGACAGTTGAAAAATGGAGCTCAGGGACACTGCAATTCACAAACCCGCAGAGTTATAAGTGATAAATCTCATCCACAGATATATTGAGGGAAGGCAACGAAGAGGATTTGAAAGCAAGGCAGAATTGCAGGAAACAGATTTCAGGAGGTAGATTCGAATCGCCTTTAAGGCATATGAAAAGCGGCAAAACGTCGACAATGATGCCCTTGGCCAAACAGGGCGTATGCGTTTTTTCCTGAATATATTCAGGAAAAAACGCATACGCCCTTTTTGGCCAACCAAGCAACCTGGAAAGGCAAATCAGCGCTACAAAGAAGTCTCACTTCCCATCGGCCAAAAGGGCCATGCTGCAAAAAGTGTCAAAACCAGAAATGCAGGACAGGCCATGGAGAAATGGCAGCGTTGCTACGCTGATGGGCGGGATGTAAATTGCAAACAGCCACTCTGGAGAACTGTACGGTGTGGCCTGAAACATCGAAAAAACACAGCTTAGGGAGCATAGGGCAAGTCCACTCATGGGCATATAAATTGGGAAAACTAAAAATCAGCAAGACACATGCACCCCAAAGTTTGGGGCTGCTCTGTTGACAAGAACCTCCACTTCATGACACCTTAAATATCCCAGGAAAGAGAAAAAACGATAAAAAAGTTGTGGTCCTTATGTACAATGGAATATCACTCAGACATGAAATCAATGTCATAAGGCTAGTAGAAGCAAGATGAGTGGACTTAGGTACCGCGATTCTAAGTGAAATAATTCACACAGAAAAAGACACTTATCATAAGCTATCACTTATAGAGGGAATGTAAAAACCGCTACACTTGAACTGCAGTACAAAACAGAACAGAGTCACACGTTTAGAAAACACACTATGGCTGCTTAACTGGAAAGGTGAGGTGGGGTGATGCATAAAACAAGGGGTTCAAATTCGCTCAGATACCGTTCCATACACCCAATATGTAATAGACAAGACCTACTCCTTGCTCAGTGAACTGGACTCAACACCCCCTATTCACCGCACAAGAATATATGTGACTAGTAACAATCTTAAAACCTATGTATTGATATCTGTCTGGAAGTGAGTCAAGTGGGTGTAAATCCGCATAAACACAGCCGTGAAAAACAGCTAAACCCCATTATAAAAATAAATTACTTTTAAAAACCCATAAAACAAAGACAGTGAAAGAGAGAGAAATTCTTACAAAATTCGTTCAGGGGCTGTGATGCAACCTGGATTGACCATATCTAGACCCACAGCTGGATGAGACATAAGGGTGGACACTCTTGGGGCTGAGAGGTTGGGTGAGCAAACGCAGACCCTTTAAAGTAATACTGCGTGGTACCCATCCCATGGGTCCCATATATCCAGGTTCAAGGGCATCTTCCTACATCGAAAACATGCATGAGAAACTCAGAAGATGGTACACCGTGTGATTTTGAAAGGTTTCTAAAACACACCCCATTTCTCATCTCCTTGTGCTCGGGTTCGCCTTTCCAGCTACTTTACTAGCAATCAACTTACTTGGAGAATCAGCACCTTTTACCTCCTGTTCCCTACAGGTTGCAATTTGTCCTGAGGATGAACGGGAAGAGGGGCAACCAATGAGAGACTAGATCTAGGTGTTGGGACAGGCACAGGTCACTCTATTTTCCCATCAGGAAGCAGAATTAATCACAGGCTCAGCCTGCCGCCCAGAAGCACAATAGGGCCTGAGGCAATCCTGCGCTTTTGCGGCCAGCTCCCAAAAAAGCGAGTTGAAAAATGGAGCTCAGGGACACTGCAATTCACGAAACCGCAGAGTTATAAATGATAACTCTCATTCCCAGATATATTGAGGGAAGGCAACGAAGAGGATTTGAAAGCAAGGCAGACTTGCAGGAAACAGATTTCAGGAGGTAGATTCGAATCGCCTGTAAAGCACATGAAAAGCGGCAAAACGTCGACAATGATGCCCTTGGCCAAAAAGGGCGTATGCTTTTTTTCCTGAATATATTCAGGGAAAAAACGCATAAGGCCTTTTTGGCCAACCAAGCAACCTGGAAAGGCAAATCAGCGCTACAAAGAAGTCTCGCTTCCCATCGGTGAAAAGGGCCATGCTGCAAAAAGTGTCAAAACCAGAAATGCAGGACAGGCCATGGAAAAATGGCAGCCTTGCTACGCTGATGGGCAGGATGTTAATTGCCAACAGCCACTCTGGAGAAGTGTACGGTGTGTCCAGAAATATCGAAAAAACACAGCTTAGGGAGCATAGGGCACGTCCACTCATGGGCGTATAAATTGGGAAAACTAAAAATCAGCAAGACACAGGCACCCCAAAGTTTAGGGCTGCTGTGTTGACAAGAACCTCCACTTCATGACACCTTAAATATCCCAGGAAAGTGAAAAATGGATAAAGAAGTTGTGGTCCTTATGTACAATGGAATATCACTCAGACATGAAATCAATGTCATAAGGCTAGGAGAAGCAAGATGAGTGGATTTAGGTACGACGATTCCAAGTGAAATAAGTCACACAGAAAAAGACACTTATCATAAGCTATCACTTATAGAGGGAATGTAAAAACCGCTACACTTGAACTGAATTACAAAACAGAACAGAGTCACACGTTTAGAAAACACACTATGGCTGCTTAACGGGAAAGGTGAGGTGGGGTGATGCATAAAACAAGGGTTTCAAATTCGCTCAGATACCGTTCCATACACCCAATATGTAATAGACAAGACCTACTCCTTGCTCAGTGAATTGGACACAACACCCCCTATTCACCGCACAAGAATATACGTGACTAGTAAGAATCTTAAAACCTATGTATTGATACGTGTCTGGAAGTGAGTCAAGTGGGTGTAAAGCCGCATAAACACAGCCGTGAAAAGCAGCTAAACCCCATTATACAAATAAATTAGTTTTAAAAACCCGTAAAACAAAGACAGTGAAAGAGAGAGAAATTCTTACAAAATTCGTTCAGGGGCTGTGATGCAACCTGGATTGACCATATCTAGACCCACAGCTGGATGAGACATAAGGGTGGACACTCTTGGGGCTGAGAGTTTTGGTGAGGTTGGGTGAGCAAACGCAGACCCTTTAAAGTAATACTGCGTGGTACCCATCCCATGGGTCCCAAATCTCCAGGTTCAAGGGCATCTTCCTACATCGAAAACATGCATGAGAAACTCAGAAAATGGTACACCGTGTGATTTTGAAAAGTTTCTGAAATGCACCCCATTTCTCATCTCCTTGTGCTCGGGTTCGCCTTTCCAGCTACTTTACTAGCAATCTCCCTACTTGGAGAATCAGCACCTTTAAGCTCCTGTTCCCTACAGGTTGCAATTTGTCCTGAGGATGAACGGGAAGAGGGGCAACCAATGAGAGACTAGATCTAGGTGTTGGGACAGGCACAGGTCACTCTATTTTCCCATCAGGAAGAAGAATTAACCACAGGCTCAGCCTGCTGCCAGGAACCAGAATAGGGCCTGAGGCAATCCCGTGCTTTTGCGGCCAGCTCTCAAAAAAGACAGTTGAAAAATGGAGCTCAGGGACACTGCAATTCACAAACCCGCAGAGTTATAAGTGATAACTCTCATCCACAGATATATTGAGGGAAGGCAACGAAGAGGATTTGAAAGCAAGGCAGAGTTGCAGGAAACAGGTTTCAGGAGGTAGATTCGAATCGCCTTTAAAGCACATGAAAAGCGGCAAAAGGTCGACAATGATGCCCTTGGCCAAAAAGGGCGTATGCGTTTTTTCCTGAATATATTCAGGAAAAAACGCATACGCCCTTTTTGGCCAACCAAGCAACCTGGAAAGGCAAATCAGCGCTACAAAGAAGTCTCGCTTCCCATCGGTCAAAAGGGCCATGCTAAAAAAGTGTCAAAACCAGAAATGCAGGACAGGCCATGGAAAATGGGAGCCTTGCTACGCTGATGGGCGGGATGTTTATTGCCAACAGCCACTCTGGAGAAGTGTACGGTGTGTCCTGAAACATCGAAAAAACACAGCTTAGGGAGCATAGGGCACGTCCACTCATGGGCGTATAAATTGGGAAAACTAAAAATCAGCAAGACAGAGGCACCCCAAAGTTTAGGGCTGCTCTGTTGACAAGAACCTCCACTTCATGACACCTTAAATATCCCAGGAAAGAGAGAAATGGATAAAGAAGTTGTGGTCCTTATGTACAATGCAATATCACTCAGACATGAAATCAATGTCATAAGGCTAGTAGAAGCAAGATGAGTGGACTTAGGTACGACGATTCTAAGTGAAATAAGTCACACAGAAAAAGACACTTATCATAAGCTATCACTTATAGAGGGAATGTAAAAACCGCTACACTTGAACTGAATTACAGAACAGAACAGAATCACACGTTTAGAAAACACACTATGGCTGCTTAACGGGAAAGGTGAGGTGGGGTGATGCATAAAACAAGGGGTTCAAATTCGCTCAGATACCGTTCCATACACCCAATATGTAATAGACAAGACCTACTCCTTACTCAGTGAACTGGACTCAACACCCCCTATTCACCGCACAAGAATATATGTGACTAGTAACAATCTTAAAACCTATGTATTGATATCTGTCTGGAAGTGAGTCAAGTTGGTGTAAATCCGCATAAACACAGCCGTGAAAAGCAGCTAAACCCCATTATAAAAATAAATTACTTTTAAAAACCCGTAAAACAAAGACAGTGAAAGAGAGAGAAATTCTTACAAAATTCGTTCAGGGGCTGTGATGCAACCTGGATTGACCATATCTAGACCCACAGCTGGATGAGACATAAGGGTGGACAGTCTTGGGGCTGAGAGGTTGGGTGAGGTTGGGTGAGCAAATGCAGACCCTTTAAAGTAATACTGCATGGTACCCATCCCATGGGTCCCAAATCTCCAGGTTCAAGGGCATCTTCCTACATTGAAAACTTGCATGAGGAACCCAGAAGAAGGTATACCGTGTGATTTTGAAAGGTTTCTAAAACGCACCTCATTTCTCATCTCCTTGTGCTCGGGTTCGCCATTCCAGCTACTTTACTAGCAATCTCCCTACTTGGAGAATCAGCACCTTTAACCTCCTGTTCCCTACAGGTTGCAATTTGTCCTGAGGATGAACGGGAAGAGGGGGAACCAATGAGAGACTAGATGTAGCTGTTGGGACAGGCACAGGTCACTCTATTTTCCCATCAGGAAGAAGAATTAACCACAGGCTCAGCCTGCTGCCAGGAACCAGAATAGGGCCTGAGGCAATCCCGTGCTTTTGCGGCCAGCTCTCAAAAAAGACAGTTGAAAAATGGAGCTCAGGGACACTGCAATTCACAAACCCGCAGAGTTATAAGTGATAAATCTCATCCACAGATATATTGAGGGAAGGCAACGAAGAGGATTTGAAAGCAAGGCAGAATTGCAGGAAACAGATTTCAGGAGGTAGATTCGAATCGCCTTTAAGGCATATGAAAAGCGGCAAAACGTCGAAAATGATGCCCTTGGCCAAACAGGGCGTATGCGTTTTTTCCAGAATATATTCAGGAAAAAACGCATACGCCCTTTTTGGCCAACCAAGCAACCTGGAAAGGCAAATCAGCGCTACAAAGAAGTCTCGCTTCCCATCGGCCAAAAGGGCCATGCTGCAAAAAGTGTCAAAACCAGAAATGCAGGACAGGCCATGGAGAAATGGCAGCGTTGCTACGCTGATGGGCGGGATGTAAATTGCCAACAGCCACTCTGGAGAACTGTACGGTGTGGCCTGAAACATCGAAAAAACACAGCTTAGGGAGCATAGGGCACGTCCACTCATGGGCATATAAATTGGGAAAACTAAAAATCAGCAAGACACATGCACCCCAAAGTTTGGGGCTGCTCTGTTGACAAGAACCTCCACTTCATGACACCTTAAATATCCCAGGAAAGAGAAAAATGGATAAAAAAGTTGTGGTCCTTATGTACAATGGAATATCACTCAGACATGAAATCAATGTCATAAGGCTAGTAGAAGCAAGATGAGTGGACTTAGGTACGGCGATTCTAAGTGAAATAATTCACACAGAAAAAGACACTTATCATAAGCTATCACTTATAGAGGGAATGTAAAAACCGCTACACTTGAACTGCAGTACAAAACAGAACAGAGTCACACGTTTAGAAAAAACACTATGGCTGCTTAACGGGAAAGGTGAGGTGGGGTGATGCATAAAACAAGGGGTTCAAATTCGCTCAGATACCGTTCCATACACCCAATATGTAATAGACAAGACCTACTCCTTGCTCAGTGAACTGGACTCAACACCCCCTATTCACCGCACAAGAATATATGTGACTAGTAACAATCTTAAAACCTATGTATTGATATCTGTCTGGAAGTGAGTCAAGTGGGTGTAAATCCGCATAAACACAGCCGTGAAAAACAGCTAAACCCCATTATAAAAATAAATTACTTTTAAAAACCCATAAAACAAAGACAGTGAAAGAGAGAGAAATTCTTACAAAATTCGTTCAGGGGCTGTGATGCAACCTGGATTGACCATATCTAGACCCACAGCTGGATGAGACATAAGGGTGGACACTCTTGGGGCTGAGAGGTTGGGTGAGCAAACGCAGACCCTTTAAAGTAATACTGCGTGGTACCCATCCCATGGGTCCCATATATCCAGGTTCAAGGGCATCTTCCTACATCGAAAACATGCATGAGAAACTCAGAAGATGGTACACCGTGTGATTTTGAAAGGTTTCTAAAACACACCCCATTTCTCATCTCCTTGTGCTCGGGTTCGCCTTTCCAGCTACTTTACTAGCAATCAACTTACTTGGAGAATCAGCACCTTTTACCTCCTGTTCCCTACAGGTTGCAATTTGTCCTGAGGATGAACGGGAAGAGGGGCAACCAATGAGAGACTAGATCTAGGTGTTGGGACAGGCACAGGTCACTCTATTTTCCCATCAGGAAGAAGAATTAATCACAGGCTCAGCCTGCCGCCCAGAAGCACAATAGGGCCTGAGGCAATCCTGCGCTTTTGCGGCCAGCTCCCAAAAAAGCGAGTTGAAAAATGGAGCTCAGGGACACTGCAATTCACGAAACCGCAGAGTTATAAATGATAACTCTCATTCCCAGATATATTGAGGGAAGGCAACGAAGAGGATTTGAAAGCAAGGCAGACTTGCAGGAAACAGATTTCAGGAGGTAGATTCGAATCGCCTGTAAAGCACATGAAATGCGGCAAAACGTCGACAATGATGCCCTTGGCCAAAAAGGGCGTATGCTTTTTTTCCTGAATATATTCAGGGAAAAACGCATAAGGCCTTTTTGGCCAACCAAGCAACCTGGAAAGGCAAATCAGCGCTACAAAGAAGTCTCGCTTCCCATCGGTGAAAAGGGCCATGCTGCAAAAAGTGTCAAAACCAGAAATGCAGGACAGGCCATGGAAAAATGGCAGCCTTGCTACGCTGATGGGCAGGATGTTAATTGCCAACAGCCACCCTGGAGAAGTGTACGGTGTGTCCAGAAATATCGAAAAAACACAGCTTAGGGAGCATAGGGCACGTCCACTCATGGGCGTATAAATTGGGAAAACTAAAAATCAGCAAGACACAGGCACCCCAAAGTTTAGGGCTGCTGTGTTGACAAGAACCTCCACTTCATGACACCTTAAATATCCCAGGAAAGTGAAAAATGGATAAAGAAGTTGTGGTCCTTATGTACAATGGAATATCACTCAGACATGAAATCAATGTCATAAGGCTAGGAGAAGCAAGATGAGTGGATTTAGGTACGACGATTCCAAGTGAAATAAGTCACACAGAAAAAGACACTTATCATAAGCTATCACTTATAGAGGGAATGTAAAAACCGCTACACTTGAACTGAATTACAAAACAGAAAAGAGTCACACGTTTAGAAAACACACTATGGCTGCTTAACGGGAAAGGTGAGGTGGGGTGATGCATAAAACAAGGGTTTCAAATTCGCTCAGATACCGTTCCATACACCCAATATGTAATAGACAAGACCTACTCCTTGCTCAGTGAACTGGACACAACACCCCCTATTCACCGCACAAGAATATACGTGACTAGTAAGAATCTTAAAACCTATGTATTGATACGTGTCTGGAAGTGAGTCAAGTGGGTGTAAAGCCGCATAAACACAGCCGTGAAAAGCAGCTAAACCCCATTATACAAATAAATTAGTTTTAAAAACCCGTAAAACAGAGACAGTGAAAGAGAGAGAAATTCTTACAAAATTCGTTCAGGGGCTGTGATGCAACCTGGATTGACCATATCTAGACCCACAGCTGGATGAGACATAAGGGTGGACACTCTTGGGGCTGAGAGTTTTGGTGAGGTTGGGTGAGCAAACGCAGACCCTTTAAAGTAATACTGCGTGGTACCCATCCCATGGGTCCCAAATCTCCAGGTTCAAGGGCATCTTCCTACATCGAAAACATGCATGAGAAACTCAGAAAATGGTACACCGTGTGATTTTGAAAAGTTTCTGAAATGCACCCCATTTCTCATCTCCTTGTGCTCGGGTTCGCCTTTCCAGCTACTTTACTAGCAATCTCCCTACTTGGAGAATCAGCACCTTTAAGCTCCTGTTCCCTACAGGTTGCAATTTGTCCTGAGGATGAACGGGAAGAGGGGCAACCAATGAGAGACTAGATCTAGGTGTTGGGACAGGCACAGGTCACTCTATTTTCCCATCAGGAAGAAGAATTAACCACAGGCTCAGCCTGCTGCCAGGAACCAGAATAGGGCCTGAGGCAATCCCGTGCTTTTGCGGCCAGCTCTCAAAAAAGACAGTTGAAAAATGGAGCTCAGGGACACTGCAATTCACAAACCCGCAGAGTTATAAGTGATAACTCTCATCCACAGATATATTGAGGGAAGGCAACGAAGAGGATTTGAAAGCAAGGCAGAGTTGCAGGAAACAGGTTTCAGGAGGTAGATTCGAATCGCCTTTAAAGCACATGAAAAGCGGCAAAAGGTCGACAATGATGCCCTTGGCCAAAAAGGGCGTATGCGTTTTTTCCTGAATATATTCAGGAAAAAACGCATACGCCCTTTTTGGCCAACCAAGCAACCTGGAAAGGCAAATCAGCGCTACAAAGAAGTCTCGCTTCCCATCGGTCAAAAGGGCCATGCTAAAAAAGTGTCAAAACCAGAAATGCTGGACAGGCCATGGAAAATGGGAGCCTTGCTACGCTGATGGGCGGGATGTTTATTGCCAACAGCCACTCTGGAGAAGTGTACGGTGTGTCCTGAAACATCGAAAAAACACAGCTTAGGGAGCATAGGGCACGTCCACTCATGGGCGTATAAATTGGGAAAACTAAAAATCAGCAAGACAGAGGCACCCCAAAGTTTAGGGCTGCTCTGTTGACAAGAACCTCCACTTCATGACACCTTAAATATCCCAGGAAAGAGAGAAATGGATAAAGAAGTTGTGGTCCTTATGTACAATGCAATATCACTCAGACATGAAATCAATGTCATAAGGCTAGTAGAAGCAAGATGAGTGGACTTAGGTACGACGATTCTAAGTGAAATAAGTCACACAGAAAAAGACACTTATCATAAGCTATCACTTATAGAGGGAATGTAAAAACCGCTACACTTGAACTGAATTACAGAACAGAACAGAATCACACGTTTAGAAAACACACTATGGCTGCTTAACGGGAAAGGTGAGGTGTGGTGATGCATAAAACAAGGGGTTCAAATTCGCTCAGATACCGTTCCATACACCCAATATGTAATAGACAAGACCTACTCCTTACTCAGTGAACTGGACTCAACACCCCCTATTCACCGCACAAGAATATATGTGACTAGTAACAATCTTAAAACCTATGTATTGATATCTGTCTGGAAGTGAGTCAAGTTGGTGTAAATCCGCATAAACCCAGCCGTGAAAAGCAGCTAAACCCCATTATAAAAATAAATTACTTTTAAAAACCCGTAAAACAAAGACAGTGAAAGAGAGAGAAATTCTTACAAAATTCGTTCAGGGGCTGTGATGCAACCTGGATTGACCATATCTAGACCCACAGCTGGATGAGACATAAGGGTGGACACTCTTGGGGCTGAGAGGTTGGGTGAGGTTGGGTGAGCAAATGCAGACCCTTTAAAGTAATACTGCATGGTACCCATCCCATGGGTCCCAAATCTCCAGGTTCAAGGGCATCTTCCTACATTGAAAACTTGCATGAGGAACCCAGAAGAAGGTATACCGTGTGATTTTGAAAGGTTTCTAAAACGCACCTCATTTCTCATCTCCTTGTGCTCGGGTTCGCCATTCCAGCTACTTTACTAGCAATCTCCCTACTTGGAGAATCAGCACCTTTAACCTCCTGTTCCCTACAGGTTGCAATTTGTCCTGAGGATGAACGGGAAGAGGGGGAACCAATGAGAGACTAGATGTAGCTGTTGGGACAGGCACAGGTCACTCTATTTTCCCATCAGGAAGAAGAATTAACCACAGGCTCAGCCTGCTGCCAGGAACCAGAATAGGGCCTGAGGCAATCCCGTGCTTTTGCGGCCAGCTCTCAAAAAAGACAGTTGAAAAATGGAGCTCAGGGACACTGCAATTCACAAACCCGCAGAGTTATAAGTGATAAATCTCATCCACAGATATATTGAGGGAAGGCAACGAAGAGGATTTGAAAGCAAGGCAGAATTGCAGGAAACAGATTTCAGGAGGTAGATTCGAATCGCCTTTAAGGCATATGAAAAGCGGCAAAACGTCGAAAATGATGCCCTTGGCCAAACAGGGCGTATGCGTTTTTTCCAGAATATATTCAGGAAAAAACGCATACGCCCTTTTTGGCCAACCAAGCAACCTGGAAAGGCAAATCAGCGCTACAAAGAAGTCTCGCTTCCCATCGGCCAAAAGGGCCATGCTGCAAAAAGTGTCAAAACCAGAAATGCAGGACAGGCCATGGAGAAATGGCAGCGTTGCTACGCTGATGGGCGGGATGTAAATTGCCAACAGCCACTCTGGAGAACTGTACGGTGTGGCCTGAAACATCGAAAAAACACAGCTTAGGGAGCATAGGGCACGTCCACTCATGGGCATATAAATTGGGAAAACTAAAAATCAGCAAGACACATGCACCCCAAAGTTTGGGGCTGCTCTGTTGACAAGAACCTCCACTTCATGACACCTTAAATATCCCAGGAAAGAGAAAAATGGATAAAAAAGTTGTGGTCCTTATGTACAATGGAATATCACTCAGACATGAAATCAATGTCATAAGGCTAGTAGAAGCAAGATGAGTGGACTTAGGTACGGCGATTCTAAGTGAAATAATTCACACAGAAAAAGACACTTATCATAAGCTATCACTTATAGAGGGAATGTAAAAACCGCTACACTTGAACTGCAGTACAAAACAGAACAGAGTCACACGTTTAGAAAAAACACTATGGCTGCTTAACGGGAAAGGTGAGGTGGGGTGATGCATAAAACAAGGGGTTCAAATTCGCTCAGATACCGTTCCATACACCCAATATGTAATAGACAAGACCTACTCCTTGCTCAGTGAACTGGACTCAACACCCCCTATTCACCGCACAAGAATATATGTGACTAGTAACAATCTTAAAACCTATGTATTGATATCTGTCTGGAAGTGAGTCAAGTGGGTGTAAATCCGCATAAACACAGCCGTGAAAAACAGCTAAACCCCATTATAAAAATAAATTACTTTTAAAAACCCATAAAACAAAGACAGTGAAAGAGAGAGAAATTCTTACAAAATTCGTTCAGGGGCTGTGATGCAACCTGGATTGACCATATCTAGACCCACAGCTGGATGAGACATAAGGGTGGACACTCTTGGGGCTGAGAGGTTGGGTGAGCAAACGCAGACCCTTTAAAGTAATACTGCGTGGTACCCATCCCATGGGTCCCATATATCCAGGTTCAAGGGCATCTTCCTACATCGAAAACATGCATGAGAAACTCAGAAGATGGTACACCGTGTGATTTTGAAAGGTTTCTAAAACACACCCCATTTCTCATCTCCTTGTGCTCGGGTTCGCCTTTCCAGCTACTTTACTAGCAATCAACTTACTTGGAGAATCAGCACCTTTTACCTCCTGTTCCCTACAGGTTGCAATTTGTCCTGAGGATGAACGGGAAGAGGGGCAACCAATGAGAGACTAGATCTAGGTGTTGGGACAGGCACAGGTCACTCTATTTTCCCATCAGGAAGAAGAATTAATCACAGGCTCAGCCTGCCGCCCAGAAGCACAATAGGGCCTGAGGCAATCCTGCGCTTTTGCGGCCAGCTCCCAAAAAAGCGAGTTGAAAAATGGAGCTCAGGGACACTGCAATTCACGAAACCGCAGAGTTATAAATGATAACTCTCATTCCCAGATATATTGAGGGAAGGCAACGAAGAGGATTTGAAAGCAAGGCAGACTTGCAGGAAACAGATTTCAGGAGGTAGATTCGAATCGCCTGTAAAGCACATGAAATGCGGCAAAACGTCGACAATGATGCACTTGGCCAAAAAGGGCGTATGCTTTTTTTCCTGAATATATTCAGGGAAAAACGCATAAGGCCTTTTTGGCCAACCAAGCAACCTGGAAAGGCAAATCAGCGCTACAAAGAAGTCTCGCTTCCCATCGGTGAAAAGGGCCATGCTGCAAAAAGTGTCAAAACCAGAAATGCAGGACAGGCCATGGAAAAATGGCAGCCTTGCTACGCTGATGGGCAGGATGTTAATTGCCAACAGCCACTCTGGAGAAGTGTACGGTGTGTCCAGAAATATCGAAAAAACACAGCTTAGGGAGCATAGGGCACGTCCACTCATGGGCGTATAAATTGGGAAAACTAAAAATCAGCAAGACACAGGCACCCCAAAGTTTAGGGCTGCTGTGTTGACAAGAACCTCCACTTCATGACACCTTAAATATCCCAGGAAAGTGAAAAATGGATAAAGAAGTTGTGGTCCTTATGTACAATGGAATATCACTCAGACATGAAATCAATGTCATAAGGCTAGGAGAAGCAAGATGAGTGGATTTAGGTACGACGATTCCAAGTGAAATAAGTCACACAGAAAAAGACACTTATCATAAGCTATCACTTATAGAGGGAATGTAAAAACCGCTACACTTGAACTGAATTACAAAACAGAACAGAGTCACACGTTTAGAAAACACACTATGGCTGCTTAACGGGAAAGGTGAGGTGGGGTGATGCATAAAACAAGGGTTTCAAATTCGCTCAGATACCGTTCCATACACCCAATATGTAATAGACAAGACCTACTCCTTGCTCAGTGAACTGGACACAACACCCCCTATTCACCGCACAAGAATATACGTGACTAGTAAGAATCTTAAAACCTATGTATTGATACGTGTCTGGAAGTGAGTCAAGTGGGTGTAAAGCCGCATAAACACAGCCGTGAAAAGCAGCTAAACCCCATTATACAAATAAATTAGTTTTAAAAACCCGTAAAACAAAGACAGTGAAAGAGAGAGAAATTCTTACAAAATTCGTTCAGGGGCTGTGATGCAACCTGGATTGACCATATCTAGACCCACAGCTGGATGAGACATAAGGGTGGACACTCTTGGGGCTGAGAGTTTTGGTGAGGTTGGGTGAGCAAACGCAGACCCTTTAAAGTAATACTGCGTGGTACCCATCCCATGGGTCCCAAATCTCCAGGTTCAAGGGCATCTTCCTACATCGAAAACATGCATGAGAAACTCAGAAAATGGTACACCGTGTGATTTTGAAAAGTTTCTGAAATGCACCCCATTTCTCATCTCCTTGTGCTCGGGTTCGCCTTTCCAGCTACTTTACTAGCAATCTCCCTACTTGGAGAATCAGCACCTTTAAGCTCCTGTTCCCTACAGGTTGCAATTTGTCCTGAGGATGAACGGGAAGAGGGGCAACCAATGAGAGACTAGATCTAGGTGTTGGGACAGGCACAGGTCACTCTATTTTCCCATCAGGAAGAAGAATTAACCACAGGCTCAGCCTGCTGCCAGGAACCAGAATAGGGCCTGAGGCAATCCCGTGCTTTGCGGCCAGCTCTCAAAAAAGACAGTTGAAAAATGGAGCTCAGGGACACTGCAATTCACAAACCCGCAGAGTTATAAGTGATAACTCTCATCCACAGATATATTGAGGGAAGGCAACGAAGAGGATTTGAAAGCAAGGCAGAGTTGCAGGAAACAGGTTTCAGGAGGTAGATTCGAATCGCCTTTAAAGCACATGAAAAGCGGCAAGAGGTCGACAATGATGCCCTTGGCCAAAAAGGGCGTATGCGTTTTTTCCTGAATATATTCAGGAAAAAACGCATACGCCCTTTTTGGCCAACCAAGCAACCTGGAAAGGCAAATCAGCGCTACAAAGAAGTCTCGCTTCCCATCGGTCAAAAGGGCCATGCTAAAAAAGTGTCAAAACCAGAAATGCAGGACAGGCCATGGAAAATGGGAGCCTTGCTACGCTGATGGGCGGGATGTTTATTGCCAACAGCCACTCTGGAGAAGTGTACGGTGTGTCCTGAAACATCGAAAAAACACAGCTTAGGGAGCATAGGGCACGTCCACTCATGGGCGTATAAATTGGGAAAACTAAAAATCAGCAAGACAGAGGCACCCCAAAGTTTAGGGCTGCTCTGTTGACAAGAACCTCCACTTCATGACACCTTAAATATCCCAGGAAAGAGAGAAATGGATAAAGAAGTTGTGGTCCTTATGTACAATGCAATATCACTCAGACATGAAATCAATGTCATAAGGCTAGTAGAAGCAAGATGAGTGGACTTAGGTACGACGATTCTAAGTGAAATAAGTCACACAGAAAAAGACACTTATCATAAGCTATCACTTATAGAGGGAATGTAAAAACCGCTACACTTGAACTGAATTACAGAACAGAACAGAATCACACGTTTAGAAAACACACTATGGCTGCTTAACGGGAAAGGTGAGGTGGGGTGATGCATAAAACAAGGGGTTCAAATTCGCTCAGATACCGTTCCATACACCCAATATGTAATAGACAAGACCTACTCCTTACTCAGTGAACTGGACTCAACACCCCCTATTCACCGCACAAGAATATATGTGACTAGTAACAATCTTAAAACCTATGTATTGATATCTGTCTGGAAGTGAGTCAAGTTGGTGTAAATCCGCATAAACACAGCCGTGAAAAGCAGCTAAACCCCATTATAAAAATAAATTACTTTTAAAAACCCGTAAAACAAAGACAGTGAAAGAGAGAGAAATTCTTACAAAATTCGTTCAGGGGCTGTGATGCAACCTGGATTGACCATATCTAGACCCACAGCTGGATGAGACATAAGGGTGGACACTCTTGGGGCTGAGAGGTTGGGTGAGGTTGGGTGAGCAAATGCAGACCCTTTAAAGTAATACTGCATGGTACCCATCCCATGGGTCCCAAATCTCCAGGTTCAAGGGCATCTTCCTACATTGAAAACTTGCATGAGGAACCCAGAAGAAGGTATACCGTGTGATTTTGAAAGGTTTCTAAAACGCACCTCATTTCTCATCTCCTTGTGCTCGGGTTCGCCATTCCAGCTACTTTACTAGCAATCTCCCTACTTGGAGAATCAGCACCTTTAACCTCCTGTTCCCTACAGGTTGCAATTTGTCCTGAGGATGAACGGGAAGAGGGGGAACCAATGAGAGACTAGATGTAGCTGTTGGGACAGGCACAGGTCACTCTATTTTCCCATCAGGAAGAAGAATTAACCACAGGCTCAGCCTGCTGCCAGGAACCAGAATAGGGCCTGAGGCAATCCCGTGCTTTTGCGGCCAGCTCTCAAAAAAGACAGTTGAAAAATGGAGCTCAGGGACACTGCAATTCACAAACCCGCAGAGTTATAAGTGATAAATCTCATCCACAGATATATTGAGGGAAGGCAACGAAGAGGATTTGAAAGCAAGGCAGAATTGCAGGAAACAGATTTCAGGAGGTAGATTCGAATCGCCTTTAAGGCATATGAAAAGCGGCAAAACGTCGAAAATGATGCCCTTGGCCAAACAGGGCGTATGCGTTTTTTCCAGAATATATTCAGGAAAAAACGCATACGCCCTTTTTGGCCAACCAAGCAACCTGGAAAGGCAAATCAGCGCTACAAAGAAGTCTCGCTTCCCATCGGCCAAAAGGGCCATGCTGCAAAAAGTGTCAAAACCAGAAATGCAGGACAGGCCATGGAGAAATGGCAGCGTTGCTACGCTGATGGGCGGGATGTAAATTGCCAACAGCCACTCTGGAGAACTGTACGGTGTGGCCTGAAACATCGAAAAAACACAGCTTAGGGAGCATAGGGCACGTCCACTCATGGGCATATAAATTGGGAAAACTAAAAATCAGCAAGACACATGCACCCCAAAGTTTGGGGCTGCTCTGTTGACAAGAACCTCCACTTCATGACACCTTAAATATCCCAGGAAAGAGAAAAATGGATAAAAAAGTTGTGGTCCTTATGTACAATGGAATATCACTCAGACATGAAATCAATGTCATAAGGCTAGTAGAAGCAAGATGAGTGGACTTAGGTACGGCGATTCTAAGTGAAATAATTCACACAGAAAAAGACACTTATCATAAGCTATCACTTATAGAGGGAATGTAAAAACCGCTACACTTGAACTGCAGTACAAAACAGAACAGAGTCACACGTTTAGAAAACACACTATGGCTGCTTAACGGGAAAGGTGAGGTGGGGTGTTGCATAAAACAAGGGGTTCAAATTCGCTCAGATACCGTTCCATACACCCAATATGTAATAGACAAGACCTACTCCTTGCTCAGTGAACTTGACTCAACACCCCCTATTCACCGCACAAGAATATATGTGACTAGTAACAATCTTAAAACCTATGTATTGATATCTGTCTGGAAGTGAGTCAAGTGGGTGTAAATCCGCATAAACACAGCCGTGAAAAACAGCTAAACCCCATTATAAAAATAAATTACTTTTAAAAACCCATAAAACAAAGACAGTGAAAGAGAGAGAAATTCTTACAAAATTCGTTCAGGGGCTGTGATGCAACCTGGATTGACCATATCTAGACCCACAGCTGGATGAGACATAAGGGTGGACACTCTTGGGGCTGAGAGTTTGGGTGAGCAAACGCAGACCCTTTAAAGTAATACTGCGTGGTACCCATCCCATGGGTCCCATATCTCCAGGTTCAAGGGCATCTTCGTACATCGAAAACATGCATGAGAAACTCAGAAGATGGTACACCGTGTGATTTTGAAAGGTTTCTAAAACACACCCCATTTCTCATCTCCTTGTGCTCGGGTTCGCCTTTCCAGCTACTTTACTAGCAATCTCCCTACTTGGAGAATCAGCACCTTTAACCTCCTGTTCCCTACAGGTTGCAATTTGTCCTGAGGATGAACGGGAAGAGGGGCAACCAATGAGAGACTAGATCTAGGTGTTGGGACAGGCACAGGTCACTCTATTTTCCCATCAGGAAGAAGAATTAATCACAGGCTCAGCCTGCCGCCCAGAAGCACAATAGGGCCTGAGGCAATCCTGCGCTTTTGCGGCCAGCTCCCAAAAAAGCGAGTTGAAAAATGGAGCTCAGGGACACTGCAATTCACGAAACCGCAGAGTTATAAATGATAACTCTCATTCCCAGATATATTGAGGGAAGGCAACGAAGAGGATTTGAAAGCAAGGCAGACTTGCAGGAAACAGATTTCAGGAGGTAGATTCGAATCGCCTGTAAAGCACATGAAAAGCGGCAAAACGTCGACAATGATGCCCTTGGCCAAAAAGGGCGTATGCTTTTTTTCCTGAATATATTCAGGGAAAAACGCATACGCCCTTTTTGGCCAACCAAGCAACCTGGAAAGGCAAATCAGCGCTACAAAGAAGTCTCGCTTCCCATCGGTCAAAAGGGCCATGCTAAAAAAGTGTCAAAACCAGAAATGCACGACAGGCCATGGAAAAATGGCAGCCTTGCTA
This sequence comes from Eschrichtius robustus, assembly GCF_028021215.1. Lineage (NCBI taxonomy): Eukaryota > Metazoa > Chordata > Mammalia > Artiodactyla > Eschrichtiidae > Eschrichtius > Eschrichtius robustus. The sequence goes on along the minus strand of NW_027175159.1, from coordinate 358,095 downwards.
CGCTGATGGGCAGGATGTTAATTGCCAACAGCCACTCTGGACAAGTGTACGGTGTGTCCAGAAATATCGAAAAAACACAGCTTAGGGAGCATAGGGCACGTCCACTCATGGGCGTATAAATTGGGAAAACTAAAAATCAGCAAGACACAGGCACCCCAAAGTTTAGGGCTGCTGTGTTGACAAGAACCTCCACTTTATGACACCTTAAATATCCCAGGAAAGTGAAAAATGGATAAAGAAGTTTTGGTCCTTATGTACAATGCAATATCACTCAGACATGAAATCAATGTCATAAGGCTAGGAGAAGCAAGATGAGTGGATTTAGGTACGACGATTCCAAGTGAAATAAGTCACACAGAAAAAGACACTTATCATAAGCTATCACTTATAGAGGGAATGTAAAAACCGCTACACTTGAACTGAATTACAAAACAGAACAGAGTCACACGTTTAGAAATCACACTATGGCTGCTTAACGGGAAAGGTGAGGTGGGGTGATGCATAAAACAAGGGTTTCAAATTCGCTCAGATACCGTTCCATACACCCAATATGTAATAGACAAGACCTACTCCTTGCTCCGTGAACTGGACTCAACACCCCCTATTCACCGCACAAGAATATACGTGACTAGTAAGAATCTTAAAACCTATGTATTGATACGTGTCTGGAAGTGAGTCAAGTGGGTGTAAAGCCGCATAAACACAGCCGTGAAAAGCAGCTAAACCCCATTATACAAATAAATTAGTTTTAAAAACCTGTAAAACAAAGACAGTGAAAGAGAGAGAAATTCTTACAAAATTCGTTCAGGGGCTGTGATGCAACCTGGATTGACCATATCTAGACCCACAGCTGGATGAGACATAAGGGTGGACACTCTTGGGGCTGAGAGTTTTGGTGAGGTTGGGTGAGCAAACGCAGACCCTTTAAAGTAATACTGCGTGGTACCCATCCCATGGGTCCCAAATCTCCAGGTTCAAGGGCATCTTCCTACATCGAAAACATGCATGAGAAACTCAGAAAATGGTACACCGTGTGATTTTGAAAAGTTTCTGAAATGCACCCCTTTTCTCATCTCCTTGTGCTCGGGTTCGCCTTTCCAGCTACTTTACTAGCAATCTCCCTACTTGGAGAATCAGCACCTTTAAGCTCCTGTTCCCTACAGGTTGCAATTTGTCCTGAGGATGAACGGGAAGAGGGGCAACCAATGAGAGACTAGATCTAGGTGTTGCGACAGGCACAGGTCACTCTATTTTCCCATCAGGAAGAAGAATTAACCACAGGCTCAGCCTGCTGCCAGGAACCAGAATAGGGCCTGAGGCAATCCCGTGCTTTTGCGGCCAGCTCTCAAAAAAGACAGTTGAAAAATGGAGCTCAGGGACACTGCAATTCACAAACCCGCAGAGTTATAAGTGATAACTCTCATCCACAGATATATTGAGGGAAGCCAACGAAGAGGATTTGAAAGCAAGGCAGAGTTGCAGGAAACAGGTTTCAGGAGGTAGATTCGAATCGCCTTTAAAGCACATGAAAAGCGGCAAAAGGTCGACAATGATGCCCTTGGCCAAAAAGGGCGTATGCGTTTTTTCCTGAATATATTCAGGAAAAAACGCATACGCCCTTTTTGGCCAACCAAGCAACCTGGAAAGGCAAATCAGTGCTACAAAGAAGTCTCGCTTCCCATCGGTGAAAAGGGCCATGCTGCAAAAAGTGTCAAAACCAGAAATGCAGGACAGGCCATGGAAAAATGGCAGCCTTGCTACGCTGACGGGCGGGATGTTTATTGCCAACAGCCACTCTGGAGATGTGTACGGTGTGTCCTGAAACATCGAAAAAACACAGCTTAGGGAGCATAGGGCACGTCCACTCATGGGCGTATAAATTGGGAAAACTAAAAATCAGCAAGACACAGGCACCCCAAAGTTTGGGGCTGCTCTGTTGACAAGAACCTCCACTTCATGACACCTTAAATATCCCAGGAAAGAGAAAAATGGATAAAAAAGTTTTGGTCCTTATGTACAATGCAATATCACTCAGACATTAAATCAATGTCATAAGGCTAGTAGAAGCAAGATGAGTGGACTTAGGTACGACGATTCTAAGTGAAATAAGTCACACAGAAAAAGACACTTATCATAAGCTATCACTTATAGAGGGAATGTAAAAACTGCTACACTTGAACTGATTTACAAAACAGAACAGAATCACACGTTTAGAAAACACACTATGGCTGCTTAACGGGAAAGGTGAGGTGGGGTGATGCATAAAACAAGGGGTTCAAATTCGCTCAGATACCGTTCCATACACCCAATATGTAATAGACAAGACCTACTCCTTGCTAGGTGAACTGGACTCAACACCCCCTATTCACCGCACAAGAATATATGTGACTAGTAACAATCTTAAAACCTATGTATTGATATCTGTCTGGATGTGAGTCAAGTGGGTGTAAATCTGCATAAACACAGCCGTGAAAAGCAGCTAAACCCCATTATAAAAATAAATTACTTTTAAAAACCCGTAAAACAAAGACAGTGAAAGAGAGAGAAATTCTTACAAAATTCGTTCAGGGGCTGTGATGCAACCTGGATTGACCATATCTAGACCCACAGCTGGATGAGACATAAGGGTGGACACTCTTGGGGCTGAGAGGTTGGGTGAGCAAACGCAGACACTTTAAAGTAATACTGCGTGGTACCCATCCCATGGGTCCCAAATCTCCAGGTTCAAGGGCATCTTCCTACATCGAAAACATGCATGAGAAACTCAGAAGATGGTACACCGTGTGATTTTGAAAGGTTTCTAAAACACACCCCATTTCTCATCTCCTTGTGCTCGGGTTCGCCTTTCCAGCTACTTTACTAGCAATCAAATTACTTGGAGAATCAGCACCTTTAACCTCCTGTTCCCTACAGGTTGCAATTTGTCCTGAGGATGAACGGGAAGAGGGGCAACCAATGAGAGACTAGATCTAGGTGTTGGGACAGTCACAGGTCACTCTATTTTCCCATCAGGAAGAAGAATTAACCACAGGCTCAGCCTGCTGCCAGGAACCAGAATAGGGCCTGAGGCAATCCCGTGCTTTTGCGGCCAGCTCTCAAAAAAGACAGTTGAAAAATGGAGCTCAGGGACACTGCAATTCACAAACCCGCAGAGTTATAAGTGATAACTCTCATCCACAGATATATTGAGGGAAGTCAACAAAGAGGATATGAAAGCAAGGCAGAGTTGCAGGAAACAGGTTTCAGGAGGTAGATTCGAATCGCCTTTAAAGCACATGAAAAGCGGCAAAAGGTCGACAATGATGCCCTTGGCCAAAAAGGGCGTATGCGTTTTTTCCTGAATATATTCAGGAAAAAACGCATACGCCCTTTTTGGCCAACCAAGCAACCTGGAAAGGCAAATCAGTGCTACAAAGAAGTCTCGCTTCCCATCGGTCAAAAGGGCCATGCTAAAAAAGTGTCAAAACCAGAAATGCAGGACAGGCGATGGAAAAATGGCAGCCTTGCTACGCTGATGGGCGGGATGTTTATTGCCAACAGCCACTCTGGAGATGTGTACGGTGTGTCCTGAAACATCGAAAAAACACAGCTTAGGGAGCATAGGGCACGTCCACTCATGGGCGTATAAATTGGGAAAACTAAAAATCAGCAAGACACAGGCACCCCAAAGTTTGGGGCTGCTCTGTTGACAAGAACCTCCACTTCATGACACCTTAAATATCCCAGGAAAGAGAAAAATGGATAAAAAAGTTGTGGTCCTTATGTACAATGCAATATCACTCAGACATGAAATCAATGTCATAAGGCTAGTAGAAGCAAGATGAGTGGACTTAGGTACGACGATTCTAAGTGAAATAAGTCACACAGAAAAAGACACTTATCATAAGCTATCACTTATAGAGGGAATGTAAAAACCGCTACACTTGAACTGAATTACAAAACAGAACAGAGTCACACGTTTAGAAAACACACTATGGCTGCTTAACGGGAAAGGTGAGGTGGGGTGATGCATAAAACAAGGGGTTCAAATTTGCTCAGATACCGTTCCATACACCCAATATGTAATAGACAAGACCTACTCCTTGCTCAGTGAACTGGACTCAACACCCCCTATTCACCGCACAAGAATATATGTGACTAGTAACAATCTTAAAACCTATGTATTGATATCTGTCTGGAAGTGAGTCAAGTGGGTGTAAATCCGCATAAACACAGCCGTGAAAAGCAGCTAAACCCCATTATAAAAATAAATTACTTTTAAAAACCCGTAAAACAAAGACAGTGAAAGAGAGAGAAATTCTTACAAAATTCGTTCAGGGGCTGTGATGCAACCTGGATTGACCATATCTAGACCCACAGCTGGATGAGACATAAGGGTGGACACTCTTGGGGCTGAGAGGTTGGGTGAGCAAACGCAGACCCTTTAAAGTAATACTGCGTGATACCCATCCCATGGGTCCCAAATCTCCAGGTTCAAGGGCATCTTCCTACATCGAAAACATGCATGAGAAACTCAGAAGATGGTACACCGTGTGATTTTGAAAGGTTTCTAAAACACACCACATTTCTCATCTCCTTGTGCTCGGGTTCGCCTTTCCAGCTACTTTACTAGCAATCAACTTACTTGGAGAATCAGCACCTTTAACCTCCTGTTCCCTACAGGTTGCAATTTGTCCTGAGGATGAACGGGAAGAGGGGCAACCAATGAGAGACTAGATCTAGGTGTTGGGACAGGCACAGGTCACTCTATTTTCCCAATAGGAAGAAGAATTACCCACAGGTTCAGCCTGCCGCCCGGAACCAGAATAGGGCCTGAGGCAATCCCGTGCTTTTGCGGCCAGCTCCCAAAAAAGCGAGTTGAAAAATGGAGCTCAGGGACACTGCAATTCACAAACCCGCAGAGTTATAAATGATAACTCTCATCCACAGATATATTGAGGGAAGGCAACGAAGAGGATTTGAAAGCAAGGCAGAATTACAGGAAACAGATTTCAGGAGGTAGATTCGAATCGCATGTAAAGCACATGAAAAGCGGCAAAACGTCGACAATGATGCCCTTGGCCAAGAAGGGCGTATGCGTTTTTTCCTGAATATATTCAGGAAAAAAACGCATACGCCCTTTTTGGCCAACCAAGCAACCTGGAAAGGCAAATCAGCGCTACAAAGAAGTCTCGCTTCCCATCGGTCAAAAGGGCCATGCTGCAAAAAGTGTCAAAACCAGAAATGCAGGACAGGCCATGGAGAAATGGCAGCCTTGCTACGCTGATGGGCGGGATGTTAATTGCCAGCAGCCACTCTGGAGAAGTGTACGGTGTGTCCTGAAACATCGAAAAAACACAGCTTAGTGAGCATAGGGCACGTCCACTCATGGGCGTATAAATTGGGAAAACTAAAAATCAGCAAGACACAGGCACCCCAAAGTTTGGGGCTGCTCTGTTGACAAGAACCTCCACTTCATGACACCTTAAATATCCCAGGAAAGAGAAAAATGGATAAAGAAGTTGTGGTCCTTATGTACAATGCAATATCACTCAGACATGAAATCAATGTCATAAGGCTAGTAGAAGCAAGATGAGTGGACTTAGGTACGACGATTCTAAGTGAAATAAGTCACACAGAAAAAGACACTTATCATAAGCTATCACTTATAGAGGGAATGTAAAAACCGCTACACTTGAACTGAATTACAGAACAGAACAGAATCACACGTTTAGAAAACACACTATGGCTGCTTAACGGAAAATGTGAGGTGGGGTGATGCATAAAACAAGGGTTTCAAATTCGCTCAGATACCGTTCCATACACCCAATATGTAATAGACAAGACCTACTCCTTGCTCAGTGAACTGGACTCAACACCCCCTATTCACCGCACAAGAATATATGTGACTAGTAACAATCTTAAAACCTATGTATTGATATCTGTCTGGAAGTGAGTCAAGTGGGTGTAAATCCGCATAAACACAGCCGTGAAAAGCAGCTAAACCCCATTATAAAAATAAATTACTTTTAAAAACCCGTAAAACAAAGACAGTGAAAGAGAGAGAAATTCTTACAAAATTCGTTCAGAGGCTGTGATGCAACCTGGATTGACCATATCTACACGCACAGCTGGATGAGACATAAGGGTGGACAGTCTTGGGGCTGAGAGGTTGGGTTAGGTTGGGTGAGCAAACGCAGACCCTTTAAAGTAATACTGCATGGTACCCATCCCATGGGTCCCAAGTCTCCAGGTTCAAGGGCATCTTCCTACATCGAAAACATGCATGAGAAACTCAGAAGATGGTACACCGTGTGATTTTGAAAGGTTTCTAAAACGCACCTCATTTCTCATCTCCTTGTGCTCGGGTTCGCCATTCCAGCTACTTTACTAGCAATTTCCCTACTTGGAGAATCAGCACCTTTAACCTCCTGTTCCCTACAGGTTGCAATTTGTCCTGAGGATGAACGGGAAGAGGGGCAACCAATGAGAGACTAGATCTAGGTGTTGGGACAGGCACAGGTCACTCTATTTTCCCATCAGGAAGAAGAATTAACCACAGGCTCAGCCTGCTGCCAGGAACCAGAATAGGGCCTGAGGCAATCCCGTGCTTTTGCGGCCAGCTCTCAAAAAAGACAGTTGAAAAATGGAGCTCAGGGACACTGCAATTCACAAACCCGCAGAGTTATAAGTGATAACTCTCATCCACAGATATATTGAGGGAAGTCAACGAAGAGGATTTGAAAGCAAGGCAGAGTTGCAGGAAACAGGTTTCAGGAGGTAGATTCGAATCGCCTTTAAAGCACATGAAAAGCGGCAAAAGGTCGACAATGATGCCCTTGGCCAAAAAGGGCGTATGCGTTTTTTCCTGAATATATTCAGGAAAAAACGCATACGCCCTTTTTGGCCAACCAAGCAACCTGGAAAGGCAAATCAGCGCTACAAAGAAGTCTCCCTTCCCATCGGTCAAAAGGGCCATGCTAAAAAAGTGTCAAAACCAGAAATGCAGGACAGGCCATGGAAAAATGGCAGCCTTGCTACGCTGATGGGCGGGATGTTTATTGCCAACAGCCACTCTGGAGATGTGTACGGTGTGTCCTGAAACATCGAAAAAACACAGCTTAGGGAGCATAGGGCACGTCCCCTCATGGGCGTATAAATTGGGAAAACTAAAAATCAGCAAGACACAGGCACCCCAAAGTTTGGGGCTGCTCTGTTGACAAGAACCTCCACTTCATGACACCTTAAATATCCCAGGAAAAAGAAAAATGGATAAAAAAGTTGTGGTCCTTATGTACAATGCAATATCACTCAGACATGAAATCAATGTCATAAGGCTAGTAGAAGCAAGATGAGTGGACTTAGGTACGACGATTCTAAGTGAAATAAGTCACACAGAAAAAGACACTTATCATAAGCTATCACTTATAGAGGGAATGTAAAAACCGCTACACTTGAACTGAATTACAAAACAGAACAGAGTCACACGTTTAGAAAACACACTATGGCTGCTTAACGGGAAAGGTGAGGTGGGGTGATGCATAAAACAAGGGGTTCAAATTTGCTCAGATACCGTTCCATACACCCAATATGTAATAGACAAGACCTACTCCTTGCTCCGTGAACTGGACTCAACACCCCCTATTCACCGCACAAGAATATATGTGACTAGTAACAATCTTAAAACCTATGTATTGATATCTGTCTGGAAGTGAGTCAAGTGGGTGTAAATCCGCATAAACACAGCCGTGAAAAGCAGCTAAACCCCATTATAAAAATAAATTACTTTTAAAAACCCGTAAAACAAAGACAGTGAAAGAGAGAGAAATTCTTACAAAATTCGTTCAGGGGCTGTGATGCCACCTGGATTGACCATATCTAGACCCACAGCTGGATGATACATAAGGGTGGACACTCTTGGGGCTGAGAGGTTGGGTGAGCAAACGCAGACCCTTTAAAGTAATACTGCGTGATACCCATCCCATGGGTCCCAAATCTCCAGGTTCAAGGGCATCTTCCTACATCGAAAACATGCATGAGAAACTCAGAAGATGGTACACCGTGTGATTTTGAAAGGTTTCTAAAACACACCCCATTTCTCATCTCCTTGTGCTCGGGTTCGCCTTTCCAGCTACTTTACTAGCAATCAACTTATTTGGAGAATCAGCACCTTTAACCTCCTGTTCCCTACAGGTTGCAATTTGTCCTGAGGATGAACGGGAAGAGGGGCAACCAATGAGAGACTAGATCTAGGTGTTGGGACAGGCACAGGTCACTCTATTTTCCCAATAGGAAGAAGAATTACCCACAGGTTCAGCCTGCCGCCCGGAACCAGAATAGGGCCTGAGGCAATCCCGTGCTTTTGCGGCCAGCTCCCAAAAAAGCGAGTTGAAAAATGGAGCTCAGGGACACTGCAATTCACAAACCCGCAGAGTTATAAATGATAACTCTCATCCACAGATATATTGAGGGAAGGCAACGAAGAGGATTTGAAAGCAAGGCAGAATTACAGGAAACAGATTTCAGGAGGTAGATTCGAATCGCATGTAAAGCACATGAAAAGCGGCAAAACGTCGACAATGATGCCCTTGGCCAAGAAGGGCGTATGCGTTTTTTCCTGAATATATTCAGGAAAAAAACGCATACGCCCTTTTTGGCCAACCAAGCAACCTGGAAAGGCAAATCAGCGCTACAAAGAAGTCTCGCTTCCCATCGGTCAAAAGGGCCATGCTGCAAAAAGTGTCAAAACCAGAAATGCAGGACAGGCCATGGAGAAATGGCAGCCTTGCTACGCTGATGGGCGGGATGTTAATTGCCAGCAGCCACTCTGGAGAAGTGTACGGTGTGTCCTGAAACATCGAAAAAACACAGCTTAGTGAGCATAGGGCACGTCCACTCATGGGCGTATAAATTGGGAAAACTAAAAATCAGCAAGACACAGGCACCCCAAAGTTTGGGGCTGCTCTGTTGACAAGAACCTCCACTTCATGACACCTTAAATATCCCAGGAAAGAGAAAAATGGATAAAGAAGTTGTGGTCCTTATGTACAATGCAATATCACTCAGACATGAAATCAATGTCATAAGGCTAGTAGAAGCAAGATGAGTGGACTTAGGTACGACGATTCTAAGTGAAATAAGTCACACAGAAAAAGACACTTATCATAAGCTATCACTTATAGAGGGAATGTAAAAACCGCTACACTTGAACTGAATTACAGAACAGAACAGAATCACACGTTTAGAAAACACACTATGGCTGCTTAACGGGAAATGTGAGGTGGGGTGATGCATAAAACAAGGGTTTCAAATTCGCTCAGATACCGTTCCATACACCCAATATGTAATAGACAAGACCTACTCCTTGCTCAGTGAACTGGACTCAACACCCCCTATTCACCGCACAAGAATATATGTGACTAGTAACAATCTTAAAACCTATGTATTGATATCTGTCTGGAAGTGAGTCAAGTGGGTGTAAATCCGCATAAACACAGCCGTGAAAAGCAGCTAAACCCCATTATAAAAATAAATTACTTTTAAAAACCCGTAAAACAAAGACAGTGAAAGAGAGAGAAATTCTTACAAAATTCGTTCAGAGGCTGTGATGCAACCTGGATTGACCATATCTACACGCACAGCTGGATGAGACATAAGGGTGGACAGTCTTGGGGCTGAGAGGTTGGGTTAGGTTGGGTGAGCAAACGCAGACCCTTTAAAGTAATACTGCATGGTACCCATCCCATGGGTCCCAAGTCTCCAGGTTCAAGGGCATCTTCCTACATCGAAAATATGCATGAGAAACTCAGAAGATGGTACACCGTGTGATTTTGAAAGGTTTCTAAAACGCACCTCATTTCTCATCTCCTTGTGCTCGGGTTCGCCATTCCAGCTACTTTACTAGCAATTTCCCTACTTGGAGAATCAGCACCTTTAACCTCCTGTTCCCTACAGGTTGCAATTTGTCCTGAGGATGAACGGGAAGAGGGGCAACCAATGAGAGACTAGATCTAGGTGTTGGGACAGGCACAGGTCACTCTATTTTCCCATCAGGAAGAAGAATTAACCACAGGCTCAGCCTGCTGCCAGGAACCAGAATAGGGCCTGAGGCAATCCCGTGCTTTTGCGGCCAGCTCTCAAAAAAGACAGTTGAAAAATGGAGCTCAGGGACACTGCAATTCACAAACCCGCAGAGTTATAAGTGATAACTCTCATCCACAGATATATTGAGGGAAGTCAACGAAGAGGATTTGAAAGCAAGGCAGAGTTGCAGGAAACAGGTTTCAGGAGGTAGATTCGAATCGCCTTTAAAGCACATGAAAAGCGGCAAAAGGTCGACAATGATGCCCTTGGCCAAAAAGGGCGTATGCGTTTTTTCCTGAATATATTCAGGAAAAAACGCATACGCCCTTTTTGGCCAACCAAGCAACCTGGAAAGGCAAATCAGCGCTACAAAGAAGTCTCCCTTCCCATCGGTCAAAAGGGCCATGCTAAAAAAGTGTCAAAACCAGAAATGCAGGACAGGCCATGGAAAAATGGCAGCCTTGCTACGCTGATGGGCGGGATGTTTATTGCCAACAGCCACTCTGGAGATGTGTACGGTGTGTCCTGAAACATCGAAAAAACACAGCTTAGGGAGCATAGGGCACGTCCCCTCATGGGCGTATAAATTGGGAAAACTAAAAATCAGCAAGACACAGGCACCCCAAAGTTTGGGGCTGCTCTGTTGACAAGAACCTCCACTTCATGACACCTTAAATATCCCAGGAAAAAGAAAAATGGATAAAAAAGTTGTGGTCCTTATGTACAATGCAATATCACTCAGACATGAAATCAATGTCATAAGGCTAGTAGAAGCAAGATGAGTGGACTTAGGTACGACGATTCTAAGTGAAATAAGTCACACAGAAAAAGACACTTATCATAAGCTATCACTTATAGAGGGAATGTAAAAACCGCTACACTTGAACTGAATTACAAAACAGAACAGAGTCACACGTTTAGAAAACACACTATGGCTGCTTAACGGGAAAGGTGAGGTGGGGTGATGCATAAAACAAGGGGTTCAAATTTGCTCAGATACCGTTCCATACACCCAATATGTAATAGACAAGACCTACTCCTTGCTCCGTGAACTGGACTCAACACCCCCTATTCACCGCACAAGAATATATGTGACTAGTAACAATCTTAAAACCTATGTATTGATATCTGTCTGGAAGTGAGTCAAGTGGGTGTAAATCCGCATAAACACAGCCGTGAAAAGCAGCTAAACCCCATTATAAAAATAAATTACTTTTAAAAACCCGTAAAACAAAGACAGTGAAAGAGAGAGAAATTCTTACAAAATTCGTTCAGGGGCTGTGATGCCACCTGGATTGACCATATCTAGACCCACAGCTGGATGATACATAAGGGTGGACACTCTTGGGGCTGAGAGGTTGGGTGAGCAAACGCAGACCCTTTAAAGTAATACTGCGTGATACCCATCCCATGGGTCCCAAATCTCCAGGTTCAAGGGCATCTTCCTACATCGAAAACATGCATG